>NC_141150.1:115032782-115350615 GCF_053477565.2 Lygodium microphyllum | reverse complement strand
TTTGAAAATTTTTGGTTGCATTGCCTATGTACATGTGCCAGATGAGTTGAGATCCAAGTTGGATCCAAAAGCTGAGAAGTGCATCTTTATTGGTTACTCTCTGCAGCAAAAAGGGTATAGATGCTATAACCCTTCTACTCATAAGTTTACAGTGAGCAGAGATGTTGTTTTTGATGAGATGAGTAGCTGGTATAAACCAGTAAATGTGATTGATGATGTAGATGCACAAAATGGTAATGCTACACAAAATTCACAGCAGCAGTCACAAAATATTAGTGGACCTGGAGCGTCCTCTAGTAGTGGTTCACATTCTTCACCATGGACAGGCAGATTGAGATCAGGAGAATCTTCTCAAGGTAATGCAGATAGTGGTATGCAGGTATCACGAAAAGGAAAAGAGAAGGTTGATCAGTCCATGTTTGATGTGAATGCAGGTCACTCTTATGTGGATGGTGAATCCAGTGGCTCAGAACAGAGCATTGATGATGAGTTGGGTATTCCTTCTATTGTTACACCTGGAGTAAGGAAGACCAGGGATGTTTTGAGAGCACCTGGGAGTGAACCTACTTTGCGCAGGTCTACGAGAGCTAGGTATCCTGTGGATAGGCTGAAATATGATGGATTTACAGCCATTCACTATGCATATATGGTCAAAGTGATACAGGAACCAGAACCCACATCTTTTGAGCAAGCCATGGGAAAAGAAAAATGGGAGAAAGCCATGGATGAAGAAATGGATGCCTTGGAAGCAAATGCTACATGGGAGTTAGTACCTTTGCCTAAAGGTAAGAATGCAATTGGCTGTAAGTGGGTTTATAAGGTGAAGCACAATGCAGATGGTTCTGTAAACAGATACAAGGCAAGATTAGTAGTCAAGGGGTATGCACAAACATATGGCATTGACTATGAAGAAACATTCAGTCCGGTTGCAAGGATGGCAACCGTAAGAGCAGTCATTGCTATGGCTGCATCAAAGGGATGGTCTTTACATCAGATGGATGTAAAGAATGCCTTCTTGCATGGTGATTTGCAAGAAGAGGTCTATATGGAGTAGCCACCAGGTTATGTGCATGCAGTTCATCCTGAGTTTGTTTGCAGGTTGAAGAAAGCCTTGTATGGCTTGAAGCAAGCACCTAGAGCATGGTCTGACAAGATAGGACAGTATCTTGTCACTATTGGCTTTCAGATTTCCAAGGCAGATTTCTCACTTTATGTGAGAAAAACAGAGAAAGGTATTATGCTACTTGTCATTTATGTTGATGATTTGATTATGACAGGTGACAGTGATGAAGATATCCTTCATGTGAAAATGCTATTGAAGCAGAAGTTTGAGATGAAGGATTTGGGAGAGCTGCGTTATTTCTTGGGCATTGAGGTGATTAGATCACCAAGTGGGATACAGCTCTTACAGAGGCAGTATGGATTGGACATGTTGTCCAAATATGGGATGACAGGCTGTAAGCCTATTTCAGTTCCTTTGGAGCAGAATGTGAAGCTGAGCACAGATGCAGGTGAGCTTCTAGAAGACCCTACTATGTACAGACGCATAGTAGGAAGTTTGATTTATATGACTATTACCAGGCTAGATTTGAGCTATGCTGTTGGATTGGTAAGTCAGTTTATGCAGGCTCCAAGGAAACCACATTTGGATGCGGCTAGACGCATACTCAGGTATGTGAAGTCCACATTGCAGTATGGACTATTTTATGAGACTGGGGTTCAGATACAGTTGCATGGATACACTGATGCTGATTGGGCTGGTAGTATTTCTGATAGACGATCTACCAGTGGATATGTGTTCTCTTTTGGGAGTGCTGCAGTCACTTGGAGCAGCAAGAAACAGCCTACAGTTGCCTTGTCGAGCACAGAGGCTGAGTACAGGGGTGCAGCAATGGCTGCATGTGAGGTAGCTTGGTTGCATAAGCTACTTTATGATATGCATCAGTCTACAGATGGGCCAGTTGTCATTTATTGTGACAACATGAGTAGTATACACTTGGCAAATAACCCAGTCTATCATGCTAGAACAAAGCACATTGAGGTGCACTATCACTATGTGCGAGAGAGGGTTTTACTAGGTCTTAATCATGCTTCAGTCTTTTCCAGCAGTAACTTTTCCTATCTGTATTAAGAGCTTTTGCATAGCTAGGGTGTCCTAAAAATGGGGAGTCGTAAGCTTCCCATAATATCTTCTTTTTCAGCCTGTGTGACTAAGGGGAATGCAGAGCGTTGTCTTGAAATAGACAAGTCCATCATCCATAGTGAAATTTTGGTATTTGACTCTGAGCTTAGGATTAGTGTCCTTAACTAGGATTTCTCTAAGCATTAGCTGATACTTAGGATCCTTGTCTGCCTCTTCTTTGGCTAGCTCAATGACTGGATTGCTAGGCATCGATGTCATGGTACCTAAAGTCTCTCCTTTAGATGGCTCCTCCATGAAAAGTGCATTCAAAAAAGCTTTACGACTTAATGCATCAACAATCACATTCTCTTTTCCAAGTGTGAACTTGATTTCAAAATCAAATTCTTGCAAGGCTTCAATCCTCGGATGTTGCCTCATGTTGAGGTTTGGTTGAGTAGAGATCCATTTGAGACTTTTGTGGTCAGTGACCAAAGTAAACCTGCTTCCAAGTAGATAGTGTCACCACATTTTGAGAGCATGGATCACAGCTAACAGCTCGAGATCATGGATGGTGTAATTCGTGTCATAGATTTTTTGGTTTTCTTGAGGAATAGCCTATCGGATGACCTTGCTACATAAGCACATAACCTAGTGCAAGAGAACTTGCATCTGTTACAACCTCAAACTCTTGACTTAGGTCAGGTAGCTTTAAAATGGGTGATGTTACCAAGCTTTTCTTGAGCTGCTCAAAACTAGCTTGCTCAATGGGCATCCACACAATAATAGATTTATTTTTTAGCAAATCAATGAGAGGTGCAGCTATTAGGGCGTATTTTTTATGAAAATTCTATACCATCTAGTCAGCCCTAAAAAATTTCTCACTTCCTTAACTACCATTGGAGGTTGCCACTCTTAAACATCTCTAACTTTGGCTAGATCTACAAAGATTCCTTCAACAAATACTATGAATACGAGATATTTCATCTGTCTTTTGAAAAATGCATACTTCTTTTCCTTCGCGTAAAGCTTGTGCATCCTTATTGTGTCTAGCACAATAAGGACGCGCAATTAGAGCTCATGGCCTTCATCTTTCTTGTAGTATGTTAGGATGTCATCAAGTAAGACTAGGGAAAACTCATCAAGAAAAGGTTAAAAAATGTATTGCATTAATTTGTTAAATGTAGCAGGGGCATTAGCTAAACTGAAAGACATTACAAGAAATTCAAAATGACCATATCTGGTATTGAAGGCAGTTTTAGGGATATCTTCTTCCATGATCCTTATTTGATAATAACCAGATCAGAGATCAATCTTGGAAAATATTTTTGCCCCTTGTAGCCTATCAAGTAGCTTATCTATTCTTAGGATTGGATACTTATTATTGATTGTTACCTGGTTTAGACCTCGATAATTAATGCAAAGGCGGAGAGTTCTGTCCTTTTTCATTTGAAACAATACTGGGGCTTCCCAAGGCGAAATACTAGGTCTGATATATTTTTGATCCAGTTACTACTTGAATTGCTCTTTCAACTCAATTACTTCATGGATAGACGTTTTATATGGACTCTTAGTGATGGGAGCGGCTCCTAGTTCAAGTTTGGTCTCGTGATCTCTTCGAGGAGGTAATTCAGTTAGCTCTTATGGCTCAACCTCGTCTTATTTATTCAGTTCAATATGGCTCTCACTCGTCTTATTTATTCTGCTCAACCTTATTTAATTTTTTGAGATACACAAGTAATCCTTTTCTTAACCCTTTTATTATGCGAGATGATTTGGCTAATTGAACCTTGGATTTTCCTGTCACTTTTTTCCCCTTTAGGTTTTGAAAAGTTACTTGGCCTTTTCTGCACTGAATATGTGCATCATTGGGGATTAGCTAGTCCATACTCAATAGACATTCGTAGGCCCCTAAATTCATGATTCTAAATCCCATTTCAGAGAGATTACTTCCCAGGCTAAATGTCACTTTGTGAGTTTACTGAGTAGACAGGATTTCTTTTCCATTAGCAAGTTCCATAAGCAACCTTGATGTAGGTATTGTGTCTATACATAATTTCTTGGCACACTTTGGTGACATGAACAAGTGTGTGCTTCCATAGTCAATCAAAATTTTAAAGGATTTACCCTGATATTCCGTTGATGTTTGAATCACTAAAAACTAGCGATTTGGGCCTTTCTTATGGAGGGTGGCGTGAACTGATGGCCTCTCCGTATCGGCTTCCATAGTTGGGTTTTCCTCTTCTTGAAGCTCTTTAAGAATTATAGTAGATCCTTTTCCTTTTTCAATTGAAGCTTGGTTTTGACCTTTGTACTGTCCTTGGCGAGGAATGGCCAAGCTTTGGGCATTTTCTTTTAAAGTGGCCTAGCTCATTATAGTGGAAACACCTAGGTAATATTAAATTACTTTTCGTAGGTATGAACTTCTCAACTGCATTTATTTTGGCCATGTTTCCTTAACCAAGTGGACACTAACCTTGGGCTCGCTTAAGATAGCCCCATGAAGTCCCTTTGTTTTGATTCTAGAGCCTATTATTCCTTGGCTTTGACTAAATCTCCTAAACAAGAGGTGCTACACAAATCAAAACATCTTGCAGATCAGTTGGACACATAGATTCAAGGCATGTGTTCAAAGGAGCATTCAATCCGTGGCAAAACTTAGACACCTGCTAAGCAATAGTCATGGAAGGTGCATATTTAAGCAGTGAGATAAAGTTTGAGCAATATGCCTCCAAGATCATTCCCAGCTATCTTAAGTTAAAGAACTCATTCCTTTTTAGTGTGTGATAAATTGGTGGCAAATATCAACCATGCGCAGCTTCTTTCAGTTTTTGCTAGGTAATAGTTGTTTTAGCAAGTCCTTGGTCTTTACACCATTGTTTCCACCACAGTCGTGCCTCATTGGTCAATTTCAACTTGGTGATCATAGCCTGATTAGCAGGGGTAGTTCTTGTGGCAGTAAATTAGTCCCTAAGGGTCTCAATCCAAATCGTTGCCTCAATTTCAATGTATTTTTCCTTGCCATCAAATTTTGGTGGCTTAACCTACTTAAGGAGATACTTCTTCTCTTGAATTTTAGTCGAACTAGCGATAGCTGTAATACCCTGGGTTATCATAAGTTTCACGAATTGGTTTAGCGCTTTAAACTTTTTAGCTTCATTTTCGCATTACAATATCTTACTAGATTTGTAAAATAATAATGGGCCAAAGAGCATTATATTTTTACAAAAGCTAGCCGCTGTTATCTTTTATTATTATCAATAACCATACGCTACAATTTTTTACAAGTAAGGGATATTTACAAATGGAGGATGTTTACAAGTAGAGATACATAGCATCAATAGGATAGACTGGATGCTATGTACAATTCCCAAAACATGATATCATTATATCTTTCTTTTTCACGGATGGATATCAGTTACATTCATGTAGAATAAGGTAGGCCAATTGCTGTCTATGTCTAGAAACCTATACTGTGAAAATGGTAGATTTGGAAAACCATGGATACAATAATCTCGATACTTGCGATGTCCTTGGATTATAATTGTGTTGGTTAGGATTACCTTCAGTACCTTGTCATAGGCATAACGGTTTATACATATCTACCGACCATTAGTAATCATTAGTGGATTCCTTCTGGATAGACAAAAGATAAAGGCCTCAACTACTTTTAAATTTTCCATCCATGCAAGGAATTTTAGATTAGTCTGCATGTTGAAGAATTGATCAGCCTCAATGTAACAATAGCACTCATATCCCAGAACCATCTTCTTTCACAATTCACATATGGGATGGGTCGTATAGATGATCAAGTATCCTCATCATTTCTCTTCTCCACTCGTCATCGGTGGAGTTTAGTGCGGATGTGTACATTGCTAAAAAAACAAGGAGCTGGTTCCAAGCTTCATTATTCTGTCAAAGTTTGTCCGTTAACAATGAGCAAACTAATTATTACTTAGAGCAGTTGGTCTTATAAACCATAGATATTTTTAATTTCAATTATGTTCTGATATCACGTGTCACGTTCTTATCTAACAATTCCCTAACAACACGTTTTAGTGGTCCATCGGGAAACTATCCTAGACGGCTTCACCCGGCACTCGCGAGAATGCACAGGGTCTATCGTCTAGGTTTTGTAGATTCCAGCCCATAATGGAAGGTACCGGCCATCTCCACGAGGATCAACCTGCAAGCTTGGGGTCTTAATTTGACAATTGAGGTCTTGATGCATTAGCTAGATCCATCAAAGGTGTCCCACAAGGGCTTCTCATCCAACTGGAGCAATCATAGTTACCCTTGGTTCATGGAGCGCAATGATTTTTTTCACCAACTGGTTAGGATTCATGGAACTTGAACGGAGTTCTGGCACAACCACTACACCTTTCCCCTAAGATAAATTTTTATCAAGGTTTTATGACTTGACCTTATGTAAGTCAATGCTCGGCTCTACCCAATTTTTCCTCATTAATGTTTCCTTCAATCTCTTAAAAGAAGCTCCCATCTTATTGAGACCACCCATTCGTAGGACGGATCCGTCAAGGGATCTTGCCCACCCACTTTCCACATTTGGTTTTCTTTAGTTTTCTAATTACCTACCACATTAAGTTATGACATATGAAAGTAACTTTGTTAATTAACCTGTTATCATAGGTTCCTTTGCGCATTTTTTAGGGCACAACACAAAGACAGAGAAAACAGTTTTTTGGCAAAACATATTTCGCAAAGTTGTTTACAATGATTTTTTCATTTTGCCTATGTAAAAGATAAACCTCTGTTCACTGGAAAATCCCTTCTATCTATGCACAATAAAAGAAACCCTCCAAGATTTCAGCCCCTTCAATAGCACCGGGACCTCCAGTATCCCATCCTCGTTTGTGTGAGGGCCAGTAGTCCCTAGGAGTGATCAAGAGAATTACCGCCAGAGCCCCCTAGTACTCCCACCTCCTCTTGCCTAATAGATTCCTCACTAAGCGATCTCTCACCATCGAGGCCAGTCAAAAGCTCCTTGCGGCAGTACAAAACAATCCCCCTTGGAGCAGGATTCTGTGTCTAGCCATGGGGGAGGCATAGCGCAATCTTTCCTCTTATTATCCTCATTATATATTTACAATTAGATCTAACTGTTGCAAGCAAAATCAATCTTTCATGTACAACCATCAATGCATACACAAATTAAAAAGAAACAATAGCAAGTGTTTTTAGCATAGGAAGCAGCCCACCCAAATATAGGGTTTCTCTTTTAAGGTCCCAATGACCTTATTCTTAGGGTTTCGCTTCCTACTTGCAACTCTTTTTTGGGATCCGCAAGTTATTTTGCAAATCTAAAGTCTATTTTATCCTTATGAAGAATTTGGTATTTTCACCCTAAAAGATAATATTGGTATTTAGGCCTGTGGGTGGCAGGCAATTCATGCGTTGCCTTGTCCTAGGATCTCAAATGCTTTTCCAAGTCTGTTTAGACTTTAGAATTTATATCGACAAATTCTTATCAATGTCCAACAAGTCCTATGAACTTCTGATATTTATTTAATTTCTTAATACTAATATTTTCAGGGTTGTCGAGTATCTCATAGTTGTTTTTGCTTCAACATTCTTGATATTTTAGTGTTGAGAGTGGAAAAAGACTGAATTTTTGACTGATTTTTGTTGTTTTTGAGGTCTGAATGATTGATTTTTGATGGATTTAGAGTGATGTATGGTTGTTAATGGAAGTATTTGAGAGTGTTTTGGATGATATTGATTATGTTTTGGAAGTTCATGATGATTCTCAGTAGAGATATGAAGCTCTGTAATGTTTTGATATGTTCTGTGAGCTTCTCCAATTTACTCATTCAAAAACATACCAAAGTGCAAGTAAGCACAATTTTTAATATGATAAAATAATGTAAATAAATGGTGGTTAGTTATGAAAGACTTTTGCCAAATAGCTTTCCCTTCTCAATGAAGTCGGCCTATGTCCTTAAGACCTCCCATCAGGGTAGGGTGTATGGAACACACTTGATTACCAAGTGACGCGGTTCCTTGCCCCGCAGCTCCATCAATTGAGGTGGGATTCGTGTTCGATTGGACCTTACTTTGTTTGGGAGGCATCGTATGATTTGGCTTTTTCTTTGTGGCTACACACCCAGATTACATGAGAGACCGCTTCTCACGGAAGGGACTCGTCTGCGAGGACCTTCTCCAAGAGGGGGGAGAAAGAAGATGGCAAGCTCTGAGAAGCTCAAAGTTCTTCAAGGAGGAAAAAGAACTATTTCCTTCTCTCTCTCCCTCTCTCTCTCTCTTCTCTTACTCTCCCTCTTTCCTCTTACTCTTCCTTCCTCTCTCTCTCTCATTTTTTAAAATGTTCTCCCTCTAGTCGTGAAGGGTCCTCCCTCCCATGCTTAACCCCCTTTTTATAGGGTCTTGGGGGAGGGGGGGAATTAGTAATGGAGGCCCTCCCTCCTCCTTCCATGGCACACGGTAAGCCCCCTACCATATCCACGGCACGTAGCAGCCCCCTTACCCCTTTCAATCATGTGGCTAGCCCCCCTCCCCCTGCCACCTCCTTCGCCACGCGGCACCCTCCCCTATTGACACCACAACAGTCCTCCCTGATTCATCGACATGACAGTCCCCCTCCCCTCACGTCGTCCGCCAATTAGCGGCATAACCAGGGGTTAATTCTTTTTTCAAAAAAAAATCATTTAGGGGGAGGGGTCATATGGTGGGAAGGAGGGGGGGAATGTTACATTCTTCCCTCCTCAAGGAATCGAGATGTCCTCGTCTTGAAAGGATTTGGGGGTGTTGTTGGTTGAGAGTACTCTCGTCAATCCATGTGGCATCTTCTTCTGGAAAGTCCTTCCACTGGATGAGGTACTCCTTGAGGATTCTACTCCTCAATCTCTTTTGTTGTATGTGCAAGATTCTAGCTAGCCAAAGCTCAAGGACTCCTTGGCTTGGCATTACAACTTGTTGATCATCGAGTATATGGCTAGGATTTGATACATATTTCTTTAGTAGGCTAACATGAAATACATTGTGAACCTTTACGTTCTCAGGGAGTTGGAGTTTGTAGGCATTGGGCCCTAGGCATTTGAGGATTATAGGGTCCGTAATACCTTGGACTTAGTTTTTTAAATTCCCCCAATGACAAGGAACTCCTCTTGGGCCGTACATGAATAAAAACCATGTCTCCCTCATTGAAGACTCGCTCTTGTCTATTTAGATCTGCATAGGCTTTTTGCCTATCCTTGGTGGCTCTAATGTCTTTTCAATGGTCTTAACCTACTCATCCATCTCCTCGAGCATTTCCTTAGAAAGCTTCTACTCTTAAAGTAAGATTTGAAAAGTTCAACGGGGAGCTGTTGAGTGTTGAAATGACCTATTTTTTGGCTGATTTTTGTTGTTTTTGAGAGCTGAATGGTTGATTTAATGAGATGATTGATTGGTTTGGAAGTGGTTTGAGAGTGTTTTGGATAGGTTGGAATGGTTTTATTAAGCTCATGATGTTTATTAGTAGAGATGTAAAGTTCTGTTGATGTTCTGATATGTTCTGCTTGGTCCTGATAGCTTATTTTAAGCTTCTGTTTTGTTCTATTTTCTCTCTATATGGAAGGATGGAGTATTGATTAATAGGGTTTGAGATTTTTTGAAATATTATTGAGTGATTTTTGATGGTTTGGAATGGTTTTGGTATGAGTTATGTGGTTCTTATGCTTTTTGTTGACCTTCTGTAACTCTCTGTTGAGCTTCTGTGAGCCTTTGTAGACCTTCTGTAGAGCTTCTGTATGCTTCTGTATGTGTTCTATTGGATGAGAGTGTAACTTGGAAAAGTTTTCTAGCCTTGGAAAGAGGCGAATACAAGTGCAAAAGAGCTAAAAGAAGTCAAAGAAGTAGCTGCTGAAGACTCAAGTAAAGACTGAAGTGAAGTGACAGTGGTGAGCTATAAAGAGTCACTGTAGTGGCTCTGGTGCCTCTTCATATCAGATATACCTCTTGGGAGGTGCATCCACGACCTAATAAGGACTATTGAGAGTTATTATGAGATTATTTTAGTGAGGAGATGATGTACTATTGATGAAGAGAGAGAGAGAGAGCCAGAGATAGTAAAATCTATCAAAACAGTGTAACTGTATATGAGAGATTGAGAGAGAGAACTATGAAGATATTGAAGATGAATAAGTGATTGATTTCCATTCAAAGATGGTGTATTCCTTTGTGTTCTTTGTTCTATTGATGGATTTTATGAAGATGTTGGAGAGTATGGTTGATTCTATCAAATCCGTGGGAGATATCTACTATGATGCTGCGTGAAGAATTGTTGTTTTCTTTGTTTTGATGATCAAAAGAATGAAATAAAAGCTTGTTGATGTTACAAGATAGATTTTCTTGCAAGATAATTCCCTTTTCCTTGGTGTTCCTCTTGGGGATCCATGTTTTTAGTGCACAGCCGGGGAATCTTGCCATCAACAAGCACCAGAAGAGGCTGAAAATGAAGGAAATGGCATTGCCAAGAAGAGAAGAATTCAATGGATGTTTGTAAAGTTCCTTCTTCCATTGAAGAGTTGTAATTTCTCATAATCAAAGCCACTTTCCACAAGAATTTCATCCCACAATGGCGGAAACACATCACCATCATGATGTATGCTCTATGTGGTGGACAGTTTCCTCTTCCTGATAAAGCAGCAGAAACTTGCATTTTGGTGGCAAACTATTTGGGAACAAACTGAAGAGCAGAAATAGAGAGAATGACCATCCATGGAAGATTTGACATTCATTGAGAAGTTTCCAGACATCATCAAGTGGGAGATTGTGAAGAAGCTTGAGGAGTCTTGGTCTGTGGAGGTTCACAAAAATAAGAAGGAACAAAGCTGGGACATGTTCGTGGATACTCAACAGCAAGATACATGGGATGCTTGGTGCACTAATAATCTTCTGTTTGTTCAATTAGCAACCCACTGGAAGTTGGTAGACAGAGTGTTTTTCACCACATACACTGTTGAAACCATTAGAAGCTGGCATTACTATGATGATGGCACCACCACAATGCTTAGACATATGCATTTTGACACCTTCAGAACCGAATACCTTCCTCTGTGCAGTGGCATGAAAGCAGAATTCAGAGATGTTGAAAAGGAAGAAGTAGAAGAAATGTTGGCAAGAGAGTCCTCTAGAGACTGAAGCCTTCTATTATCCCTCTGTGGAGCACTAACATCATAGTGGAGCCAACCCCCTAATGAATGACCCAATAAAGAGGCAAGCATTAGAACGAGTCCAGAGGTACGTGAGAAGAGAGAAGGCAAGAATCAAAGCTAGGAACGAGCTCGCAATAGAAGCCGCCTTTGACGCCCTTGCTTAACTCTTTATAGAAGTCCCAATGGCACATCAAGCCCTTCCTCCTCCTGTTGGAGGTCCACTTCCAAGCCAGATTTGTCCTGGAAATATTGATGACAAGCCAGCGAATGTAGTTCCATTGCCAGTTTTCAAGGGAGAGTACAATGAAGACCCCGATCTTCATGTAGCAGAGTTTATGGTAGCATGTGTGGCTAACAATGCCAGAACCCCTGAGCATTGGTTAGCAATATTCCCCGCCATTTTCAAGGGCGCAGCGTTTTAGTGGTATGAGAGACAAGCAGCAGGAACTTTTGGCATATGGGATGACCTGAAGTTGGCATTCCTCACTAAATTCAAGCGTGAAGGTTTTGAAGAGCGGATGTGAGAGGAATTTATAAATTTAAGTCAGTCCTCTGGAGAAAGAGTAGAAGCTTATGTCTCACGAATGGAATCCATCCTGAAGAGATAGACTAACCATAATCTAGATGATGGCATTCAGAAGGGGGTGTTTCTCAGAGGATTACAACCAGAAGTCCGTAAGTTTGTGGAGCTGCAAAGACCAACCACACTGCAAGCTGCAACAAAAGTTGCAAGACTGTACGATGAAGTGGAAGCTAGATTGGCGATGAATCCAAGAAGAGGAGTCCTACCTCCTCTGATGCCAGAAATGATGTACCCACCAAATGTAGTCCCAGGGACAGTCCCCTACCCCTACCAGCAGATGCCCCCAGTATCAGAGTACAGTGCACCAAATCCACAGTGGCCACAATCAATGCCTCAAATGATGGTTCAACCACAACAACAATGGTCCCAACCAATTTCCCCAATGCCAAATCAGCAGCAGTGGAACCCTACCAACTGGAGTCAACAGCCAACAGCTGAAACAGGAGCTCTGAATCAGAATCAAAACGGAGACCCCTCTGCACCAGCCTAACCTGTTTATGTAGTGATTACAGAGACTCCTCAAAACCCTACTGCCAGTACCTTAGGAGGAGAAAGTTTGAACGATTATTTATCCAACTCAGTTGCAAATATCAAAAAGGAGTTGATGGATGTGATTACAAAGCAGCTACAGACACTGAAAGTGAACACCGCTAGCATATCCAACGTTGCAGGAGCAGGAAGAGATGTGATGCGGTCAAATACTTGGTGTGATAAGTGTCATCAAGCAGGCCATTTAGCCACTGAATGTACACGAAAGCCAACAGTCCCTGGAGCTTTCTGTTCCTACTATTTGCGGAAGAACCATACAGAGGATATTTGCTCTCTGAAGGAGATACATGATAGGAGAAGGAAGGAAGAAGACGCAAGATTCAACTTGCTAGAATCGAGAATGACAACACAGGATATTGGACCCAAGCCTAGAGAGTTTGGTCCTAATTTTGGTCCAAGGAGGTTTCCCTCTCAAAGTTACAGAGGAAGACAGTCTGGCAGTGGTCAAAGATCAAAAGTGGAGTGTTACAGATGCGGAGAAAAGGGACACATTTCGCCAAATTGTCCAAATCCCAGAAGGTCAGTGGATTACAAGCCCTTATGCAGTCGATGCAAAGGAGAAGGCGACACTGCAAAAGACTGTCCAAGCCCAGTCCCAGTGAAAAACAATGCTACTGATAATCCGGCCAAGGCCCAAGAGCCTACCTCCAATTTAGTGGAATTGGAAGTTGCTGCCGTCATGCGTGTAAAGAAGAAGGAACTACCTATCCAGAAAGAAAATAATCCTCCTGCCAAAACAGTGAAGTTCAATCTTCCACCAGAAGAACAAAACAGAACAGAGCCTTACAGTACCGTACAAAGCACTACATTGCCACAGAGAGTCACATAGACAATTCCAGAGACAGGACCAGAGGTCCAGGAAATAGAAGAGGAGGAGGCGCCATAAGTGGTAGAAGAAGTCCCTATGATGCCCCTGTTGGAAGAAAAAATGAAAATAAAAATGGGTGTTGCCCCATTCCCTAACCGGTTAGAGAAGCCAGTGGATCCTATTAAGGAATACGATCTGGTTAGAGATCTAGATACCTTTAAACCAAACCTCACATTCCAACAATTATTGATGTTGTCTGCCGAAAAAGGTTCAAAAGTATACTGACAAGAGGACGTGGCTGAAGGATTGCTCCCTCAGCAGCAACAAAGTCCAACAAAGCTCTAGAGCCTGTAAAAGAAGTGGACGTGGCTAACGCCTTCCTAGATCCGGGTACCCCAGAGACTGGCGTGTGGATAGAAGGCTGCTTTATTGCAAATGCACTGATTGATGGTGGTTCATCAATGAACATTATGACGGATGTGACAATGAAGGATCTAGGTCTACAAGGTATGCAACCTACACAATGGATTATCAGACTGGCAGACCAAAGCAGAATCAAGCCTTTGGGTATTCTTTCGTATGTGAAGACTACAGTGGCTGGAAAAGATTATTGGCTAACCTATCTGGTGGTGAAGCCAAACTCTTATGGTACATCCTACCCCCTGTTATTACTAGGCAGACCATGGCTTTTTGAAGCCAGAGCAAGGAAGGATTGGTTCAAAGGAACCTTGACCTTGGGTAGAGGACCCAATAAAGTGGTACTGAAGCTATATGGTGCTCAAAAAGGACATGGATCCACCTCCTTGGAATTATCTTTTGACTCCCCTAATGAGGCTACAGATGGAACATCAGCAGAAGAAGATGCTATCAAACATATCCTTCCCAATAAAATAGAGGCATGCGCCTTAACAGTGGATACTGTAAGCCAACTCCCAAAAGATGCAAAGTCCCTGTCAATGGGTGAATACTTCCTGCCTGAACCAAGAACGATTTCCAAAATCACTTCTAACAGTGAGATAGAAGCATGGATGTATTGCTCTCCCTGTTACATGGCCACAGCAGAGCTAGAGATAGAGGCAAAAGATGAAATAGAGAACATGTTCT
Organism: Lygodium microphyllum; assembly: GCF_053477565.2. Lineage (NCBI taxonomy): Eukaryota > Viridiplantae > Streptophyta > Polypodiopsida > Schizaeales > Lygodiaceae > Lygodium > Lygodium microphyllum. The sequence continues at coordinate 115,336,279 of NC_141150.1, read as the reverse complement.
TCTCTTACAGAGCTCCTACAGAGACAGAGACCGAGACCGAGATAGAGACAGAGACAGAGATAGAGACCGAAGAGGATGGAGATGATACGGAAGAAGAAGGTTATGAAAGCGAGATGGAAGAGTCTATCCCACCCGAAGAGGATATATATGAAGAAGAAGTTCCAGAAGCATCAGAAGCAGACGAGCTCATGCTGTGGGACAGAATGGTGATGGTACCATTTGGTCTGGTAAATGGATCTTCTCATATGCAAAATCTTTATAAGAAATGGTTAAAGAAGACCAAGCCGTCTTTCAGCAGTGGCTCATGACGCCCTCACCCACCTTTGCCAAGAAAAGATGATGATGATGCACCGTGCCAACAAGCACTGGTCTCACGATTCCAACAGGCATCAGAGGGTCCTGTTATGTGACATTCCTGGACCCGTCATCAGAAGATGAGTCTTCAAGCCAAGAGGTAACTAATCTTGAAACGAAACCCGAAATGGCTCTAATCCCATTTCAACATCTCAAGGAGCAACCTAAGTCTCCACCAAAAGAAGAAGTTGGTTTTAGTGGGACATCAGAAGAGGACACCACCCCCTTTAAGGAGTCGGATTTGTATCCAGAAGCAGTCTGTGGGACCTTCATCCGTGAAGTAGAAGGTGAAAGGCAGTTAACCTTTGAGGATGTAGATGGTACTGAACGCCATTTGAAGGCGGGTAGCAGCCTACCAGAAGAGGAGTTGTCAACTTTGTACAACTTGTTGAAAGAGAATTTGGACGTGTTTGCGTGGTCCTACAAAGACCTAAAGGGAATTGATCCCACAATATGTCAGCATCATATTGACTTGGAGCCTGATGCCAAGCCCGTACGGCAATGACAAAGGCGAATGAACCCGAATTATTCCACATTGGTGAAAGTAGAGCTGCTGAAGCTTCTGGAAGCCGTGTTCATCTATCCAATGGCAAATAGTGAATGGGTCGAACTTGGACCAAAAATGGAGGCAAACAGACAAAGATGGCAGCTCGTTTTGTAAGCTCAAGCCAATTTTGAAGGTATTTTGGTAAAGGAGTGGTAACAGCAGTGAGGGAAGGCTTAAGTTAGGGTTACTCTTGAAGAGAGGTCTTTCCTTTCCTCTTCCCAAGCTCTCTTTCAAGCTTTCATAGCTCCTTAGCCCTCCCAAGCTCCTTGTCAAGAAGCTTCAAATTGTTACGCCTTCCAAGCCTCATGTCTCATTTTTCATATTGAGCATGCTTTCGATGGCATTGTTATGGACGGATCTTTGGAGGCTTCCATCTGTGGTGGTGCAACCGTAGGCTACTTGGGCAAGAGTTGAGGGCCATCATTATCATTCTCTATTCAAAGAGTTGAGGGCCATCATTCTCTGTCACGGGCGTGGTGCACAAGGTCTTTGTACCACAGGAGCTCATCGTTGTAGTCAGACATATCCTTCTTCTTCATCTTCGCCTTCTCTTTCTCCTCGGTGATTTCCTTGACCTTGCCTTCGTCATCTTCTTTTTCCTCCTTATCTTCCTCATGTTGAGACCTTCCTTGGTTGCAGATACCAGTTTCTTGCCGTCAAATTCCTTTAACTACCCTACCGCATACTCGTCTATAGCATCCACCATGAATAGAACCTCATATCCTTTCTTCTTCAGTTTCTCCAGAAAAGGAGAGTTCTCCATAGCCTTCCTGCTCTCTCCAGTTATGTAGTAAATATCACTCTGCCCTTCCTTCATGCGGGTCACATAATCCTTCAGACTGGTCATTTCATCACCGCTCTTGGTAGAGTGATACCTCAGGAGCTCTGCAAGCTTAGCTCTGTTCTGGTTGTCTTCATGAATGCCTAACTTTATGTTCTTTAAAAAGGCCTCATAGAACTTGGTGTAATCCTCCTTGTTTTCGGCAATTTCAAAGAAGAGCTCGACAAATTTCTTGACAAGGTTCTAACCGAGTGCCCACAGGTTTCTGTTCTGTTTGTTGGTCAAAATCCCGATCACTCTCATGCAGAGGTGCAACAGCAGAGGGTGAGCTGATTTCTGATTTCAAAGTCAATGTCTGCATACCGTTGTGCCTGGAGTTCCTCTTTTATGCGATCCTTTTCTTTCTGTGGTGTGCCAACAAGTGGGGCTGCAAGATGCTAAAAAAAAAAGGGGAGCCATCTCTTTATCCAAGAAGTAGGTTGGAGGGTTCACTCTGTCAGAGCCTTGTTGCTGCAGAAGCACCTTGAAAGCTAAATTTGTACAGTAGCTCCTTCCATCAAGGTAGTTTGCTTGGAAACTGGCTTGACAGCTAGCTTTACATTAGCCTGTTTACTTGCTTTCACATTATCACTGCTGTAAATAGATTTCTCAATTTCCTTAGACATGGAAGGTCCTGTTGAAACACGCAACAGTTTATCCATCTGATCCTGGAGCTTTTGCTCAACTGGTTGAATCTTCTCTATAAGAAGGTGAATTTCCACAAGCCGAGCAATCACAGGATGATCTTGTACAGATCATCTCTCTGTCCTGTTGAAACACGCAACAGTTTATCCATCTGATCCTGGAGCTGTTGCTCAACTGGTTGAATCTTCTCTATAAGAAGGTGAATTTCCACAAGCCAAGCAATCACAGGATGATCTTGAATAGATCGTCTCTCTGACTTCATGATTAAGTAGAACAGTATGGACTGACAATAACACAAAAGCAGCATATCTTTTGTCTCTAGAAATTGGAGACCCTCCTTGGTCACAAGATTTCTTGCTTTGGCTTTGTTTAGAAGGGGTTCAATCTTGGTTTGAAGTTCCTCTAATCCTTCTCGGAATTATGCAAGTAGTCCAACCAGTTCAGGATCCTCCAGCATAAAAAATGCTCCCTTGGCAAGATATGTAAGAAGGGTCTCTTCTGGTTGTGATGCCCCAAACAACTACTTCAGGTCTCCATTCACAGCTGTAGCAAGCAGCCGTGCTATTCTTGTCCGTTGGACTTCCCAGTCCCAAGCCCGAGGAAAGCTAATTGTAATGTCAAAATAGCATACGAGTACACAACTGGATTGTACGAAACACCCCGGCCTCTCAGATTGTACAGCCAGGCAACTTCATCAAGAGTTGTGATAACAATCACATAAACCGTTTCTTGAAGCAGCTTTCTCCTCAGTTCTGTTAGCTTTTCTTCTGAGGAACGACCAGCAAACTGTAGTGGGTGAACAGAGACGGGAAAGATGGTTGGATGCATTGAGGTAAGTGCGCATATTACCTGCTATCTCACCTGATTGGGCTGATATCAACAGCTCTCTAACTTTGCATAGCTCCTCCTGTAAGGAGGCTAGAGTTGTACATGCCATCTATGTCATCATTTGCACTAGTATCTTCTTCACTACTAAGATCAACTTCATCTTCATCTTCCTGGCTTGAAGAAGAGTCCTGGTTTGCTTGGGACTAGAGTGATCTAAGTTTCACTCCTCCCCAACGACTTGCAAAGATCGATCCCGTGGTTGGAACAGTATTCTTAGCAGACTGTAGCTTTGGAATCTGTATACACTGAAGAAGTCACATTGTCTAGAGATTCAGCAAGGTTTCAGCATAGGGGATAAGCATTTGGTTCTTCTTCAACAAGCTATGGTTCATGGAGAACCATTGGAGCATTATTGAGTAGATTATGATGCTGGGATATACTACTATTTTGGTTCAAGCGTTCTTACTACAAGATTGGCTTTGAGGGGTTCATCAAGCAAGCTCAAGTAATTGGGTATCTTCTCACCTTTGAATCTACTTGGTATGATTCAATTCATTGGGGACTTTGAAGCTTGCAACCAACTCAAGCTATATTGGAGTTTGTTTCTCGGTTAGCTCCATTTTGAAGCAACTATTGGAGTTCTCAATGCTTATGGGTTTTGCTTGATCAAGTGGTTGAGAGTATGTAGTAAGGATCAGTTGGGCTATTTGTAGAGCACTTCTTGGATGTATCAAGGATGTATTTGCAGGGTTTGTGCATGTCTAATCAGTGTTCTTACTGATCTTAAGTTCCTTACAACTTTCCCTAGATGAAAGGTAATGATTATGAGGCAAAATAGGGTCATTACAGTGCTAAACAGGGTGCAGTCCAAACAGGGACAGATTTGGAAAAGTTGCTACAGAAATTAGTAGCATCATTCTAACAACAAAGGAACAACTGGAATTGATACTAGACATCATAAGCTTCGAGTGGAGCCATCAAACATCTCATTTGGACATATATTTCTTGAGCTAGAGCCTACTTAGTATCGGCAATTCACTAGCAGTTCACTGTGGACAATTCTGGAAATTCTTAAACAGAGAGGGATATTGCTATTCCTAAATTCAAACTAGGATTTCTACTTGATACTAGACGTCCTAAACTTCGAGTCAAGCTATCATACACCTTATTTGGACTTATATTTTTCAAGGAACAACATATCTCTTCAACTTGACTACAATGGCAACTGAGAACAATAGCTCCAGCTCTAGTGAACAAGGTTGGCTTCAAACACAGGCTAATATTGATAAACTTGGACAAGGTTGGCTTCAAACACAAGCTAGAATTGACAAACTTTGAGTTTTGGTTGATCAATGTATTGCTCTTATAAAGGCGGTTATGGGAAAAACGGCAAGACCTGAATCAAATGCTTATGCTTATGGCCAACATCTATATGCTGATGGTACACTTGAATCAAATGCTTATGCTTATGGACAACATGTATATGCTGATGGTACACACTATGATCTACATGCATCTTATGAATATGAACAGCAACAACATGCAAATGAATATGAGCAGTATGCAAGTACATATGGACAGTATGTTAATGCTTATAAATATGATGTACCATATCATAATGCAGAGTATCATTCCATTGAACCTTGGCAACAGAATGGTTATTATGGTCAACATGCTTATGCTTATGAGCATCCACCTCTTCGACAACAAGATTTGGATAATGAACAACATGATTAACAAGAGGATGAGCAAGAAGAAGACCAAGAAGATGTACGAGCCCAAGAAGATATACAAGAAAATACCATATTGGGGAATATGGGAATTTGCCATAAGTTTGGGACATGTGGTCAAATCTTTGGATTTGTCATAACTTGAATAGTATAACTCCAAATCGAGTGTTCTATAGCTCAATAGATTCCATTTTTCAAGCGCTTTCCAATGATAGGTCACATCATATGGTTTTGAGAAACTTATGGGCATGTTATTGGGGTGCCACCTTTTTAGTATTCAAAAAATGGGAATTGAGAGATTCCCAAACTCACTAATATTGTGTTAGAAGGGAACAATGAAGAGCAAGATGTACAAGCTGATGGTATCTTCGTTGATGAATTACATGAGGCACTTGCAGATGAGCAAGATGTACAAGCTGATGGCATCCTCGTTGATGAATCACATGAAACACTTGCAGACGTAGATGGTCATGTTGAAGGTTTTAGACTCTTAGAGAAACCTCATGATGATATTTTTGGGCATTAGTTTACACTTAATCAAGGTCTACAACAGCCATTGAACGCATTTGATAATGAGTATCTTGATCATGGTTATGATGACTGGCACATGTCTGATGATGATATAATACATGATTTGGGCATACATGAATATGAAGATGGCATTGTGCTTCCCTATGATCCAGGGGATTATGGATGTGATCATGGATTTGATTATGGGGATACTTCATCGTATCCATTTGATCCGGGTGGATTGGAGTATGTGGTTGAGAGGCATTCTATTCTCTTGGACAATCATTATGACGGAATACCTTTTGATCCAGGAGGTTTTGAGCAAGATTTTGCACCTTCATTAGGCCAATATCCATATTGGGGTTCAGAATTTTCATCTTTAAGAGGCTTATTTGACTGAAAATTAGTCCATTTATCTCTGGTTCTACTGCAGACAGTTTTAGGACAGCTTACTGTTTTGGTTCAGCTTCAATTCTGGTTTGATTACAAAAGAAGGATATCTATATGGGTTGCAAGTATGTCTAATGAGTTTTCTTTTGACTCATAGCACACTTGATTTGGATATGCCCATCACAAGATATCTCCATTTTACTACAGCAGGTTCTATAGTAGACAGCAAGTTGTCTACTTCTTGCAGGTGTCCTTTCTGGGAGTTATGATGGTTCAGTTTTCAGTTTTATCATTTCAAAATGGATGTTCATATGGCCTATTCACTTTTCCCACTTACGATCCTCTCCATTACTTAGTACAAACTAGTGCTTTTCCTATTTTTTGTAGCCCTTGTATCAGAGTAGTACTCTGTTTCATCTATCCTTTTCTAGTCTTTCAGGTTTGTTTTTGAGGACAAAAACTTTTGGGAAGGAATGGATTGTAAGAAGCTGAGAATAAGGAATTAGTGTAAATAATATTGATATTATGCCATGTCACACTGACATTGGTATAAAAGGAGAGGACATGTAATTTTATATATCTTTTTGACACATTAATACAATTACAGACTTTCTCTCCCTTCTTGCTCACAGCTTCTATGGCTTTCCCTTCTTTCTTGTCTTTCTCTCTCTAAATCTAGTCTTTCTCTCTCCTTGTCACTCTTATTCTCTCTCTTCCTGCAGTCTTTCTCTCTCCTCTGCAGTCTTCTCTCTCCTCTTTCTCTCTCCCTGGTTCTCTCTTTGACGTTTTGATGCACAGTTTGTCCAATATTAATTTTTGCAGTTTCTCGAGACTCTTTCGTGTGTCTTTTTGATATTTTTCCATGTAAACCTACCTTGTTTGCATCAGAATTCCAATTTGATTTGACAGCCGTGTCCATCGCACCTTTCCCTACATTTTTCCTTTTTTCTCCCCCTTATTCTGACTTCTGGATTTTTAATTATTAATTTTTAAATGTATTTTCGGGTGTATTTTTTGCATGTGAACCCCTCCTACTTCAGCCGGACCTGCGTTCTAACATGAGAACCCTGTGCCACCCCTTCCTGCGGACATTTTTCCTTTTTACTGTATGTCATTCCGGCAAGCGGTTTGTCCAATATTAATTTTCGATCCCCTTTTTGGGTCTGTTTTTTGGGTTTTTTCCATGTGAACACATCTTATCTCAGTTGGAACCATGTTTTGATGTGATAGGATTGTCGGGCACGTCTTTCTGCACGTTTTTCCTTCTTGTTGCACCTCGTTCCGATGCACGGATCTTCCGATATTAATTTTCGTTTGCGTTTTTTGACCTATTTTTTGTGTTTTTTGCATGTGAACGCCCTGTCTTCCCCTTGGAATCCCCGTTGCCTATTTCCCATGTCTTCTCCTTGCCGTCCTACCCAATTTTTGTTTTTACGACCTTTCGTTTCGATGCCCGGATTGGGAGATATTAATTTTTCTTTATTTTTACGTGTTTCGCGCAACTCGTCTCGCGCATGAACGCGTCCGTTTTCGATTTCACGCGTCTCCACATGCCCCAATCACGTCCGCGTACCCCGTACTAACATCCCGGCGCCATTCCGCTCCCGTCATGGAAAATTTTTTTACCCTGCCCCACGCACGCGCGCGGGACGGGGACACACCTTTCTTTTATTTAATTTCTTTATTTAATTTATTATTATTTTAAAAAAACACACATTTATCTCCCTCCCTCCCCCCATGGGCACCCTCCCCTATGCCCCCCACCCCCCTTTCTCTCTCCCCGACCCCCAACCGCCTCCCTCCCCATCTCCCCCCCTGCATCCCCTTCTCCCTCCCATCCCTTCCTCCCATTCCCTTCCCCTTCTCCTCCTCTTCTCCATCTCCCTGCTTCCTCCTCCTCTTCTCCTCCCTCCCTCCTCTCCCCCCGCCCCTGGACGCAGATGCCGCCGCCTCCTTGTGGTCACCCCCACCGGTGGATGCTGCCTCGTTGCCTCCCTGCCACCCGCTCCCTGACGGCCGCCGCCACTGGACCGTCCCCCGCCCCCGCTGGTCCCGCCACGCCCGTCCGCCCCTCAACGGCCACCACCAGCCGCCATTTTGCCCCGCCAGGCCCACGCACGCCCGCTTGGAGTCTCCCCCCTGGCGCTGCTCACCTACGCCCGCCATCTTGTGTAGCTACCGCCTGGATGTTGTGAGTGCCGCTGCCTCCTAGCCCTACAACCGCCCCCACCCAACCTACCTACCCCACCCAGGCCCCCAGTCCCACCCATTTCCCACCCACCCCACCTACCCCACCCAGGCCCCCAGTCCCACCCATTTCCCACCCAACCCACCTACCCCACCCAGGCCCCCCGTCCCAGCCAATCCCACCCCACTACCCATTCCCCCCACAGGCCCCCGTTCCCCCTAGTCCCTCTTATGCCCCGTACCCCCGTAGCGAACTCAAAAACGAAAAAACAAGAAGAAACCCGCCGAAACCCTTCTCGGCCCCTACCCCACGCAAAAGGTGTGAGTGCACGCGGAGTTGTTCGTGCGAATTCGTGATCGCCGGTTCGTGCGCGTTTAGCGGCAGTTCACGAGCGGGGACGCGCGTTAGCTTGTCGGTGCAGTGGTGTGCACCAGCCAGCTGTTCACATGCAGCTGACACGCAATCCATTCCTGGGTACATATTCTCGAATTTTTAATTTCCAAACCCGCAAAACCCCTAAAAATACATTCAAAAATGAAAAAAAAAATCATTAAAATCAATTAAAATTCAAAAAAAAAATCAAAAAATATAAAAATTTCCTTTAAAAATTTCCAATATTTCTGCAATCACTTGAAATATTTTTCCAAACTGAAAATCTCAGAAAAAACTTTCAAAATTTTTTAAAAGTAAAAATTATTTCAAAAATACATACAAAATGAGCAAAAATTCATTAAAATTGGTAAAAATACCAATTTAATTGCAAAAAAGTTCTTGAAAATTCCATCAACTTCTTTGATTATTTTTGGAATATTTCCTAAGTTGAAAATGCTATGTCAATTTATTCCATTATTATTTTATGGCAAAAATGCTTCATTAAATGCCTAAATTCATGAAAAATCCTCTTTAATTCCAAACACAAGCTGAAAAATCTGGAAAAATCCAAATACCTTGGTCAAACGTGGTGGATTGATGTTGAAAATCTTCAATATTTTTATATGTGTTTCATTGTCAAAATTTTGCCACAAAGATCAACAAAAATACAAAAAAAAAAACATTACAACAAACAAAAACACATAAAAACCAAAATACACAATCCACAATACACAACATTTAAACAAAAAGGAACAATAACATATAAGCTATCAGTCATCCAAACAAATTCATATACACTAATCTTGCTATGTCGTGTGTCCAATTATTTTCAGTTCGTGGTTTTTCTTTTTGGATTGCTGACCTACATTTTGGGGATTGAGACGTGTGCATTCATTGCATACACATACACCCACTTCTAGGTATTTTTCCTTTTATATTTTTTATTTTTTTCGCTACCCCAAAATTCACGCTTAAATTTTTAACATGAATCCTAAACACCACCATGGCACGCGCGCTCGCGCCTAACATACCTTTTTCTAATTAAAATCAACCCGCCATTCACTTGGCACGCGCTACGTGCGCTTTAGAGGCACCTTAATATTTTTAATAACAATGAACCAGCCATCACAAAAGCACGCGCTAGCAAAAAAGCGCTCCACATCACCTTAATTTTTAATAAATGAATTTGCATTTAGAGATCTCAGTCTGGTATCAAAGTCCGGGTTGCGTTAATGCACCGTTCCAACCTAATAATTTGTAATTAAAATTTTAAGAAGGAACCGCCGTTTTCTTGTTAAGGTTTATTACTTAATAAAAAAGTCACCCATTGTTAATAATTTATTAAAATGAACCTTTCATTAAATTGATTCCCCCTCATTGCACTTATTTCCCCTTTTTAATGAACTCGTTTCATGGGATGGGTGCGTAAAAGTCTTTAGTTGACACTAATGGTCAAGTTATGGTCCAGTCTTGATGTCTGTTTTTTATGGTAGTCTGATTTGTCCATTTGATATGGTTACGGGTACGGTGTGTAGTTTTTTTTCTTTATTGCCTGATAAGGGGATTTGGGTGTTTGCATGTTGCATAGCATGAAGCTTCCAGTCGCATATGTGTAGAGGTCATGTCGAATTTTTTCTAGGCTGTGGTTTGCTTGGAGATAGTTGGTCGAGTCACGTTTTACCACCTTGGTTGATATCTTATCCTTGGTTTTCGTCTGTTGCTCTGCAGGCATTCTCTTTGTTTATCTGTGTTTGTGGTGTGTGTGTGTGTAACCATCTGAATGGCGTCCTCTCGTACTCCTCCCCCGATCCAGTATGTTCCTTTGGCTTTACATGATTATTCTTTGTTACTGGATTCGGACATTATCGCTAAAGCGGGCTTGGCCAAGTTCGTGAGCTTTTTTTTTCCACTGGTTCCAGATGATCCTACCATTTGTGACGAGTTTTTAACCTCTTACAGTAAGAGGTCTGGTCCAATCCGTGGCACTACTGTTCTTCTGACACCGAAGAGTCTAGGCAAGGCTCTTGGTCTGCCTATCGTGGGGAGTCTGTCCCTGCTACCAGACAGTTGTTCGCCAATGACAATATTTTGAAGCTGTTGCAGAAGCAGACTCAAGATGTTCTTGATCCAAAGAAGGTAATTACCACATCAGGAGTCGGTGTCTCCATGATTTCCAATCCCCTATGGAAACAGCTATGCCAATTCCTTCAGGACATGTTCATGCCTGCAAAATCCCCATCTCATTATCTTTCCAAGGAGTTTTTTACAGCTTCACGAATGATTTTGAAAGGCATAACTATTGATTGGAGTACCTACCTCCTCTCCAAGATGGATCACCACTTTATCCGAGCTACTCGAGGAAATGTGACTAATGTTACATTTGGGTCCTTCCTCTATGTCTTCTTGCTATATGCTACCCCTGGAAAGGAAGTTCCTTTACCTCCAATTAATCCTCCAGAAGTTCCTCCTCCGCCTCATAATGAAGATGATGATGTGATAATTGAGGATGATGGTTCTCCTCCTCCCCTTGTTATTCAGAGAAAACGCCTCAAGAGGGTGGCTGAGTCAGTGCCTATTCCTCCTCCTCCAGTTCCAGTGACAGTTCCTGCCCAGTCTTGCAATACCTTACCTGCATTCCTTCAGACGACAAATCTTTTCAGAGCCCATAGAGATGGGATGCTAGAACTTACTACTCCTTCTGTTCACCGCCTAGTAACAGGAGATACTATTCCGTTCCTGTGCAAGGATATCCAGAGTTCTATTGAACTTTTGATGACTGCATGTATCCAGCAATTATATTCTTCATTTTATGATGAAGTTCAGCAGTCTAAGGAGGAATTGAATAATACCAATACTGAGTTAGCCTCTGCTCAGGAGAAATTCTCTGACCTTGTACGCAAATGGAGCAGCAGAGTAAGCTCATGGATACTCGGAAAGCTGAAATATCTAAGTTGAAAGCTGAGTTGGCAGAAGCTAGGTCTCAAGTGGTTACTGTAACAGAGGAGAGGGATAAGATACAGAAGGAGAGTCAAGAGATGAAGGAGGTGATAGCTGCCCAAGTAGAGAAGTTTAAATCCACCACAGCTATCTTAGACCAGAGCAATACTCAAATCCAGCAACTCAAAGGTCAGTTGGCTCAATCTCGGTCTAATACACAGAGTCCTGTGCAACCAGTTTCTCTTTTATCCCCTGCAGACTTGGCAGCTCTTCAAAGACATGCAACATTATGTCCCTTATTTCAGGTCAAGGTGAAAAGATTGCAATCTCGCATGGATTTATTATGGTATTCTTTTGAGCAATATCAAGAATATGTTCCACCAGATCATTCCTTTTTTGTCCATTATCAACAACAGAAGTTGGCCTTCTATATAAAACTTTCCACGATGGATTTACCTATTCCAGAGGATGGATGGACTGGGGCCTGGTCATCTGATTTGCTGATAGAAGTAGTGAGGATGGTTTTTGAAGACTCTGTTACTCCAGATACGATGCTTCTGTCCTATATGTATTTGAGGGGTGATTTACTAATTCCAGATGATGAAGATCTGGCTTGGTATGTAGGAGATGTGGTATTGCAAGCTTCTTTGTATGTCCGACATTTGGAGTTGAGGACTGATGAGATGTTCTAGGGATATTCTTCAAAAGTGGCTGAGTGTCCTGAGTTTTCATGGCATACTATGGTTGATGCTGTCATTTTGAATCACCGTCAGGTCAAAGCTTCAGCTCATGCCCAGAACATTAACCAACTGAGGGTGGATCTTTTAGCCTATCTCTCCAATCAACCCCCATTTGATACTTCTTTCTTTGAAGCCTATCATCGTAGATCAGCTTTAGGACCGTCCTTACCATGCCTAACTCATTATCAACAAATGGCTCATAGGTATGATGCTTATATTTCCCTTTTTCAATCTAACCCAAATGTCATTTTACCCCTTCTTTTCCAACCTCAAGGATCTCCTCAAATTCCTATATTTACCCATTGTTCTTTTATTAAAGATCGAGTTTTTCTACCTCCTGATCCTTGTCCTTCCCCATCCCCTGACATTCTATCAACTTTCCATGCTTATCTTTTAACGCCTTTCTTAACCAAATCTCCTCAATTTTCAGCAAATCCATTCTTCATTTTATGATTTTGCCTATCCATCACTTCATCCTCTTTCATTAGTCCCTCTTCCGTCTCCTAACACTTCTATTCCTAATCCTCCTCAGTTGGTTAGTGGGTATCAAGGTTTTGATCAGAAGATTCTTCAAAGAATAGGCTGGATTTCAAATGATTCCCTTACTGGACCTTAAATCAATTGGCCATTGATCCCAGGAGAATGGATAAGTGCTAGTCAGGCTTATCAGAATTATCTGCATTTTGCTCAGCAATATTCTCAGTTTGCAGATCCTTCTATGCGCTTAACTGCTCATTTTACTTGGTATCTGGCGTATATGCATAGGCATTCTCATAATGATTCAAAACCTATTCCAAAGTTGTGCATGAATGTCAATGTGAGCATTGATTCCCAGCAACTCGATGTCTTGTACTTTCATGCCCTCTGTTTGCCTAGCAGATACCTTGTCTTGTTGGAAAGGATGTGCTACCTTCAATTCTTTCAGAATCCTCCCAAGACATTTGTAGATGAATCCTTGTCCATGGATTGTTTTCGAAATCACCAAGCCTTCAAAAGGGATCATCTTCATTGATACCTTTGCAATGTATTGTGGATGATTTTTAATGATAAATCTCTCTTTTTGGAGAAGTCATTCAGATGGTTGTGTTGTGTGTAGTGTTTGTGTTGTAGGTTAATTTATGTGATAAGATCGTGGTGGTTGCCTATTCAATTTGCTTTCGTGTGAGCTACATTTTTGGAGAATTGCGGTGATGGTGTTGCTGGTTGGATAGTTGAAGATGCTGATGCAGAAGAAGAAGAAACCTCTTATATCCTTTACAAGTTTGTTGTGATTTCCAGTTTGATAAGAAGTGTTAATGTATAAAGGGTTTTCCTTTTGTTGTATTCTTTATATCAGATACAAGTTATAAGTTGGGGTGGTGGTTGGATGGACTATTTTTGAAGATTTATTGAAGATCACAGTTGAGCTCTTGAATGAACTTGTATTCCCTTTTTCCTGGGTCGCGAGGACGCTTCCTTATTAAGTGTGGGGATATGTTGAGTGTTGAAATGACCTATTTTTTGGCTGATTTTTGTTGTTTTTGAGAGCTGAATTGTTGATTTAATGAGATGATTGATTGGTTTGGAAGTGGTTTGAGAGTGTTTTGGATAGTTTGGAATGGTTTTATTAAGCTCATGATGTTTATTAGTAGAGATGTGAAGTTTTGTTGATGTTCTGATATGTTCTGTTTGGTCCTGATAGCTTCTGTTGAGTTTCTGTTTTGTTCTGTTTTCTCTATGTATGGATGGATGGAGTATTGATTGATAGGGTCTGAGATTGTTTGAAAGCTTATTGAGTGATTTTTGATGGTTTGGAATGGTTTTGGTATGAGTTATGTGGTTTTGATGCTTTTTGTTGACCTTCTGTAACTCTTTGTTGAGTTTCTGTGAGCCTCTGTAGACCTTCTGTAAAGCTTCTGTATGCTTCTGTATGTGTTCTGTTGGATGAGAGTGTAGCTTGGGAAAGTTTTCTAGCCTTGGAAAGAGGTGAATACAAGTGCAAAAGAGCTAAAAGAAGTCAAAGAAGTAGCTGCTGAAGACTCAAGTAAAGACTGAAGTGAAGTGACAGTGGTGAGCTATGAAGAGTCACTGTAGTGGCTCTGGTGCCTCTTCATATTAGACATACCTCTTGGGAGGTGCATCCACGACCTAAGAAGGATTATTGAGGGTTATTATGAGAGGATTTTAGTGAGGAGATAATGTACTATTGATGGAGAGAGAGAGAGACAGAGACAGAGACAGAGATAGTAAAATCTATTAAAACAGTGTAATTGTATATGAGAGATTAAGAGAGAGAACTATGAAGATATTGAAGATGAATAATATGTGATTTATTTCCATTCAAAGATGGTGTATTCCTTTGTTTTCTTTGTTCTATTGATGGATTTTATGAAGATGTTGGAGAGTATGGTTGATTCTATCAAATCCGTGGGAGATATCTACTATGATGCTGCGTGAAGAATTGTTGTTTTCTTTGTTTTGATGATCAAAAGAATGAAATAAAAGCTTGTTGATGTTACAAGATAGATTTTCTTGCAAGACAATTCCATTTTCCTTGGTGTTCCTCTTGGGGCTCCAGGAACGGCAATCATGCCCATACAATGCTTGAAAAGGTGTCATTTTTGGATGCTTTGTTGGTAGGAAGCATTATAGGCGAACTCTACTAATGGTAGATATTGAATCCATTTCTTGGGTTTGTGGCAATAATAAGATCTAAGGATATCTTCAATGACTTGATTGACCCTCTCTGTTTGGCTGTCAGTTTGAGGATGATAGGCTGTGCTGAAACAGAGTTGAGTCCCAATGGCCCCAAATATCCCTCTCCATAAGTGAAATGTGAAGAGAAAGTCACGGTCACTAACGATCCTTCTAGGCAACCCATGAATCCTAAATATCTCCTTAATGAACAGTCTAGCAATATTTGAAGCTTTATAATTTGTCTTGACTGGAGTGAGGTGTGCAACCTTGTTGAGCATATCTAATATAACCATAATTGAGTTGTAGCCCCCTTGCATTGAGGGTAACCCAACAACAAAATCCATGCTAATAAATTCCCACTTCATTTGGGGTTGTCGAGAGGTTGCAGCTTCCCAGGCATCTTGACATGTTTTGCCTTGATACGCTAGCAAGACAAACATTCTGTGATATATTTAAGCACATCTCCCTTAAGCCTTCCCCAATGGTAGCTCTTTCTGACCGTGTTGAGGGTCTTGACATAACCAGGATGGCTTGAAAAGGGGGAGTCATGTGCTTCCCAAAGTATTCTCTGTTTGAGTTTCCTACTAGAGGGTATGCATAATCTTTTCCTAAAATAGACAAGTCCCTCAATTGACAGAGAATTCTTGATATTTGACCTTAAGTTTCAAGTTTTGGTCCTTTCCCAAAATTTCCTTTATCATCACCAGATATTTCAGATCATGGCTAGCTTATTCCTTGGCTAGTTCAAGGATAGGGTTTCTGGGCATTGACACCATAGTTGCCAAAGATTCGGCTAATGAGGGTTCTTCCATGATAAGAGAGTTGAGGAATGCCTTGCGACTTAGAGAGTCAGCGACCACATTCTCCTTGCCGAGTCGATACTTGATCTCAAAATCATACCATTGTAGAACTTCTATCCAACAATGTTGCCTCATGTTGAGGTCATTCTGGGTGAAGATCCATTTAAGGCTCTTATGGTCTGTGATTAAATAAAACTTGTTACCAAGCAAGTAATGTCACCAAAGTTTGAGGGCGTGGATTACTGCTAGCAGTTCCAGGTCATGGGTGGCATAATTCCTCTCATGGGTTTTTAGCTTCTGCGAGGAATAAGCTACGGGATGACCTTCTTACATTAGTACATAGCCAAGTGCAAGTGTGCTAGCATCTGTGACAACTTCAAATTCCTTGCTTAAGTCAGGGAGCTTCAGAATTGGTGGTGTCACCAAGCTATGCTTGAGTTGATCAAAACTTGCTTGTTCAGAGGGCATCCACACTATGGCAACTTGTTTTTTCAACAAATTTGTGAGGGGTGTTGCGATTAGAGCATAGTCCTTAATGAAGATCCTATACCAATCTGTTAACCCAAGAAAGCTACGCACTTTTTTAATAGTAGTCGGGGGACACCACTCTTGAGTGTCCTTAACCTTGGTAGGGTCTACAGACACAATAAATCCTAGATATTCAATTTGCCTTTTTAAGAAGGCACACATTTTCTTCTTAGATAGAGCTTATGAGTCCTCATGTTCTCAAGGACGATGCGAACTTGGGACTCATGATCTGCCTCCTTCTTGGAATAAACTACTGTGTCATCAAAGAATAAGAGTACGAAATCATTGAGGTGTGGTCTAAAAATGTCCTGCATTAGCCTGTTAAAGGTGGCGGGGACATTAATCAATCCAAAAGACATTACTATGAATTCAAAATGGCCATATCTGGTATTGAATGCCATCTTTGGAATATCCTCATCCTTGACGTGAATCTGATAATATGCTAACCTTAAATCAATCTTGAAGAATATTTTTGCTCCTTGCAGTTGATCGAGTAACTCATCTATCCTTGGAATGGGGTATTTATTTTTTATGGTTACTTGGTTCAGGCCTCTATAATCAATGTAGAGTTGAAGTGTACCATCCTTGTTCTTTTGGAACAAGATTGGAGCTCCCCAAGGAGAACTGCTAGGGCGTATGTACCCTTGGTCCAGTAGTTGTTTAAGTTGTTCCTTTAACTCAATGGCCTCAAGAATGGACATCTTGTAGGGCCTTTTCACAACTGGAGCAGCTCCTGGGATTAGTTTAATCTCATTATTCACTTCCCTAGGTGGTGGTAATTCAGTCAATTCCTCTGGGAACACATCCACATATTCCTTTAGCCATGATGGTTCTTCATTAGTGTCTTCTTCCTGATTGGGTTTGTTTAGCTTGACAGGTAGACGGGTAATCCCTTCCTCATTCCTTGAGCTATTTGAGTTGCCTTAGCTAACTGGATCTTTTGTTTACCTGCTTCACCTTGTGTTGTAACTAGCTCACCCTTAGGATTCCGAAAGGAGACTTGGCCCTTTCCACAATGAATGTGAGCATCATTAGGGATTAGCCAATCCATCCGGAGTAGACATTCATGGACACCTAGATTCATTACTCTGAACCTAACAGTTGTGGGCTCGTTTTTTAGTAGGAATTCGACCTTAGCAATTTATCTAATGCAAGTGATTTCCCACCCATTTACTAGTTCAACAAGCAAAGTGGGTGCGGCTACACTGGCTATCCCTAACCTTCTTGCACACATTCGTGAGATGAAAGAATGAGTGCTCCCACAATCAATCAGGGTTTTGAATTCCTTACCCTGGTAGTCCGATGGTGTTTGAATCACCGAGAATTGGCGGTTTGGCCCCTTCTTATGGAGGGAAACACGAACGGATGCCCTCTCAATCGCGGCTTCCATGCACGGATCTTCTTCTTCATCTAATCCTTTAATGGTAATATTGGAAGTTTTTTCCCTCCCAATGCCACACGACCGTGCCCAGGAGTAGCCCTGGCTTGGCCTCCAAATTTCCCTTGACAGCTGTCCTCGCCAAGCTTGGGACATTCCCTTTTGAAGTGGCCAGGTTCATTGCAGTGGAAACAACGTAGGCTTTGATCACTTCTTTGAGTGGGGACAAAGTCATTGATTACATTTGCTCTTGGCTTCTTCCATTGGCCTTGATCCTGTCCTTGCATCCTTTAAATTTCATCAACTTCAATAGTCTTCCCCTTTCCATCAAATTCTAGTGGTTTAATTTGTTTGAGAAGAAACTTCTTCTCTTGTACCTCTGTTGGGTTCAGTGTGGTAACAGGGTTCTGGATCAGTGCTTGAGGATGTATCTGATTACCAATTTAAACTTTTCCGTGTTAGGTTTGCATTTACACACCCCTATACAACTTAAATCAATGCGCACGTATTTTTCAATTGTAACTATGCAACCAATCAAATGAACATAAAATTCTTATTTAACCATAGGGAAATGTAAGTCTCAAGTACAATTATTCAAGAATGGATAGGGTTTGGCTGAGATGATTTTTTTTTCTTCTCAGGAGTTACATTAATGCCAAGTTAATAATTCCCTATTGGAATCAGCTATAGGGACATAATAGTAGTATGGATTGGAGGAATGGATTCTCAAGAAGCGATAAGTCATGGGAAGTTCAGGAAATCCTTGTTTCTGATAGCCATGACGTTCATTTTTCCCCATTACTTTAATTCTATCTGCTAGTAAAATTTTAACCACCTCTTCGTAGATGTAGCGGTTTTGATCGACTTGCTGGCATCTGATGTGTAGGGTTGAGTTCACACGAGCCTCATGGAAGATGAATAGCTTAATAATATTCAAATCTTCCAACCACTTTAACCTCTTCAATTTATTTTGAAGATAGGTTAGTGGGGTGACATCTATGTAGCAGTATCCCGCGCTCCAAGTCCAACGCCTTTCCACATATAGCAGTGAGGGGTTGTAGAGCCGATCCAGGATCCCCATCATGTCAGACTGTCAACAATAGCTTGAAGAGTTCATAGCTATCCTGAACATGATATGAAATACGAGGAACCTGCTCCATGCCTCGTAAGTCTGGAAGCGGCAGCAATCCACAAGTGAGTAAAAATGAAAACATTTTCTAATAAACACATTCCCTCACTCTTTCCGATTTTTCTCCCTGATTGTCTTAGTCGTAGGTCAGCTTTGATATCAATTGTAATGTGCCCGCCTATCGGCTGTCCAAGCACGTTCTTAGCGGCCCATCGAGAGAGATGAGTCCAAGCGACGTCACCCGGCATTCCCATGGAATGTCATGGGGCTTGTCACCTAGGGTTTTTGAGTCCACCTTGCAATGGAATGTTTGTGGCCGAACCCACTAGGATCGACCTAAAACTTAAGTCCCTAGAGGTCGAGGTCTTCTGACAGCATTCTAGCGTCAGGTTCTGGACATCCTACATTATGCAGAGATACCCAAGCTGAAGCCGACCCATGCCGCACTTGGTTCAAAGAGAATGGGAAACGAGAGGGATGCAGCACTCCATCTCTCTGTCCATAGGGCATAACCCCATTTCGATCCCCTAAAATGGCATGAATCTTGGAGGCAAGGAATTTACGGCCATATATCCAAAGAACATATTGACAACACTCTGTTTTCAGTCTTATTTTCTGCATGTATAGTTGTTGAAATTTCAGCCATAGTGTCAATAATATTCAGCCCATAAAAGATGCTTGAAATGCCATCATCTTCAGCTAACAACCGGCCCAGTGCTCTTAGTTCCTTAGTATCCCATTTCATAGATATGCGTTCATCCCTGCACATAGCTTCCATAGGCTTAAAAAAACATGAACTGTTCACTGTAAACTGAGAATTATCAATAGTAAATACATGCTTCATTTCATCAAGAGACGAGTACACCCTCTGAATAGCACTAGTGTAGCCTCGCATTACATCAATGCTTAATGAAAATCCAGGTCTTTGAATTCCCTTGCATTTGGAATCAAAGAAGACTCTCGAAGCATATCCCAATTTCTAGGATGATTAACACAAACAGTAAGAAAATTGGACCGCCTTTCTCCCATCCTTACTTCTGACTCTTGCATAAGCAGAACCATCATCAAGCACCTTTGTTTCCATATGCACACCTGTAATATAGGGCTATCCCAAAATCACTGCATATGAGGATATATCTTGCACAAAGAAGTGTTTCTCTTCCTATACATCACCAATCATCACTTTTACATTAAGACATGCAGCGTAGAGCTCCCTTGAAGAATTATTTGCATCCCTCATTCGCCAACCATGATCAGTGTCTACAGGCCATGCACCATTTTCATACAATCCACGCTCAATGACATTTATCTTAGACCCATGGTCAAGTAAAGCAACACAAGGAGTTTCACACTCCCCTATTTTCACTACCATTTCAGTGGTAGCTCTCGCCCAATGATTTCTTGTGTAGTGACTTCGAGGAATAAATCCTAGAGTCTCTTCTCCATATTGTTGCATTTGCCTTACTCCACCATGCATATTGCTGCAAGACAATGCATTTTCAGCCACTTTCTGCTCTTTTCCACATGCTATCCATTGATTAGTAGCATCCTGCATAGACAATCTTGTACTTACTTCATGCTCATATTCAGCCCGAATACCCAACAAACCAGTTTTCTCTTCAAATTGCAGCAATGCACTAGTGGTATCACCAAGAAACTGACACTTCCTTTTAATTATGTCAATGTCAATCTCATCATGAAATTCTCGCTTGGCAATGCCAAGCACCTCTCCCAAGGTAAATTCCAGCCGACTGTTTAAGATCCCTTCTTCAAGAACCTTGTTAAGATCTGTGGCTGTCTCAATGCCAGATTGCAACTTATATCCTGGTTGCTTGCCCTTCTTTTTGCCCTCTTGTTTGTTATCCTACTTTTGCTCCTAAATGAACTCTTCCATAACATGCTCGAGAGGTGTCTGATTTGAAACTTTAGGCTGATCCACACTTCTTCTTGTCATTCTTTTAGATGTCCCTGCAATATCTTCATCTCTTTTTCGTTTCTCTTCCACAAGTACATCCGTGTTTGTACCTTTGCTAAATATGCATACACTGAATATGCATCTACCGGTGATTCCCAACCAGTTATGCCACAAATGTGTTGCCTTGCATGAGACATTTCACTATCAATGACCTTTCTCTTTTCAGCTGCACATAAAGCACGTGTCTATATTTTAGCGTTTGGACCAACCATCACTTGGCCATGCATTCTATCCAACTGTAGACCAAAAGTAGAGGCATGTAGCGTCGCATAAGCATTTCGGATAGCCAAGTCTTTGAACAACTTCTGCATACCTCCCTTTCCAAAATTCAAAGCAGGAGGCAATCCCATTTCTTGTGCATGGATCTTGCCATCTTTCCAAAAGATGAGCTGTCTGCCAAGGCCTCTTGATAGGCAGCACAATCCTTTCTCTCGTGTTGCAAACTGTCACACCACATACATCTTTTTCCAGGCTTAGGGACTGCTACCCATCCCCTTTCCTCTTGTCCTTTTTCATCCAATTTTGAAACCTTCAATTGAAGATCCCGCATGCCTTTGACCAATTCATCTAAGACATATTTCCTAATAGAGGGAACAATAGCAGGTACAGCCATAGGGTTAGCCACAGAAGTAGGTGGCTTATTGGACACATCAACTAGCTTGCACATAGCAGTGGGCAAGCTAGAGACATGCAATCTTTCTCTTCTTCTATGCTTCTTCACAAGTGCAGTAACAGCTTCCTTGACATGTCTCCACTCTGTTTTCAAACCTGTCTCTGTAGTCTGATCCTCCAGCAAATCATCAAGCTTCTCTTGAAGCTCAGGATCAGTTGCCTATAGAAACAATTCAATTTTTTGACTTGCAAGAGCTTGCCGTTCTGCAAGATCCAACTGCTCAAATCAACTTTCAAATTCTCTTAATAATTATATAGCCACAAGACCCTTATTGGGGTTGTAAAACCCACTCTTGAAAATTCTTTGGTGTAATCAAATTGGTGTTCTCAATGTAAAATTCTTCCCTGAGTGCCTTCTTGAAGGCTACCTAGTCAGCATCCTGCAAGTATAATTCAATAATCTGTGCTTTCAGTTCATGAACAGTAACACTTACAAAATACCGGCTCCATGCAGATTGAGCCACCCCAAATAATTCCATCTTCTGAGCATAAGTATGTACATATGTAGATACATTCCTACCATTGAATAACTTCACCTCATGCTCAACTCCTTGCAAAGCATTCATCACAACACTTTCTGTTTGAGCTGAAGCTTGCATCACCTGTTGTTGTTGTTGTACCTGCATAAGGATATTCATATTTTGCACCAAATGTTGCAAAAAATCAATGGAGATTGTATTCGAAGATTCTCCCATCTTTTCTTTCCTTCTTCTGATGACCTTTCACGTCAAGTTCACCAATGTTAGAGGGGTTTTTGTCGAAAGGTCGAATCCACCAGGGATCAAAAGTAAAAGGAATTAGAGATAGGAGATGGAAGAGAAGATAGAGAATACACAAGTGGTAAACACTACAAAGATAAAGCATAATGAATTGAATCAATATGTATTGAAAGAACTTGGAATCTTCGCACTACTCAGAAGCAATCTCCAAGCATTAGATCTCCTAGAGCTTCTTCATAGAATAAAATGTGCATCAAAATTACAGCTCCTTCTCTGCTGCTCGGAACCCAAATCTGATGGCTCTGTTAGCTCCGCAAGTGGGGTAAAAACCCAAGACACTTAGTCATGGATCTCCTAGATCCCTCCTTCTTTCAGTTCAATCTACAGTTTTTAGCCTTTTTATAGCGATCGTGATGCGCGCAATTTTGTCAATCTGTCCCTCTTGTGAAAATCCCATAATTGGCTGAAAAAGCAACTAGCTTTTTGCATGCCATCCTAATCTAGAAGCTTTTTTAAAAAAATTTGGATTTTTACAATAAATAAGATTAAAAATAGGCTAAAATTATCCAAAAATCTAGTATTTTTGGATAATCCATGCAACTCACACTAGTACTAATGGCTCAGATTTCACACTATGTGTCCTCATAACATCATGACACCAGTTGCCATTCCTTAAGATTAGAACGGTAGACATCTACAAGACAAATGAACAAATTTTATAATGGAAAACCTAAAACCAAGTTCAAGAAAAGAAAGACTTTAAGAATCAAATCCTTACAAATTGGTCTATATATTGGAAGATTTTAAGTTCCAGGTTCCAAATATAGCTCTTTATGCATAAACAATGTTGCGTCAGTACCTCTTTTATGCTATTTTTATTTACTCCAAGCTTGAAATCTCGGAGTCTGTCCTTCCAAGCAGAGATGAATGAGCTCTCATATATTTGTCTTTTTCCACATTTTTCTTGTTGCATGGTGATCCAACTGCCTTTGCTAATGATTGTAGGAATCCATCTTCCATCTTTTTGGAATGAGTTGAATACTGATATGGATGTGATTTGGGAGCTTGGATGCCTTGTTGAAGGTCAAATTTCTGTATCCATGAGAAGAGAGAGAGAGAGAGAGAGAAAGAGAGGACTAAGCTACGAAAAAGTAGGAAATACATGAGGGATTAAAAAAGAGAGAGAGAAAAAAAAAGTGCCAAGCTCTTTACTAATTTGAATTTAGATTAAACATGTCATTATCATTAATCCAAACATATCATTAAAACAAAGTGGCGGGACTGCATATCATCAATGCAAAGAATGTCATAATCATGAATATAAGACTCGGCTAAAAATAGATATTGACAATACAAATTCATAATATTATTATATATATATATCTTTTTGTAATTTTTTTTTGTATTTTTAAAAATAGAACTTCCGTTACTACGGAGGCTTTGCTCCTATTGGTCTAGAGTACTCTCTCTCTATCTCCTAAAAGGCATTTTCGAGACCTCAAAACTCCCTTAATGCCTTTTAGACAAGCCAATCCTTATAGCATATAGCCAAATGATATATCTAATTGACTGATGTATAACCCAAAAGAAGCCAACCATTAATTATCCAATCTTGCCAAGGGGCCTCTTAGTCCAAAGAGGAAAGATGTTACATGGCCCATAAAGAGGTCAAGATGGTGTTCCACGAATTGTGATAGCCTCGAGGAACACGAGAGTGGAGTGGAACTAATTTGAAGAACGTAGCATCCCTAGTGGCAGGTAGAAGAGCATTAGCAATAGTGATGAGTTCTAGATGCACCATTCTATTCAACACCAGCCTATGTTCCTATTTGCCTTGCCAACAAAGAAGCTTTGAAATCACCGACACTTCCACTCTTAGGGAGTTTGCCACCTCCTAATCTAGAGGTTGGTGCGCCAAGAAGATCTAACAAGGACCGATCTCAAGGAGTGGACCAAATGATTCAATAGCATAGAAGACTTAAGATGGAAAAGTTGTTCAACATTAACCACATGCCACCCTGAGGCAAAAATCCCGACCATGGTTGCCTACCCTCACACAAAGCCTAGAATAGTAACCAATGGAGAGCAATCATATGTGTCTCCAAGTCTAGGATAGCCCCACAACCCATTCTTTCAAGAGTGTAAACATGGTGCCAAGAGATACCCATCCGTGTAGAATCTAGCAAAAACTGGATGAGTAAATTGTCGTTGATGAGACTTTATCCAAGGGAGCAAGGGAAGGTAATATAAATCTCTCTCTCTCTCTCTCTCTCTCTCTCTCTCTCTCTCTCTCTCTCTCCACATGCTTGTTTAACAATCTATGAGTGAAGAGGTATAGGCCAATCTTTACAAAGAAGGTTAAAACTTTACCACATTGTTAGTTACAAAAACAACAAATTCATGTAATTTGCTTGCAAAATCACACTATGAGTTACATGGTTTTTTTTTTTTTTTTGCGAACTCTTTAAAGGATACGAAGAGAGTAAGGCCAGAAAAGTCATCAACTGACCTATTAGAGCATTAATTCAATCTAATTCTTCAATATAGGTTAACTTGGTTTGCATTGACTTTGGGAAAGTTCATGCCGCCAATGTAAGCGTGCAAAGGCTTACTAGTCACCTTGTCCAAAGTTTAAGGGACGTGGTGTTAAGCCAACAAAAAGGCACTAGTATCTGAATCTTGTTAGACGCAGATGATGTGCACATACGTCGAATGTAGGAACTTGCATGCGAATATATCTGCCGTCTAATTATAAATATAACACAGTCTAACAAGAATACGTAGCATGTAGATGCAGCCTTTGATTATGATCATTATTCAAAAGAAGTACTGCAACAACAGTGGAGCAAACTGTAAAAGGGATCGACATAATCCTCTATAGATCCACTTCCTGCTGCAGAGTCAAAACATATCCTGACAGCTTAATGTGGGGTGGAAAAAACTTTGGAACCCTTCTTCCACACAAGCCCAGCCTAAGGTAACATGGATCACACAAGTGCAGGCTCTCCAAGTTGGTGCAGCTGTCAAGGATGCATTGGAGCCCTTCACTTGTCAGGCTGTCGGATGCTAAGACCAGGTGCTTGAGGCGCACGAAATGTCTTGCAATAGCAAAAGATAGAACATCCTCAGAAAGACCGGCTTTCTGTGAAACCTCTAGCTTGGTGATGGAAGGACAGTTTTTCCCGAAAGCTTCAAGCGTCTCAGTCGTAGATAGGCGACAGCCAGAAATATCGAGATGGGTGAGGTGGCGCAGGCATGGAGCGACCTTCCGCAAACACTCTTCGGTTACTTGTAGACTATATGGCATCTGAAGTACTCGAATACCTTGCCAGTCCTCCGGCCTGCAAGCAACCGAAAACACGCATAGCTTAGGTTTTCTTAATACTTATGATCAGCTGGTATGTGTCAACAAAACACACACACACACACTCACTCTCACTGTCTCACTCTCTCTCTCTCTCTCTCTCTCTCTCTCTCGCGTACCCACACAGACAAAACGCGCAGGCATCAGATATTAAAGCGAGCAATACCTGTCAGCGAGAGTCGACAATAACGCGTCGTTACAAAAGGAGGGCAATTTTAACTGGCGAAGGCAGCCCCGGCTTCTCTCTAGCACCACTTGGCACAGCATCTCCGCACATTTGGATAATCCATACGGCCAGCTGCCCTGGCGGTTCTTCCGTTTATAATACCGGAACAAAGAGTGGAGCAGGGTGTCGAGGTGCACGACCTGCCAGCAGGCGGCCTCGTCCTGCAGGAAGCGCCTCCATGCTTTGCAAACCCTGGGCAGCGTCAGGAGGCGGTCAAGCACAGGCATTCGATTGAAGATGCTTGGCAGTAGAGCGCCTGGCAACCTTTCGAATACCCCACAAAAGGAAGCTGGAGAATGATCAGAATTAGTCGAGGCACACGCGTACGCAGACGAAGAAGAAAACGCGGCAGCAGTTCGCGGACGCTTCGTCGTCGAGGCCATTGTTCTCTTATGAGGCAACCAAGTCAGTCAGGGTTCATGTATCGAATGAAAAACCCGCCCTCGCTTTTTGTTTGCTTTTCTTCGTTTCATAACCCCTTCCAAAACGGCATCGTCTGGATCCCTTTTCTACCAGCCGAAGTCATATAACCTTTGTTCGTTCTCCTAATAAATGAATGACATCAATGGGGCTAGAAATCCCTCGCTTAACTATAAATGATGATCATGGTGACATCATGTCCAACCAACACTATCACTATGCTTTTATGCCTACGATTACTCTATCTTTATTGAGTTGGTGAAGTGCAAAAATCATTGCTTGGTTGTGTGATACCACCTAATCAAAAATACCAGAATGTTGTTCAAAGTTTTGCATTTCCACCATATGGGAATAGGAGTGTTAGTGACACTCATAAATATATTGATCCTCTCTTAACATGCTCTTGCTCAGAAACAAGTACACCCAATATACTTTACCTTCTTCTTCTTCTTTACCTAGACCTAGTCTATTGGTATCGTAGAGGATGTTGTCGCATCCTTCTGACCATTCGAGAAAGGAAATCAATGAGGATATGGTTGACACTAATTCCTTATAATTGGAGAATGGCTAGAATGCGGCTACTATCACACATTCGTATTACAGTGAGGATACCTCGAGAGATTCTAGTCTTGAGGATCAAAGGTATGAACCTTAATTGCAAAGAGTTGACTTTAAGGGAGGATCAATATTTTTCACTGTATGGGAATAAGAAACATTCACAATATCAGTCCGACATAATCTAGCACATAGTACTTTAAAATGAGTCTTTCTTGTTATGTTTGGTAACATTGAGCACTCACACTACTAATAGAGGATTGACAGGACTCCCACATTGAGCACTCACACAAATATTGATCCTCTCTTAACATGCTCCTCCTTAGAAACAAGTACACCCAATATACTTTACCTTCTTTTTTTTTTCCTAGACCTGGTCTATTGGTATCATAGAGGATGTTGTTGCATCCTTTTGACCATTCGAGAAAGGAAATCAATGAGGATATGGTTGAAACTTCCTTATAATTGGAGAATGGCTAGAATGCGGCTACTATCACACATTTGTATTACAGTGACACTCATAAATATATTGATCCTCTCTTAACATGCTCTTGCTCAGAAACAAGTACACCCAATATACTTTACCTTCTTTTTTTTTTTTTCCTAGACCTAGTCTATTGGAATCGTAGAGGATGTTGTCGCATCCTTCTGACCATTCGAGAAAGGAAATCAATAAGGATAAGGTTGAAAATTCCTTATAATTGGGGAATGGCTCATTCGTATTACAGTGAGGATACCTCGAGAGATTCTAGTCTTGAGGATCAAAGGTATGAACCTTAATTGCAAAGAGAGGATCAATATTTTTCACTGTATGGGAATAAGCAACATTCACAATATCAGTCTGACATAAATAGCACATAGTACTTTAAAATGAGTCTTTCTTGTTATGTTTGGTAACATTGAGCACTCACACTACTAATAGAGGATTGACAAGACTCCCACATTGAGCACTCACACAAATATTGATCCTCTCTTTACATGCTCCTACTTAAAAACAAGTACACCAAAAAAACTTTACCTTCTTTTTTTTTTCCTAGACCTAGTCTATTGGTATCATAGAGGATGTTGTCGCATCCTTCTGACCATTCGAGAAAGGAAATCAATGAGGATATGGCTGAAACTTCCTTATAATTGGAGAATGGCTAGAATGCGGCTACTATCACACATTCGTATTACAGTGAGGATACCTCGAGAGATTCTAGTCTTGAGGATCAAATGTATGAACCTTAATTGCAAAGAGTTGACTTTAAGAGAGGATCAATATTTTTCACTGTATGGGAATAAGCAACATTCACAATATCAGTCCGAAATAATCTAGCACATAGTACTTTAAAATGAGTCTTTCTTGTTATGTTTGGTAACATTGAGCACTCACACTACTAATAGAGGATTGATAAGACTCCCACATTGAGCACTCACACAAATATTGATCCTCTCTTAACATGCTCCTCCTCAAAAACAAGTACACCCAATATACTTTACCTTCTTTTTTTTTTGTCCTAGACCTGGTCTATTGGTATCATAGAGGATGTTGTTGCATCCTTTTGACCATTCGAGAAAGGAAATCAATGAGGATATGGTTGAAACTTCCTTATAATTGGAGAATGGCTAGAATGCGGCTACTATCACACATTTGTATTACAGTGAGGATACCTCGAGAGATTCTAGTCTTGAGGATCAAAGGTATGAACCTTAATTGCAAAGACTTGACTTTAAGAGAGGATCAATATTTTTCACTGTATGGGAATAAACAACATTCTCAATATCAGTCCGACATAATCTAGCACATAGTACTTTAAAATGAGTCTTTCTTGTTATGTTTGGTAACATTGAGCACTCACACTACTAATAGAGGATTGACAAGACTCCCACATTGAGCACTCACACAAATATTGATCCTCTCTTAACATGCTCCTACTTAAAAACAAGTACACCCAATATACTTTACCTTCTTTCTTTTTTCCTAGACCTAGTCTATTGGTATCATAGAGGATGTTGTCACATCCTTCTGACCATTCGAGGAAGGAAATCAATGAGGATATGGTTGAAACTTCCTTATAATTGGAGAATGGCTAGAATGCGGCTACTATCACACATTTGTATTACAGTGAGGATACCTCGAGAGATTCTAGTCTTGAGGATCAAAGGTATGAACCTTAATTGCAAAGAGTTGACTTTAAGAGAGGATCAATATTTTTCACTATATGGGAATAAGCAACATTCACAATATCAGTCCGACATAATCTAGCACATAGTACTTTAAAATGAGTCTTTCTTGTTATGTTTGGTAACATTGAGCACTCACACTACTAATAGAGGATTGACAAGACTCCCACATTGAGCACTCACACAAATATTGATCCTCTCTTAACATGCTCCTACTTAAAAACAAGTACACCAAAAAAACTTTACCTTGTTTTTTTTTTCCTAGACCTAGTCTATTGGTATCATAGAGGATGTTGTCACATCCTTCTGACCATTCGAGAAAGGAAATCAATGAGGATATGGCTGAAACTTCCTTATAATTGGAGAATGGCTAGAATGCGACTACTATCACACATTCGTATTACAGTGAGGATACCTCGAGAGATTCTAGTCTTGAGGATCAAAGGTATGAACCTTAATTGCAAAGAGTTGACTTTAAGAGAGGATCAATATTTTTCACTGTATGGGAATAAGCAACATTCACAATATCAGTCCGACATAATCTAGCACATAGTACTTTAAAATGAGTCTTTCTTGTTATGTTTGGTAACATTGAGCACTCACACTACTAATAGAGGATTGACAAGACTCCCACATTGAGCACTCACACAAATATTGATCCTCTCTTAACATGCTCCTCCTCAGAAACAAGTATACCCAATATACTTTACCTTCTCTCTTTTTTTCCTAGACCTGGTCTATTGGTATCATAGAGAATGTTGTTGCATCCTTTTGACCATTCGAGAAAGGAAATCAATGAGGATATGGTTGAAACTTCCTTATAATTGGAGAATGGCTAGAATGCGGCTACTATCACACATTCGTATTACAGTGAGGATACCTCGAGAGATTCTCTTGAGGATCAAAGGTATGAACCTTAATTGCAAAGAGTTGACTTTAAGAGAGGATCAATATTTTTCACTGTATGGGAATAAGCAACATTCACAATATCAGTCCGACATAATCTAGCACATACTTTAAAATGAGTCTTTCTTGTTATGTTTGGTAACATTGAGCACTCACACTACTAATAGAGGATTGGCAAGACTCCCACATTGAGCACTCACACCACAAGTGGACGATTGGCATTAAAAACCCCTCTTAATCCACACAATCCTATCTCTCAACATTCACAACACCACAAAGGATTCGAGCCATAGTTGGCTAGATTGATGCATGTTTTGAACTAGATTAAAAAACTTATGGGCACATCTAAAGTCGTGATTAAAGGCCCATCAAAAGTCTCACGTTTGAAATCATGCTTATTTCATGTAATATATAGCGCAACATTTTGCAACCTATTAAATGCGCTCCAGCTGTAAATTTCACGATAACATAGAGGCCTATTTATATGCAGTATGTGCAATGGCAAATAGGCATATAAATGCACAAATAAATGTGCAAATAAACACGCTAAATATTATTTTTAAAAAACCAGGGTGTCACAAGTTGCAAAACTTTGGCTCTAACCATGGTTCTGGAACTAGCAGCCCCTTGGTTTTTTTGTCTCTTTTTGCTTAAATCCTTCCACTTGCAAGTTTAGGAAGTTGGGGAAGAATCATGGTGTTTTCACAAATACCTAAGCCATAATGGACCTAAGGAACATGGCTCCTACTCTGAAAATACATGGGCTAGATCCTTTTGACTTCGCATATGGAGAGACATGTAAGAAAGAACCAAAAAAAAAAATATTAGTCTTGGAAAACACATAACATACCTCATTGCATGTTTAATTTAGATCCATGTACTCAATGTATGAGGATGGAGAAAAAAGACTTTCTAGTTTTTTAATACTTATTCGAGATCCTAAAACAAAATAGAAAAGTTCATAAATGCTAAGCAAGGTATCGATATTTTCTTTATTGCCCTCCACAATATTAGAGCTATAATTGATGGAACAAATGTGAAGGCTAGATTATTTGGTAATGAAAGTCATTCTAAAGCACCTTTTTGAATCTTGAAGTGCACAGTTTTGAGTAAAGGATCAATGATCTCTTATCAAAGAGAAGGGGTGCCAACAAAGGGACACCCTTGCCTCATTGATCTCTTCAAATGGAAGGAATGCAAAATCAGACTAGTAATATTGATTGCTATTGTAGCATTCGTGTAAAGTCTAGAAATCATATTGCTAAAGGGGGAGCCAAAGCCCATACATTCCAAAGTTGCAATGATAAAGTCCCACATGGTTCTATCATATACCTTATCCGTGTCCATATTGATAAGGACGAATTGGTCATCTCATTCAAATGTAGAGTTTATTGGGCAAACCAGATTGAGTATGGCGTCATGGATGTGTTTCCCATGAGAGGAAGCTCATATTTATCTTGGTGTAGAATTTTGGACAATAGGTACTTTACTCTTAGAGCAATGGCAAGTTTGGCAATAGTCTTATAGTACACGTTTAGCAAGGTCAATGGCCTCCACTGAACCATTGAGAATTTATCTCTTAGCTTGAAAAAGAGCTTAATCATTGCATAGTTGATTTAATGAGATAGATAACCCAAGCTCTTGCAAAAAGCTGGGAATACATGTGTTACTGAGAGAGAGTTATTAATAATACCTTGTCACATTGACATAGGTATAAAAGGTGTGAGACATTTAATTTTTGCCATCTTTGATTATAATACAATTAATGTCTCTCATCCCACCTGCTTCTTGTACTCAACTTTCATGGCTTCTCTCTCTTCTTTTCTATCTTTGTAGTCTCTCTCTCCTTCTCACTCTTTCTCTCTCCTCTTTTCTCCCTCTTCTACTCTTCTTTGTCTCACCTCTCAGCTCTCTCCTTGACAAATGGTATCAGAGCATTAATCTTTGATCCATTTGGTACAATTCTTTCTTGGATTTCCTTCCATAGGCTTGTTACTTTCTAGTTCCTCAAGGACAAGGTGTGAGTTGTTGGAAAAATAGACAAGTGCAATGACCAACAAGACCAAGGATAGCTAGTCGGAGTTAACTTGAGTACTTGAAGGAAAAATTGGAGGCATCTTGGACAAAATAGCAGGTTGTGCATCAATAACAAGCTATTTTGGAGGTAAAATGGTTAAAGATAGAGTTAGTATTGGTTAGAACTTCAGTTACTTTTCAAGGTAGGCTTTCTCTTTCCTCTCTCTTTTAAGGTTTTGGCTGAACCTTTCATGGTGGACAACAAATATTCGCTTCTCTTGATCGATAATCATCATACCTTCTTCTGAAAGCATCTTCATCTCTTGTTGACCATTTCAACAACCAAACTTGAGGTATGACACAATGGAGATGATCAAGAGTAGGCCCAAAAAATGTGTCGTGAACTATGCTAATTTGTTGCTCATTTTCTCTAGCTCCTGATAGTCAATAATCATTCATCTCTAGCTTTGCCTACTCATTGGACCACTACTTGGCATTATACTCAACAAGGATTAGCCTTTTGAAGCCTCTAATCTTTATCTTTCTTCTCTGAAACCCTAATACACAATAGGGAAACCATTGCCATAGAATTGGAAGCTTCAATTTATTTACTATTTGGCTCTTCTCGACCTTCAAGGCTTCTCTACCATCATCTTGGAGCAGGATAGACTTCAAGATTGAAGGCATTTCAAAGATTTTAGCATATTGAGTTTCTTGAAGCTCACATTGAAGGTTTATTTTGGGGCTTTTCTTCAAGAAGCTTGAATCTTCAACATTCAAGTATTCAAGGAAGCTCGAGGTATTGATTCTTCATGGATTCAATCTTATTCAAGTATGTATGGGCTAATTTTATGGACTATTGGAGCTTCATGATGGATTCATGGTGGATTATAGAAGATTCCTCAAATATTAGACTGAACCTTGCATTAATGATCCTGTTCAAGCTTTGTCAATGTATTTTACTTAATCTCTAAAATCTCTCAATATCCACTTGCTTTTAAGCTTTTCCACTTATTCATGGGAGATTATTGATCAATTGATTCTTTGAACTAATCAATAGCTCAATATTAGTACTATTCTCATTGATCAGAGCCTATTACATTTATATTTAGTATTCATTTCAATCTTATTTCATCATGGGTATCATTTGCAATGTCTTGATGCATAACCTTGATTTGATTGTCTGATTTTCTTTGACCAAGATTGAAATTTTGTAAAGGGTAAGTACTAGCAATTAGTGAGTCATTGAATTGTATTGGTAAGATCCTTAGCCAACACTCACTTCTTCATTCCAATCTTTTGTTGATCAATCATGCATATCATTGAAGGATGAAAGAAATTTTTAGTCATGCATTTCATCATTGATTGATTGATTAGAATGCTATTGCCATGTTGATATTCCCACCAAGGAAAAACGTGGATGCCACGGGAGATAGTGGGACAATAGAGAGGTGGCCCTCCCCACTATTAAAGATCTCAAATGAATGCAACCAACCGACCAAGGGGAACTTTGCCCACCTCTCCCAATGATTCCATGCCCATGTAGGGAGCTTGTCATGCTGTTATATCCCTCACCACATGTACCACAAGTGGAGTTCTTGAAGACATAAAGATCTCAACTGGATAGCATTGTTTGGGACTCCATTGATTAGCCACACGGATTATACAGGTTATTACACGTTTGCTACATGAGAAATTTTAGCCATTATACTCCCTAGAGCAAGGGTCAAGTGTATTCATCGAAAATAGGGCATTTGGAAAAAATCAACAAGTTGATAGTTTTTGGAAGGAATTCAAAGCTAAGATGGCTTAGGTGTTTGTATCTCCCATTAAGACAGAAAACTTGGCAAGAAGATGGTGTCAGTTGGACCAAAGAAGCTTATCAGTTAGAGAGTATACAAATCAATTTTTGAATCTTACTATGTAGGTAGAGAGTGTGAGAAATGATGCAAAGTTGCACAAGTATATCTATGGTCTGAAGCCTAATTTGTGAGCTGATGTTATGGCACAAGTATATCTATGGTCTGGAGCCTAATTTGTGAGCTGATGTTATGGCCCAAGAACCACCACACTATTCCATGCTATTGAGCTAGCT
This sequence comes from Lygodium microphyllum, assembly GCF_053477565.2. Taxonomy (NCBI): domain Eukaryota; kingdom Viridiplantae; phylum Streptophyta; class Polypodiopsida; order Schizaeales; family Lygodiaceae; genus Lygodium; species Lygodium microphyllum. The sequence continues at coordinate 115,302,593 of NC_141150.1, read as the reverse complement.
AAGAGGTATGCTCGTAAGTATAGGAGGGATATTCCTATGTAGAATTCTTTTGGAAAGTTGAACCTTTGCTTTTGTATGGTCAAAAATATATTTGATTTAATAAAGGTGTAAAGGGTGCAATTGGGATTCTTTGGAAAAAGTGGTCGAGGAGCTTGGAGCACGGCAGATTATGGTGTCTCTTTAACTTCTCTCTTCCCTCTTTTCCAAAGTCTCTTTGTCCATCCTTCTTCTTGCTCTACGTTTTTGCAAAAAACTATGGATCTTGAGTGTGTAGAGGAAGAGGAGGAGCCTCCTAATCTTGTTTCTTGATTGGTGAGGGTGTGTCTTGGATCTTTTGTGTGTGCGTATTCATGGCAAGAGAGGTGTGTTTGCAGTTTTCATGGTGAGGAGCAAAGCTCCAATCATACCCTAGTTTTGTGCTTCTTTGTGTGCTGGGTGAGAGCCAATCAATTGACCACATCTAAAGGACTACCAAACCAAGTAATGATATTCTCATACAAAAAAAGGGCCACGCTGTTAGCATCATCTTGTTTAAGAGCTTTGTCTTCACACCACTTCGTCACATAGTCCATACATACCAAGATGTATCGGTTCCGCTTCCTTTTGGTTGGAAGATTGATTAGGGCCACGAAATCAATGCCCCACTTCTCGAATGGCTTTTGGGGAAGGATAGGTTGTAGTCGCATAGTGCTAGATTTGGTAGGCTTTCCCATCCATTGGCAAGCATCATAGGATTTGTAGTAATTATAGGTATTTTTATGTAGTGTAGGCCACCAATAATCTGCAAATAGGGCCTTTTTAGCTGTCACTTCTCCTACAAAGTGTCCTTCACAAGGCTCGTCATGGCATGCTTTTAGCACTATCTAGATCTCTCTCCTACAACACATCTCCACACCACTTTATCTTTGCATCTCTTATGTAAAGCACTGCATAGCAGAGTGTAAGGGACTGATTCCAATAAAAGCTTCTTCTTCTCCTTGCTAAAGATGTCAAGGGGTATTGTTGTGCAGCTAAGAGGTTGGCAATGTCTGCATACCATGGGGTTATTGTTTCAACCAAAAACAAGGAAGCATCAGGGAGTTTTGGATCATCCTGCTCCTCTTGAAGGATATGTGATAGATCATCAGCCAAAACGTGGGAGTGACTAGGTTTGGTAACCACTTCAAAGTCAAACTCTTGGGAAAAAAAGGAGCCACCTCACCATTCTGCCTTTCACATCTTCCTTATTCATTAGGAAGGATAGTGCCTCATGGTCCACATAAAACTTGAAGTGCATAGACAATAGGTAGTGTCGAAACTTCTCCAAGGAAAACACCATTGCAAGGCATTCTAAATCCATCATTGTGTACTTCCTTCCCCGATTAGCTACTTTTCGGCTTGCATAGTAGATGGGCTAATCAAGCTTTAAGGAGTTTTTTTGACATAAGACCTCACCTAACCCTTTAATAGATGTATCAATGTTGTGCATATGGAATTCCTTCATCCAATCAAGAGGTTTTAGGATGGGTGCTTCAATTCGACATTGCTTCAAGGTATTAAAAGCTTCTTCACAATCAACAGTCCAAGTAAACTCTGCATCCTTCCTCAAGAGATTATGCAAGGGGGCTGTATGTTGCAAAATGTGCAATGAACTACCTATAATAGCCCACATGTCCAAGAAATCCCCTCAACTATTTAAGGTTGGTTGGTGCTATTAGACTTGCGATCTTCTCAATCTTTCTATTGCTATCCCTTGTGTAGAGACAATGTGGCCCAGAAGAACACTTGAAGAGACTCTGAAAACACATTTGTCGGGGTTGAGAGACATCCCATACTCCTAGCATCGGTCAAAGCATTGTTCCAAGTGTCCCCAATGCTCACAGATTAGGTTGTAGATATAGAAGTCATCCATGTATACAATGAAATTATCCAATTGATTTTGGAATGCGGTCATCATCACTCTTTGAAAAGTAGCACGGGTGTTATAGATCCCAAACAACATCACTCTATAAGCATAGATTCCCCATTCAGTTGTGAATGTTGTTTTGGATTGATCTTCTTCTGCTATCTAGACTTGGTTGTATCCACTGAATCCATCCAATAGAGAATAGAGCTTATGCCTTGCCATTGTTTCTAACAAATGGTCTGTGAAAGGAATAGGAAAATGATCCTTCTTTGTCTTGGAGTTCATCTTTTGGAAGTCTACACATATTTGCAGCTTTCTATTCTTTTTGGGTACTAACACAATGGGTGAAACCCATTCACTATTGGTCACTGGATAGACAAACTCAGCTTCAGGGACCTTCAACAATTCGGCTTTCACCAAGATTGCCCCTTTGCTTTGGCATTAGGCTCTAGGTCAATGTGATGCTGACACACCATGGATCAATTCTCTTTAGATCTTTATACGACCATGCAGATACGTCCAAGTTCTCCTTCAATAGGTCATGTAGGACCGTTAGTTCCTCATTTGGAAGACTAGTACCCACCTTCAAGTGATATTCAGTGCCATCTATATCCAAAAAAGTTAACTTCTTTTCACCTTCCACCTCTCGGATAAAGGTCCCATGGACTACTTTAAGGTATAAATCCGACTCCTTCAAGGGAGTGGCCTCCTTGTTTAATGATTTACTAGAAGCCACTTCTTCTTTCCATGGGAACTTGGCTAGCTCTTTGGGATGCTGAAAGGGTATCATAGTTGTTTTGAATTTTATGGGAGATTTAATTACTTCCTAATTTGGGGACTCATCTTTTGAGGATGCCTCTAGGAATGTCACATAATAGGAACCATCTGTGTTTTGCTTGGGTTGTAGGACTGGTGTTTATTGGCAAAGGTGTATCATCCTTATCCTTTCTTGAGAAGGGTAAATTAGGGCAACAAGAACCATTGTTAAAAAAAGACATTCTACTTAATCTATTTCTTATGTAGATTTCATCTATGATTCGATTCATTTTCTAATCCAAAGAATACCAGAGTCACTATCGTTATATCTGCATCTTGATTTTCATCATCATCCTCTTCAAACTTTGACTATGCCTCTGTAGGGGCTCTGTAGGAGAGGAATAGACTCTCTGTCATATCTTTTGCTTCTAATTTTGTCTCTGACTCTGTGTCTGTCTTTGTCTCTGGCTCTGCTGTGGCCATATAACAAGGAGAATAGCACATCCATGCCTCTATCTCACTGTTAGAGGTAATTTTAGAAGTCATTCTTGGTTCATGCAGTAGGTATTCACCCATCGACAATGACTTTTCTTCTTTTGGGAGTTGGCCTATAGTGCCTACTATTAAGAAATGTGCCTTAGTTTTCTTGGGAAACATGTGGTTGACAACTTCTTCCTTTGCTTTGTACCATATGTAACTTCTTCATTGAAGTGGATCCATTACCCTTTTGCAAGCCATACAACTTTACTACCACCTTGTTGGGTCCTCTTTCTAGGGTCATAGGATTCCCTTGAACCAATCTATTCATGCTCTTTCTTCAAAAAGCCATGGTCTCCCCAATAGAGCAGAGGATATGAGGTCCCGTGTAGGAATTTGGTTTTACCACTAGATAGGTCAACCAATAGTCTCCCCCTATGAGAGACATCTTCACATATGGGAGAATGCCCAAAAGCTTGATTTTGCTTTGGTCTACCAATCTAATAAGCCATTGTGTAGGCTGTATACCTTGCAGGCCTAGATCCTTTTTTATTGTCATATCCATCATTATGTTCATTGATGAACTACCATCAATCAATGCATTTGCAATAAAACATCCTTCAATTCAAACATCGATTTCTTTAGTATCGGGATCCAGGAAGGTGTTAACCACATCCACTTCTTTCATAGGCTCTGAGGCATTATTGGATCTAGTGGTAGTTGTGGAGCCAATCCTTGGGCCACGTCTTCTTGTTAGTATGCTGTTAAATTTCTTTCGAGACAACATCAACAACTATCGAAATGTTAGGTTTGGTTTGAAGGTAGGTCTTTGACCAAGTCATACTCTTTGATAGGATCCACGAGCTTCTCTAGCTAGTAGCTAGGGAATGGGGCAACACCCACTTTCATCTATCCTTTTTCTTCTAGAATTGGCAACATCTACACTTCTTCTATCACTGGTAGTACTTTTGCATCCTCTATCTCTTGGACCTCTAGTCCTGCTTCTATAACTATCTATGTATTCTTCTGTGGCACTAAACTACTTTGTACTCTACTATACTGTCTTGTTTGTCTTTTGAAAGATTTAACTTCATTGTTTTGGCAAAGTGAATGGTCTCTTTTGGAACTATGGGTTCTCTTTTCTTGGCACGTGTTATTGCAGCAACTTCAAATTCCACCAAGTTGGAGGTAGGTCTTTGGGTCTTCTATTGGTTATCATTGGTGTTGGCATTCATAGGAGCTAGACTAGGACAATCTTTTGCAGTGTAGCCTTCTCCTTTGCATCGATTGCATAAGGGCTTCTAGTCCATGGACCTTCTAAGGTTTGGAAAATTTGGTGTGAGATATATCCATTTTCTTTGCATTTGTAGCACTCCACTTTTGATCTCTGGCCACTGCCAGACTATCATCCTCTGTAACTTTGAGAGGGGAACTTCCTTGGACCAAAATTAGGGCCGAGAACTCTAGGTTTGGGTCTGATATCTTAAGTTGTCATCTTGGATTGCAACAAGCTAAATCTTGCTTCTTCATTTTTCTTCCTTTGTTCATGCGTCTTCCTTAGAGAGAAAATGTCTTTTGTGTAGTTCTTCCTTAAACAATACAAATAAAAGGGTCCAGGGATAGTTGATTTTTGGGTACATTCTGTGGCTAAATGTCCTGCTTGATGACACTTTCTACACCATGTATTTGATCGCATCACATCTCTTCCACCTCCTATAGGACTAGATATGTTGATAGTATTCACTTTCAAGGTCAGTAGCTATTCTATAATCACATCCATCAGATCTTTCTCTTGATGCTTGTAATGGAATTGGATAAATAGTCCTTCAAATTTTCCCTCTTGGGACACTCGCAGTAGAATTTTGTGAAGTCTCTATAATCACTACATAAACTGGTTGAGTTGATCCAAAGGGGCTTTATTCTCTGATTGTAGTTCAGAGCTCCTATTGAGACTAGTGGTTGTTGGTTCTAGTTGGTAGGGTTCTGCTATTGCTATTGACTTGCCATTGGGGAAACTGTTTGAGACCATTGTTGTTGTGGTTGAACCATCATTTGAGGTATTGTTGTCTCTGTGTGGTGGCCATTGTGGATTTAGTGCACCATACTGTGGCATTATTTGCATTTGAGGGTAGGGGTAGGAAATAATCATTGGGACTGCATTTGGTGGGTATACCATTTCTGGCATATGGGAGGAGGCAAGACTCCTCTTCTTGAGGTCATCGACAACCTTAGTTCAACTTCATCAATAGTCTCCCACATTCCACTGCAACTTGCAAGTTGACTAGTCTTCTCAGCTTCACAAACTTACAAACTTTTGGTTATAGGCCTCTAAGAAAAACTCCCTTCTAGATGCCTTCATTATCCAATTGATGGTTGGTCCATCTCTTCAGTATGGATCCCATTGTAGAGACATATGCTTCCAACTATTCTCTAGAGGACTAACTTGAGTTCATGAACTCCTCTCATATCTACTCTTCAAAACTTGCATATGTGAATTTAGTGAGGAAGGCCACCTTCAAGTTGTTCCATGTGCCAAAAGTTCATGCTGCTTGTTTCTCATACCACTAAAATGTTGCACCTTCGAAAGTGGTAGGGAATATTGTCACCCAATGCTCGAGGGTTCAGGAATTGTTGGCTATACACGCTATCATGAACTCAGCTACATGATAATCAAAGTCTTCATTGTACTCTTCCTTAAATATTGGCAACAAGACTACATTCCTTGGCCTGTCACTCGTTAATATTTCGGCGATGGATCTGGCTAGGAAGGGGACCTTGATTCTCCATGGGGACTTCTTTGAAGAGTGCTGCAAGGGCATTAAAGGAGGCTTCTGCTTCTAGCTTGTTCTTGGCTTTGATTATTGCTTTCTCTCTTCTCATGTACTATCACATTTATGTGTGACATTTAAAAAAAGCTTCCTTAATTAATCCTTTTAGGAAACAGGGTTTCTTTGCGTAACTTATAGCACTGACACAAAAACATTTCACATAAGTTCTTCAGAAGTAAACTTTATATCTGTTGAGAGTGGAAAAAGACTAAATTTTTGACTGATTTTTGTTGTTTTTGAGGACTGAATGATTGATTTTTTATGGATTTAGAGTGATGTATGGTTGTTAATGAAAGTGTTTGAGAATGTTTTGGATGATATTGATTATTTTTTGGAAGTTCATGATGATTTTTAGTGGAGATATGAAGCTCTATGATGTTCTGATAGGTTCTGATTGGTTCTGTATACCTTCTATATAGCTTCTGTTTTGTTCTGATTTTCTTCTATATGAAACATGGATTGATGATTGATGAAGATTGAGATCTTTTGGAAGCTTATTGAATATTTTTTGATAGTTCGGAATGGTTTGAGTATGAGTTATGAGGTCTTGATGACCTTCTGTAACCCTCTATAAACCTTTTGTAGAGCCTCTATATCTGCTCTGTCTCTACTTTGTAACTGTTCTGTAGCTGCTCTGGTATTGTACTGTACTGTTCTGTAGATCTTCTGTAAGTGTTCTGTAGAATGTATGTGTGACTTTGGGAAGTTTTCTAACTTTTGGAAAGGATGAATCTAAGTTCAAAAGAGCTAAAACAAATGGAAGAAGCAGCTGCTGAAGACTGAAGAGAAGACTAAGTGACAGTGATAGTAGTGAGCTGTGAAAAGACACTGTAGTGACTCTGGTGCCTCTTCATATTAGACATACTTGTTGGGAGGTGCGGTGCATCCACGACCTAGATTATTGAGAGTTATTATGAGATTATTGTAGTGAGGATATGATGTACTATTGAGAGAGACAGAAAGGGAGAGTTAGAGATAGTCAATTCTCTCAAAACAGTGTAACTGTATATGAGAGATTGAGAGAGAAAACTATGAAGACATTGAAGATGAATACTATATGATTGATTTCCATTCAAATATGGCGTATTCTTCTGTGTTCTTTGTTCTATTGATGGATTCTATGCAGATATTGAAGATTATGGTTGATTCTATTAAATCCGTGGGAGATATCTACTATGATATTGCATGAAGATTTATTGTTTTCTTTGTTTTGATGATCAAAAGAATGAAATAAAAGCTTGTTGATGTTACAAGATAGATTTTCTTTCAGTAGAATCCCCTTTTCCTTGGTGTTCCTCTTGGGACTCCATGTTTTTGGTGTGCAACTGGGGAAACTTGCCATCAACAAGCATCAAAAGAGGCTGAAAATGAAGGAAATGGCATTGTCAAGAAGAGGAGAATTCAATGGATGTTTGCAAAGTTCCTTCCTCCACTGAAGAGTTGGAGATTCTCGTTATCAAAGCCACTTTCCACAAGAATTTCATCCCACAATGGCGAAAACATATTACCATCATGATGCATGCTCTATGCGGTGGACTATTTCCTCTTTTTATTGAAGCAGCAGAAACTTGCATCTTGGTGGAAAATTATTTGGAAACAAACTGAAGAGCAGAAACAGAGAGAATGACCATCCATGGAAGATTTGGCATTCATTGAGAAGTTTCCAGACATCAAGTGGGAGATTGTGAAGAAGCTTCAAGAGTCGTGGTCTGTGGAGGTTCACGAAAACAAGAAGGAAAAGAGTTGGAATTTGTTCATGGATACTCAACACCAAGATACGTGGGATGCTTGGTGCACTGGCAATCTTCTGTTTGTCCAATTAGCAACCCACTGGAAGTTGGTAGACAGAGTGTTTTTCACAACATACACTGTTGAAACCCTCAGAAGCTGGCATTATTATAATGACACAACAACGATCCTAAGAAGAATGAGTTTTGATACTTTCAGAATGGAATATCTCCCCCTCTATAGTGGTTTGAATGTCGAATTTAGAGATGTTGAGAAGAAGGAAGTAGAAGAGATGTTGGCCAGAGAATCCCTCAGAGACTGAAACCCTCTCTGATACTATCCTGTTGAGTACAGACCAACTGGTTGGAGCCAACCCCTTGATGAATGACGCAATCAAGAGGCAAGCGTTAGAACGAGTCCAGAGGTACGTAAGAAGGGAGAAGGCAAAAATCAAAGCTGAGAATGAGCTAGCAGCAGAAGCCTCCTTTGACACCCTAAAAGCACTCTTTACAGAAGTCCCCATGGTGACTCAAGGTCCCCTTCCTAGTCAGATTCTTCCTGGAAATATTGATGACAAGCCAAGCAAATGTAGTCCCATTGCCAATTTTTAAGGGAGAGTACAATGAAGACCCTGATCTTCATGTAGCAGAATTTATGGTAGTATGTGTGGCTAATAATGCCAAAACCTCTGAGCATTGGTTAGCAATATTCCCTACCACTTTCAAGGGCATGGCATTTTAGTGGTATAAGAGACAACCAGCAGGAACTTTTGGCACATGGGACGACCTGAAGTTGGCCTTCCTCACTAAATTCAGGCGTGAAGGTTTTGAAGAGCGAATGTGATAGGAGTTCATGAACCTAAGTCAATCCTCTAGAGAAAGAGTAGAAGCTTATGTCTCGCGAATGGAATCCATCCTGAAGAGATGGACTAACCATCATTTGGATGAAGGAATCCAGAAAGGATTGTTTCTCACAGGCCTACAACCAGAAGTTTGCAAGTTCGTGGAATTGAGAAAACCAGTCAATCTACAAGTTGCAGTGGAAGGTGCAAGATTGTATGACGAAGTTGAAGTAAGGCTGTCAATGACTCCAGGAAGAGGAGTCTTACCTCCTCCCATGCCAGGAATGGTTTAACCACTGTTGCAGACGTCAGTGCCTCAAATGATGGTTTAACCACTGCAACAGTGGCCTCAAACAGTTCCTCCAATGGCGACTCAAAAACAGTGGAATCCTACCAACTGGAATCAACAACCCCAAGTCTTAATTGGAGCTCTGAATCAGAACTAGAACAGAGGACCCTCTGGATTGACCCAACCAGTGTATGTAGTAATCACAGAAGCTTCCCAAAATCCCACTACAAGCACTTCAGGAGGTGAAAATTTGAAAGACTACTTATCCAACTCAGTTGCAAGTATCAAGAAAGAGCTTCTGGATGTGATTACAGAGCAGCTACAAACCCTCAAGGTGAATACCACCAATATATCCACTCCTACGAGAGCTGAAAGAGATGTGATGCACTCTAATACATGCTGCGAAAGGTGCCATCAAGCAGGACATTTAGCCACTGAATGTACCCGAAAACCAACCATTCCTAGAGCCTTCTGTTCCTACTGTTTGCGGAAGAACCATATAGAGGATATTTGCTCTCTAAAAGAGAGGCATGAACGAAGACAAAAGGATGAAAATGCAAGATTCAACTTGCTAGAATCCAAAATGACAACACAGGATATTGGACCAAAGCCTAGGGAATTTGGTCCTAATTTTGGTCCAAGGAGGTTTCCCTCTCAAATTTACAGAGGATGACAGTCTGGCGGTGGTCAGAGATCAAAGGTGGAATGTTACAGGTGTGGAGAAAAGGAACATATCTCCCCAAATTGTCCAAACCCTAGACGATATGTGGATTACAAGCCCTTATGCAGTCGATGCAAAGGAAAAGGCCACACTGCAAAGAACTGTCCGAGTCCATCCCTTGTTAAGGCCAATGGCACTATTAGCCAACAGAAGGTATAAGAGCCTGCCTCCAATTTGATAGAGTTAGAAGTTTCCATTGTTACACGCACCAAGAAGAAGGAACCAGTTGTTCAGAACGAAAATAACTCTCCTGCCAAGACTGTGAAGTTCAACTTGCCAACAGAGGGACAGAGCAGTACAGGATAGAACAGTGCAGTCCAAAGCACTGTAGTGCCACAGAGAGTTACAGAGACAGTCCCAGAGACAGGACCAAAGGTCCAAGAGATAGATGATACAGAAGCACCTCCAAAAATAGAAGAAGTGTCGATGCTACAATTATTAGAAGAAAAAGGAAATATGAAAATGGGTGTAGCCCCATTCCCTAGCTGCCTGGAGAAGCCTGTGGATCCTATCAAAGATTATGATTTGGTAAAAGACCTAGACACGTTTAAACCAAACTTAACATTCCAACAGTGCTGATGCTATCTCCCAGCTACCGAAAGAAATTCAAATTCATCTTGACAAGAAGACGTGGACTAAGGATCGCTTCTTCAACAGCAACCAAGACCAATAAGGCCCCGAAGCCTGTAAAGGAAGTAGATGTGGCTAACGCCTTCCTAGATCCTAGAACCCCAGAGATTAGTGTATGGATAGAAGGATGCTTTATTTCAGATGCATTGATTGATGGAGGCTCATCAGTAAACATAATGATGGATGTGACAATGAAGGACAGGGTTGCAAGGAATTCAACCTATACAGTAGCTTATTAGATTGGCAGACCAAAGCAGAATTAAACCTTGGGCATCCTCCCATATGTCAAAACAACCCTTGCAGAAAGGGACTATTGGCTAACATATCTGGTGTTCAAACCAAATTCTTATGGGATCTCACACCCTCTGTTGTTGGGAAGACCTTGGCTTTTTGAAGCAAGAGCTAGGACGGAATGGTTCAAAGAAACCCTAACCCTAGGCAGAGGACCCAACAAAGTGGTGCTAAAGCTGTATGGTTTGCAAAAAGACAATGGATCCACATCCATCGAAGTTATAACTGACTCCTCCAACGAAGTAACAGATGGTACATCAGGAGACGAAGAGGTTGTTAAGTAGATCTTTCCCAAGAAAATAGAGACACGGTCTCTAACAGTAGGCACTGTAAGCCAACTGCCAAGGGAAGAAAAATCCTTGTCCATGGGAGAATACCTCCTGCCTCAACTAGAATTAACTTCTGAAATCACCTCTGACAGTGAAATAGAAGCATGGATGTACTGTTCTCCCTGTTACATGATAGTCGTAGAGACAGAACAGAGGCAGAACAGATACAGAGCAGTAATAGATACAGAGACAAAGCAGAGATAGAACAGAGACAGAGCAGATATAGAGACAGTCCAGAGACAGTAATAGACACAGAGCCACAGCCAGAAACAGAGGGGTAGAAGTAGAGTCAGAAGCAAAAGTAAAAGCAGAAGTAGACGCAAAGGTAGAAGATCTCTTCTTCTCCTATAGAGCCTCTACAGAAGCAGAGACAAAGTCTCCAAAGGAAGAGGATGAAAATGATGAGGAAGAAAATGAAACAGGTTATGAAAGTGCATATGAAGAATTTCCTCTGATAGCGGATGATCTTGTTGATGTCCCTACAGCGACCACAGAGGCCGAAGATCTCAGGGTGCTGGATGGAATGACCATGGTTCCATTTGGGTTGATCAATGGACCATAAAGTATGCATAATCTGTATAAGCAATGGATTAAAAGCATAAAAATTAAGTTCACCAGTAGCTCCTATCGCCCTGATCGTTCAATCCAGAGAAAAGATGATGATGATGCTCCTTGTCAACAGAAGCCAAAGCCCTCAGAGCCACGGCCTCTAGAAGGTCCATGTTATGTGACATTCTTGGACGCATCCTCTAAAGATGAATCCCTAAGTCTAGAAGAAATCACCACTCACACAGAAGCAAAAAAAGCTCTGATACCCTTCCAGCAACCTTAATGGACAAATGAATTATCTATTCAGAATGAGAACACTGGTTCTAGTGGAACATCAGAAGAGGATACTACTCTCTTGAAAGAGTCGGACCTCTACCCAGAAGCAATCTGTGGGACATTTATCCGCGAAGTGAAAGGTGAAAGACAAGTAACATTCCTGGATACAGATAGTACTAAACGTCACCTAAAAGTGGGCCTCAATCTTCCAGAAGAAGAACTAGTGGTCCTGCGAGACCTACTCAAAGAGAACTTAGATGTGTTTGCTTGGTCATACAAAGACCTAAAGGGGATTGATCCCACAATATGCCAACATCACATTGACCTAGAGCCGGATGCCAAACCTGTAAGGCAAAGACAAAGGCGTATGAATCCTAATTATTCTGCTCTGGTGAAGGCTGAATTATTGAAACTCCTTGAAGCCGAGTTCATCTATCCCATGGCTAACAGTGAATGGGTTTCGCCCATTGTGGTAGTACCTAAGAAGAATGGGAAACTTCGAATATGTGTCGACTTTCGGAAGCTGAACTCGAAGATAAAGAAGGATAATTTCCCTATCCCTTCTACCGATCAACTGTTGGACACAGTGGCCGGCCATGAGCTCTATTCCCTCTTGGATGGATTCAGCGGATATAATCAAGTCCGAATCGCAGAAGAGGACCAATCCAAAACAGCCTTCACCACAGAATGGGGGACCTATACCTATAGAGTGATGCCATTTGGGCTCTGTAATGCTCCTGCCACCTTCCAACAAGTAATGATGGCTACCTTCCAAAATCATTTGCATGATTTCATTGAGGTGTATCTTAGCAATGTGGGCTACTACAGAAGATTTATTGCATATTTTGCAACCAAGGCATCCCCTCTGCACAAGCTCCTAAGAAAAGATGCTGATTCTTTAATACCCTTAAAAAATGCCTTATCAAAGCACCTATCTTACAGCCTCCTAATTGGATGAAAGAGTTCCATGTGCACACAGATGCATCAGTTGAAGGGCTAGGTGTTGTCCTATGTCAAAAGGGCCCTTCTAAATTAGATCAACCCATTTATTATGCAAGCTGGAATGTCACTGATAGGGAATGGAACTACACAATGACAGAGCTTGAATGCTTAGCAATGGTGTTTGCACTGGAGAAGTTTCGACACTATCTATTGTCAACGCATTTCAAGTTCTACGTGGATCATGAAGCCTTGTCCTTCCTGATGAACAAAGCAAATGTTAAAGGACGATTGATGAGATGGTTACTCCTATTCCAAGAGTTCAATTTTGAAGTAGTCACTAAGCCTGGCCGTTCCCATGTCCTAGCCGATCATCTATCATGGATTCCTCAAACAGAAGAAGAGGAACAGGATGATCCTGACCTTCCTGATGCTTCCTTGTTTCTAGTTGAAACAGTTACTCCCTGGTATGCAGACATAGCCAACCTCCTAGCAACTCAACAGTATCCTCCTGGCATCTCAAGTCGTGAGGGTTTTCAACCTCAGGGTTTTCCTCAAATTCTTATATTTACCTGTTGTTCTTTCATCGAAGATTGAGTATTTTCCCCTTCTCCACCATGCCCTTCACCATCTATCCATATACCTTCTACTTTTCTTGTTTATCAATTGACACCTTTCCTAACTGATTCCCTTAAATTTTCAGCCACTCCTTATTTGGCCTCTTCTTTTTCAACCTCAGGGTTTTCCTCAAATTCCTATATTTACCTATTGTTCTTTCATCGAAGATCGAGTATTTTCCCCTTCTCCACCATGCCCTTCACCATCTATCCATATACCTTCTACTTTTCTTGTTTATCAATTGACACCTTTCCTAACTGATTCCCTTAAATTTTCAGCCACTCCTTCTTTGGCCTATTCCTCCTTTTATGATTTTGCATACCCATCTCTTCATCCTCTTTTACTTATTCCACTTCCATCTCCTACCACTTCTATTTCTCAACCCCCTCAGTTGGTTAGTGAGTACAAAGGATTTGATCAGCAGATTCCAAGAAGAAGAGGATGAGGCTCGGCTGATTCTCTTACAGGACCCCAGATAAACTGGCCAATAATTCCAGGGGACTGGACAACTGCTAGTCAAGCATACTAGAATTACCTCCATTTTGCTCACCAATATTCACAATCTCTAGATCCTTCAGTGAGATTGACAACTCATTTTGCTTGGTATTCAGCATACATGCATAGGCATTTCCATAACGATCAAAAGGCCATTCCAAAGCTTTGTATAAATGTCAACGTGAACATTGATTCCCAAAAGTTGGATGTCCTCTATTTTCATGCCCTATGTCTACCTAGTAGATACCTTGTTTTGCTAGAAAGGATGTGCTACCTACAGTTCTTTCAAAATCCTCCAAAGACATTCGTGGATGAGTCCTTCTCCATGGATCGTTTTCGAAACCACCAAGCCTTCAAAAGGGATCACCTTCATTGATACCTTTGCAATGTATTGTGGATGATTCTTAATGATATATATATCTCTTTTTGGAGGTGTCATTCAGATGGTTATGTTAGTATTTGTGTGTGTGTTGTAATAATTATATGTGATGAGTTCGTGCTGATTGCAAATAATTTGTTCGAGAGCTCTTTTCAAACTATTCATTGTGGATGAAACGCCTATGATGGAAAGGTGAAGAAAAACCTCTTATATCCTTTACAAATTTGTTATGATTTTTTAATGATTATCAAATGAGTTAATAATAATGAAGTTTTCCTTTAGAAGTTTTTTTTTCTAGAAATACAGGTAATAAGTTGGGGTCCTAGTTTGGAGAGATTATTGAAGATACTATAGAAGATAAAATTGAGCTCTTTAGTGAACTTATATTCTTCTTTTCCTTAGGTCACGAGGACGCTTCCTTTCTAAGTGTGGGGATATGTTGAGAGTGGAAAAAGACTGAATTTTGGACTGATTTTTGTTATTTTTGAGGACTAAATGATTGACTTTTGATGGATTTAGAGTGATATATGGTTGTTAATTGAAGTATTTGAGAATGTTTTGGATTATATTGATTATTTTTTGGAAGTTCATGATTATTTTTAGTGGAGATATAAAGCTCTATGATGTTCTAATATGTTCTGATTGGTTCTGTATACCTTCTATATAGCTTCTGTTTTGTTTTGATTTTCTTCTATATGAAACATGGATTGATGATTGATGAAGATTGAGATCTTTTGGAAGCTTTTGAATAGTTTTTGATAGTTTGTAATGGTTTGAGTATGAGTTATGAGGTTTTGATGACCTTCTGTAACCCTCTGTAAACCTTCTGTAGAGCCTCTGTATCTGCTCTGTCTCTGGTCTGTAACTATTCTGTAGCTACTATGATACTGTACTGTATTGTTCTATAGATCTTCTATAAGTGTTCTCTAGAATGTATATGTGTCTTTGGGAAAGTTTTCTAACTTTTGAAAATGATGAATCTAAGTTCAAAAGAGCTAAAACAAATGGAAGAAGCAGCTGTTGAAGACTAAGGAGAAGACTAAGTGACAGTGACAGTAGTGAGCTATGAAAAGACACTGTAGTGGCTCTGGTGCCTCTTCATATTAGATATACCTCTTGGGAGGTTCATCCACGACCTAAGAAGGATTATTGAGAGTTATTATAAGAGTATTGTAGTGAGGATATGATGTACTATTGAGAGAGAGAGAAAGGAAGAGTCAGAGATAGTCAATTCTATCAAAGCAGTGTAACTGTATATGAGAGATTGAGAGAGAAAACTATGAAGACATTGAAGATGAATACTATGTGATTGGTTTCCATTCAAAGATGGTGTATTCTTCTATGTTCTTTGTTCTATTGATGGATTCTATGAAGATGTTGAAGATTATGGTTGATTCTATCAAATCCGTGGGAGATATCTACTATGATGAGGCATGAAGATTTGTTGTTTTCTTTGTTTTGATGATCAAAAGAATGAAATAAAAGCTTGTTGATGTTATAAGATAGATTTTCTTGTAGTGGAATCCCCTTTTCCTTGGTGTTCCTCTTGGGGCTCCAATATCATCATCTTAACTGAAATACAAGTCCTGTCCAAAAAGGATGGATCCCGCAATCTATGAGGATGAATCTTATTTCTTCCAAGTTTCCACCCTTGTACTAGTAACAGGGCCTCAAGAATCTATTTCAAGTCACGTAGATCTTTTGAGTAGGACCCGGAGATAGGGAATTTACAGCGAGAGATCCCCTGGCATCCAAGCGTCCTCCTACATTCAAACTAACCCACGGAGAAACCTCTTGTGGGGCGGGTTCAGTCCATGTTCCCATCCCAGTTATTTGGAATCCCCTTGGCTAGGGTTGGTGGCCAATTGGGGGTGGCTTGGCGCACCCTCCATGAATTCAACCTGATTCATTATTCAAATTTCTTTTGTGAGCTTGGATCATACATTCTTTTCACAAACATTGAATCTAGATTTACAAGCACAAACAACAATGAAGGTGAGTGCTCAGGACATCTGTTAAGGCGGAGTTCCCATCTTTGAATGCTTAGCAATGCCCTTCTTGGGTCTTTCTTGCCTTGGTATCGATTTCCACTATCTTCTAAGAGATAGAGAATACCCTATTTCCTATATAATAGGGGTGAGAAATTTTGCTATAGTTTCGGATGACAGCTTCCCTAAGTTACTAACCTTTGGTTCTTATCTTAAGATCCCAATCTAGGATTTTAATTGGTCAGTTGGTAACCATTTTCCCATCTTATAATTTTATCAGGGTTCTAAGTTTATCCTAGGGTTTCCTTCCCTCAAGATAGCAAGAACTTGTGTTTACTCCTCTTGCTAGTCAAGCATAAACTAAGTCTATTTGCCATTCCAAAATAGTTGTGATCATCGGATGTAACTTGGCGAAGAGTCACTCATCTTGTGGATATGACATTCGAGCTTTCTTGAGTTAGCTTCGAGATGTATCATAGTTTGAAAATGATATACCCAAGAGTGTTTTGGATCCATCGTGGTTGGCGATTGGGGTAGGAACCAAAGAGCTTGTTGTCTCTAAATCAAAATATGGATGTAATGGCAACTTGACCTATTTGCGATTAGAACTCTAGTTGAGTCGAATTAAATCTTAGTCTCACTCATCATGTAGGGTTTCATTTACCAGACTGGCCCTTGCAATTAATCTTAACACTTCACATCCGCATCCTAAATCTACCTTTTTAGGCACATCCTCTATTATGTGGTGCAACTGAGGCTATTCATGATGCCATGCAAATCTAGATGCAGGTCTTCCCTAAGTTGTTGATACGATGCGAGATCCCCATTCATAAAAACTCCTTCTAATGCATTTATGCAACTCATAAGGCCTGAACTAATTATTCAAATGTGAGTATACATGAGTTCATTGTAAATGTGAGTGTACATGAGTTCATTATAAATGTGAGTGTACATGAGTTCATTGTAAATGTGAGTCATTTCACTACAATGGTCTATGGGATGCAATTGACCTATATAGAAAATTAATGTACCCCGACAATCTATGACGCATTTGCGAAAGGCCAAACATAATACTTGACTTAATTACTGCGACAACCCATAGATTCTTAACCTATTCACACGACAATTCATGGTTATTAAGCCCTTTCAATTATCTTTCCAATTATGTAAGTTTATGGGATACGAGGTATGGTTTCTTCCTACTAATGTCCATGCTTAAATATTTTATTTCCATTAATAGACATGGTAGTAGTACCTAGTTTTGAGTGTCAAGTTAGCATTCACGCTTAATACCCCGTTCATGTTGATGGTGGTATCTTTGCCCAATCCTTCTTCCATAGTCGCGGCTTTTCCAGTTACTTGGGGGAGTTTACGCTTTGGGGCCATTTTAAAAACTCGAAAGTAACCTTCACTTCTCTCGAAGGACTCCTTAGTGCCAGAGTTTCCTATGCTTTGTCTTGACTTTCACTGTCTCCTTGTCAAATTGAGGCAGTTGATGGAGAGGTCTCGAGAAGTATTGATGGGGAGAGAGGGTGCTTTAGGCTTTGTCCATGTAAGGAATTGTCCTTGGGCCTCTTCTATCTCTCTCTCTCTTCCTCTCTTGCTCTAGGTTCCCCTTCCCTCTCCTCTCTCTCTCTTACTCTCCTTAACTACCTCTCCCTCTCCTTCTCTCCTTCACAAATTGGGAGCAAGGGGGGGAAGAAGAGTAGCATGTCTGCTAAAAAGAAGAGAAATTTTTACAAGGGAAGAAGGGTAATACCTAGGAAAAAGGGAGAGAAAATTATCGTTCCTCTTAAGGAGGGGGGATTTATAGGGGAAGGAAAGAAGGGCATTATGGGGGGTATTGACACGGGGACCTCTCCCTCTGCCTTCACCCCAGCGGCTAGATTGGCCCTCTCGCCATGCAATCTAGGACTCTTAGAGGGAGAAGGAGAGATAGTGGGGGGGTTGGAGATAGCACATGTGTGCCCCTCCCCCCCCATTGTTGTTATCGCCTACAACTGGTACATCCTCTTTGTCATTATCCTCATCTTTGTTGTTGTCTCCTCTGGCTCCTTGTCAACTCGTAGATCATCTTGGTCTCCTCTGTCCGCCATGTCAACTCCTAGTTCCACTCCCCCTCCCTCCACCAACTGATAGCATTGATTGGGGAGGGAGCAATGTTAAATTTTTTTTCGAATGGTTTAGTTACTAGAAAAGGGGGTGGATTTCTTACGATGGCGGCGAAACGGAAGAATATTACATCCTCCCCCCCTTAAGGAATCGAGATGTCCTCATCTTGAAAGGAATTGGGAGTATTGTTGGTTGAGAGTACTCTCGTCAATCCATGTGGTATCCTCTTCTTGATAGTCCTTCCATTGGATGAGATACTCTTTGAGGGTTTTACTTCTCAATCTTTTTTCGTGAGTGTTTAGGATTCTATCTAGCTAGAGCTCCTAGCCAGAGCTCAAGAACTCCTTGGCTTGGCATTACAACTTGTTGATCATTGATTACATGGCTAGGATTGGATACATATTTTTTTAGTAGGCTAACATGGAATACATTGTGAAATTTTACATTCTCAAGGAATTGGAGTTTGTAAGCATTGGGTCCTAGGCACTTGAGGATCTTGTAGGGTCCGCAATACCTTGGACTCAATTTCTTAAATTCTCCCAATGATAAGGATCTCTTCTTGGGTCGTACCCGAATAAAGACTATATCTCCTTCTTTGAAGAGTTGCTCTTGTCTATTTAGATCCACACAGGCTTTTTGCCTATCCTTGGCGAATCTAATGTCTTGTTTGATGGCTTTGACCTTCTCCTCCATCTCCTCGAGCATTTGCTTGGAAGCTTCTACCCTCAATGTAGGATTTGAAAAGTTTAATGGAGTATGGAAATCATGCCCATACAATGCTTGAAAATGTGTCATTTGAATGCTTTGCTCGTAGGAAGCATTATAGGCAAACTCTACCAATGGTAGATATTGGATCCATTTCTTGGATTCGCAACAACAATATGCCCTAAAAATGTCTTCAATGACTTGGTTGACTCTCTCTATTTGGCCATCAGTTTGAGGGTGATAGGCTGTACTAAAGCAGAGTTGAGTCCCAATGGCCTCAAATATCCCTCTCCAGAAATGAGATGTGAAGAGAGAATCGTGGTCACTAACGATCCTTCTAGGTAGTCCGTGGAGTCTGAATATCTCCTTGATGAACAATCTGGAAATATCTGAAGCTTTATAGTTTGTCTTGACTGGAATGAGGTGTGCAACCTTAGTGAGCATGTCTACTATAACCATAATTGAATTGTACCCTCCTTGAACTGAAGGTAACCTAACAACAAAGTCCATGTTGATAAATTCCCACTTCATTTGGGGGATGTCAAGAGGTTGGAGCTTCCCAAGCATCTTGACATGTTCTGCCTTAATGCGCTGGCAAGACAAACATTCCGTGACATATTTGAGCACATCTCCCTTAAGCCTTTCCCAATGGTAGCTCTTCCTAACCATGTTGAGGGTCTTGACATATCCAAGATGGCCTGAAAATGGGGAGTCATGTGCTTCCTAGAGTATCCTATGTTTGAGTTTCTTGCTTGAGGGTATGCACAATCTTGTCCTAAAATAGACAAGTCCCTCATTGATAGAAAATTCTTGACACTTGACCTTAAGTTTAGGGTCTTTGTCCTTTTCCAAAATCTCCTTCATCATCTTTAGATATTCTGGGTCATGGCTAGCCTCCTCCTTTGCTAATTCAAGGATAGGGTTGTTGGATAGCATTGACATCATGGTTGCCAATGATTCTGCCATCGAGGGTTCCTCCATAATAAGAGAGTTGAGGAATGCTTTGAAACTTAAGGCATCAGTGACTACATTCTCTTTGCTAGGCCCATACTAATCTCAAAGTCATATTTTTGCAAAACCTCAATCCAATGGCGTCGCCTCATATTGAGGTTAATCTGGGTGAAGATCCATTTAAGGCTCTTATGGTCTATGACCAAAGAGAACTTGTTACCAAGCAAATAGTGTCACCATAGTTTGAGAGCATGAATAACTGCTAATAGCTCCAGGTCATGGGTAGCATAATTCCTTTCTTGGGTTTTTAGCTTCCTCAAAGAATATGCTATAGGATGACCTTCTTGCATTAGTAAATAGCCTAGTGCAAGTGAACTAGCATTCATGACAACTTCAAATTCCTTGCTCAAGTCAGAGAGCTTTAGAATCGGTGCTGTCACTGGGCTATGCTTGAGCTAATCAAAACTTGATTGTTCTGTGGGCATCCACACTATGGCAACCTACTTTTTTTAGCAAATTTGTGAGGGGTGTTGGGATTAAGACATAGTCCTTAATGAAGATCATGTACCAACGTGTTAATCCAAGAAAGCTATGCACTTCTTTAATAGTAGTTGGTGTAGGCCACTCTTGGACATCCTTGACCTTTGTAGGATCTATAGAGATTCCTTCATTTGATATAATAAATCCAAGATAATAAATCTACCTTTTGAGAAAGGTACACTTTTTCTTCTTAGCATAGAGCTTATGAGTTCTCATGGTCTCAAGGATGATGCGAACTTGGGATTCATGATCCTCCTCTTCCTTGGAATAAACCAAGGTATCATCAAAGAAGACAAGCACAAAATCATTGAGATATGGTCTAAAAATGTCATGGATTAGCCTGTTAAAGGTGGTAGGGGTATTAGTCAATCCAAAAGACATTACTATGAATTTGAAATGACCATATTTGGTGTTGAATGATGTCTTAGGAATATCCTCTTATTTGACATGGATCTGGTAGTATCCTAACCTCAAATCAATCTTGGAAAATATTTTTGGTCCCTGCAATCGATCAAGTAACTTGTCTATCCTTGGGATAGGATATTTATTCCTGATGGTTACTTGGTTCAAGCCTTTATAATAGATGCAAAGGCGAAGTGTACCATCCTTCTTCTTTTGGAACAAGACTAAAGCCCCCTAAGGAGAATTGCTAGGGCGTATGTACCCTTGGTCCAATAGCTGTTTGAGTTGTTCATTTAACTCAATAGCTTTAGGAATGGACATCTTGTAAGGCCTTTTTGCGACTGATGCAGCTCCTGGTATTAGCTTAATCTTATGATCCACTTTCCTAGGTGGTGGTAATTCACTCAACTCTTCTGGGAACACACCTGCATACTCTTTTAGCCATGATGGTTCCTCAATGGACTCCTCTACCTATTCCGGCTTATTCAGCTTGATCAAGTAGACGGGTAATCCGTTTCTTGTTCCTTGAGCTATTAGCGTTGCTTTAGCTAGCTGGATTTTTGGTTTACCTACTTCTCCTTGTGTTGTGTCACCTGCTCACCTTTAGGATTACAAAAGGAGACTTTTCCTTTCCCACAATAAATGTGAGCATCGTTGGGGACTAGCCAATCCATCTCGAGTAGGCATTCATGGACTCCTAAATTCATCACCCTGAACTTAGCGGATGTGGGCTCGTTTTTGAGTAGGAATTCCACCTTAGCAATTTGTCTAGTGCAAGTGATTTCTCACCCATTTTCTAGTTCGACGAGCAAAGTAGGTGCAACTATAGTGGCTATCCCTAACCTTCTTGCACAAGCTAGTGAAATGAAAGAGTGAGTGCTACCACAATCAATCAAGGTTTTGAATTTCTTACCTTGGTAATCTGATGGTTTTTGGACCATTGAGAATTGGCGATTTGGCCCCTTTTTATGGAGAGTGGCATGAATGGATATCCTCTCAATCTCAACTTCCATGGACGGGTCTTCTTCTTCGCTAATTCCCTTAGTGGAGATATTGGAAGCTTTTTCCCTTCCTGTTGCTGCACAACTATGGCCACAGGTAGCTCTGACTTGGCCACTGAATTTTCCTTGGCGACGATCTCCGCCAAGTTTGGGACATTCCCTTTTAAAGTGTCTAGGTTCATTACAGTGAAAACATTGCAGGATTTAATTACTTCGTTGAGTGGGGACAAAGTCACTGATTGCATTTGCTCTCAGCTTCTTCCATTGACCTTGACTCTGTCCTTGTTCCCTTTTGAATTGAGCTTTCAACATTCCTAGATTTTGGTCTTTCAGACCAATTCTATTATTTCTAGGCTTCGGTTGGACTTCTTGGGCAATAGGCCCTGCTCTTATCAATGCATCTTGCAAATCTAAAGGACGCATTGATTCCAACTGAGTGTTAATTGGTGGGTTCAGCCCATCACAGAACTTCAAGAATTGTTGGGGAATACTCATTGTCGGAGTGTATTTTAACAAGGAGACAAATCTCAAGTAATATGCCTCCAGAGATAGGCCCAACTGTTTCAACTTGAAGAACTCATTCATCTTCTGAGTATGCATGTGGTATGTACCTTCCCTACACTGCTTCCTTTATTTTGTCCCAAGTTATTGTGCTTTCAATGACTTATTGGTCTTTGCACCATTGCTTCCACCAGAGCCTAGCTTCACTGGTAAGCTTGAGCTTGGCAATCATAGCCTAGTTTACAGGTGATGTTTCCCCTGCACTGAAGTAATCCTCCATCAATTCAATCCAGACTTCATCGGCATCAGCTTCAACAAACTTCCCTTTTCCATTGAATTCCGATGGTTTGATCTGTTTTGATAAGAAACTTCTTCTCTTATGCCTCTGTTGGTCTTAGTGCGGAAACAAGACTCTGGTTTTGCACTTGCGGTTGTATCTAGTTTTCAATTAAAACCTTCGTTTAAGATTGGATTTACACATCTCTTTTTAACTTATTTCAATGCACAGTCTATCTTTCATCAATACTATACAACAATTCAAATGAACATAAAAAACTTATTTATTCATAAAGAAGCTTAAGCCTCAAGTACAATTATTAGGGAATAGATAGACATTGGTTGTGGTGCTTTTCTTTTCAGGAGATACATCAACGCCAAGTTAATAATTCCCTATTGGATTCAGCTACGGGGACAGAATAGTAATATGGATTAGGAGAATAGATTCTCAGGAAGCAGTAAGTCATGGGAAGTTCGGGAAGTCCCCCATTTTTGATAGCCATGACATTCATTTCGCCCCATTACTTTAATTCTATCAACTGGCAAGACTTTGACCACCTGTCATAGATGTAGCAATTCTGTTCTACTTGTCGGCATCCAATGTGTAGGATGGAATTTACACGAGCCTCATGGAAGATGAATAACTTGATAATCTACAAGTCTTCCAACCATTTTTGCCTCTTCAAGTTGTTTTGAAGATAGGCGAGTCGTTTGGCATCTATATAGCAGTATCCCATGCTCCAAGTCCAACGCATATCCACATACAGCGGTGAGTGGTTGTAGATTTGCTCTAGGATACCATCATGTCAGATCGTCGATGATAACTTGAAGAGTTCATAGCCGACTTGAACATGATGTGAAATAAGAGGAACCTACTCCATGCCTCGTAAGTCTGGAAGAAGCAACAATCCACAAATGAGTAACAAAAAAAAATATTTTCCTAGTGAAAAACATCACTTCTCCCTTCCTGATTTATTCCTATCTTGGTTATCTTATTCGTTGGTTGCTTTGATACCAATTGTAACGTGCCCGCTTGTTGTCGACTATCCAAGCATGTTCTAGTGGTCCATAGAGAAACAAATCTGAGCATCGTCGCCAGACACTGCCATGGAATATTCTAGGGTTTTTCACTTAGGGTTTCCCGAGTGCACCTTGCAATGAAACGTCTGAACCCACTAGGATCGACCTAAAATTTTTGTTCCTAGTTACCAAGGTCTCCTAACAGCATTCTAGCATCAAATCCTAGACATCCTACTTTACACAAAGTTGCCCAAGTCGAAACATATCCATGCCGCAATTAGTTCAAAGAGAATGGGAAAAGAGAGGGATGCACCACTCAACCTCTCTAACCATAGGGCGTAGTCCCATTCCGGTCCCCTAAAACAGCATGAATCATGTTCTAACCTAATATTACCTAAAATTCGAACGACTATAGAACTTTTTGAGAAGCCTCCCAATTCTCTGGGACCACCCTTTCATAGGACGGAACCGTTGGGGTTCCGCTCACCCGCTTCCCTCAATAGGCGTTCTTTAGTTATCTAATTAGGTCCTATCACATTTATGTGTGACATTTAAAAAAATCTTCCTTAATTAATCCTTTTAGGAAACATGGTTCCTTTGCATAACTTATAGCACTGACACAAAAATAGTAGCTTAGTTTCCACTCTACGTGTGATTCTTTATATACAGTGGTGGTGAACCTCACTTGTGTGGAATCACAAAGGTGTGGTCCTGGGTGTTCATATGTTGTACTATTTCTTTCATTGAATAATACAAGAGTATAACTTGTGCTCACATATTGTGTTACCTTTCTATGCCATAGAGTGAGTGATTGAGTGTAGATGCATCACACTTGGTATCAAAGCAACTCTTATTTGGAGTTCAAGAGTACTCATGGAACTAGGAGAGAAGATCAAGTGCCTTGAAAACATGTTGTGACGACCAATGTTATGACACCCCATGTTGCAACATCCCACCTCATGTCACCCCACGTTGTGTCAACCCACATCATGACACCACGGCACAAGACCCCATGGCATGACAATCCCAGTGCAACTTATTATTTGATTCACGTGACATGCAACTTTCTCCATGGTGCAACTACCACTCGAAGACAAAATGTGGCTTCCCTATGTGGCGATAACCCTATAGCCAAGACATGGCCCCTATGACACAACACTTGGGCTGAGGCACAACTTCCCACAATAACATGGAGGACAACACAAAGACCCACATGTGGTAGTTGAAGAGAGGAAGAAGAGTTTATGTCCAACATGGAGAGAATCTCAGGAAGAGAAAGTACCTAGATTAGAGAAGCAATTAGAGGGTATGTTAGGTATGTTAAATTCAACTTGGAAGATCATGTAGCTAAAGGAAGAGGAGGAGGAAAGGAGAATAAAAGCTAAAGAAGAGAGGTTATAGGGAGTGGATGAAACAATAAAAAGAGGAGAAAAAGAGACACATCCTACAAGAGGAGATAGATAGATTGGCATATAGACTAGCTATAGAGGAAGCATCTAGGAAGTACCAGAAGATGAAGAAGAACAAAAAGAAGGAATCTAAAGTAGGAAACAAGAAGAAAAACAAGAAAAAGACAAGATACAAGGCACAAATGATGGAGAGGAGAGTGAGAATTCAGAAGATGACTATGAGAAGTTCAATATACTCCAATAGACCAAGTAGAAGGGGGGGAGAGATGGGTTGATTTTGAAGAACTGGATTGTAGAGGTAGATAGATACTTGAAGTATGTCATGACCACTAAAGAGAGGAAGAGAGAATTGGCAGCCATCTATCTTGAAGAGGATGTAGCTATTTGGCACTTGTTGGAGTAAGAGCAAGGCCACACTATCTTCTCATGGGAGGAACTACATGAGGAGATTAAGGGTTACATCATCCCAAAGATGGAAACATTCAAGATAAGGAATGAGCTAAGAAACTTCAAGTAAGCACAAAGTAAGATGAAGGAATATGTTAGTAACTATAGACAATTGATGCTTCAATTCCCAAACATGGACATAGACACCGAATTGCATGGATTTCTACTCGGCATGTAGAAGTGGGCTAGAAGAGATATAGAGACAAGAACCAACGAGTCTAGCTAAGGCTATGAGAATGGTTTAGAGAGTAGTAGATTTGGAAGAAAGGAGGGTTACCCAAGGGAGCCAAGCCAAATTCAACACAACCCTCACCACCAACTCTTGGACCTTTGACCCAACCCCTCAATAGGACCCATCTTTGAAATTAGAAATCAAGTCTGTAGAGTAATCCCAACCATTGCCTCGGTACTTATTGAGGTGAGCATCCAAAAGGTAGGGAAATTTTCACTATAGACCAACTCCAAGAACATCTTATGGTTCAAGAGGGTTGAATACATCATGGTGAATTCCCTAAGCCTCAACCATAGGAGTTAGATATTTCAAGTGTGGGTGCCCACACTAGTAGAATAGATGTCCATGGAAGACACAACATCAACAAGTGAATCTAGGGTAATACCCACAAGTGCTTATGGAGGATATGAGAGCCAGAACACCCACACATTCAAGAGATCCCCAATGGGAGTGAGGAGAGCCTAGATTACCCAATAATGGGAATAGTTAGTGCACATCCCCAATGCATAGTAGCACGAGTAGAAGTAGTGCACTAGCTATACTTAAAGGGAAGAGTCAGTGAGCGGAATCAAGCAATCATATTGGTTGGATACATGAGCAACTTCCAATTTTATTATATGAGATTCTGCATCAAAGCATAGATTGAGACTATCCAAGGCCTGCAAAAGAGAAGCAAATGAAGTGAAACAAGTGTTTGCAGTGCAAGTGGAAGCCAGGAAATGGAAGGCCAAGCTCAATTTTCTAATGATACATATGTGAGAAGCACCCTGCCGCCACCACGACACATCAAGAAGCTTGAACCAGCCAAGAGCGCCCTAGCACAGCACATTAAGAAGCTCGAATCAACTAAGAGAGGCTGCAAATATGCTTGTTAGCCATGAAACTGTGCAAGAAAATACTCATCATCAAGAACCATCTCTCAAAACACATAAGAGAGAAGAAGGCACAAAAAAGATTTGTCCTTATCACCATCCACACTCTCACTCTCTTCTTCCATGGAAGAGATAAAGCAAGAAAGCACAAGAGAGAAAGACCAAGAGTTCTTCCAAATTAGAGGATGAAATGAAGAGTGAAAGGAGAAGATAAAGGAAGAGAGAGATTGTAACCACCTCGACCTCCCACCTCCCCAAATCACCCAACAAGCCTCTTCATTTTCCTTTCTTGAATTTAAATATTAAAATTGCATACATTTTGATAAGTTCTAAAAGACCCTTCATTTTTTGAATGGGAAAAAAGGTGTTTGAACATCGCTTTTCCTTTCACATCTCAAATTGTGATCCTTTGAACCGATACTTTTACATTGCTTCATGTTTTATTTTTCCAAGAGTTACAAAAGAAAAGTTTCATTTTTACAAAAGATGTTTTCATCTTGAGCACATTTTGGTGCCTTTATTTGCACAAAGTTTGTGGTCATCAATGTGGATGACTTTGAAGTCATTTTGGGTCTTGAGTTCTATGACAAGTATGTGATCACAATGTTTGACAAAGGAATCAATGAGATGTTGCTAGATATGCAAGCAGAAGGTGTATGTGTGCCATGTGAAAGAATGCAACTCCCAAGCAGAATGCCAATCAAAGCACAAATAAGAATAGAAAATCAAGAGTCTCTTGCCAAGCCACAAAGTCAAGACCTAGCAAACCAAGAGCTACAATTTAGCCATCAACACAACAACTTGTCACAAACATCAAGCCTTGCATCATGACTTGCAATGCCAAACACGTGGAGAAATTAGTGAAGTAGGGTATATTGTATACCTAAGCATGCTAAGACATGTGGAGAAGGAGGTAATTAAAGGCCCAAAACTATAAGTTAGCAACAAAGAAGTAGAAGAAGTGCTTAAGGAATATGCAAATGTGATATCCCCAAAAGATATGTAGACCACAAGATCGAGTCAATTCTAGGGGCTGTCTCACCAGCTAGGGCCACACACTGAATTGATGTAATTGAGAATAAACTACATGACTTGGAAGAGCAAGGCTTAATTTGGTCAAATATATCCTGATTTGGAGCCCCAATGTTGTTTGTTAAGAAGAAGGATGGAGGACTTAGATTGTGCATAGACTGTAGGGCGCTCTACAAGATCACCATCAAGAACAAATACCCCATGCCCTTAGTCAATGAATTGTTAGATAGAATCCATGAATCCAAATACTTTAGCTACATAGTTCTTAGGGCACGCTACTACCAAATTTGCATAGTTGAAGAAGACATCCCAAAGATGGTTTTTCACATTAGATATGGAAGCTTTGAGTGGCCAGTCCTAGGATTTGGACTTAGAAATTGGTCATGAAATTTTTGTGGCTTAATAGATGGAGTATTCAAAATAAGATAGATGTGTTTATCATTATATGCATAGATGATTTAGAGTATAACAAAACTTTGGAGGGGAAGCACATGGAAAACCTAGAGTTAGTATTCAAGAAGCTAAGGTGGCACAAACTATAGACAAAGCTAGAAAAATATGACTTTGCAATAAGAGAGCTAGAATTCCTTGGTTCTATCACAAGGGAAGAAGGAATCCAAGTAGACCCAAAGAACGAAGTAGTGAAGAAGTGGCCAATCCTAAAAATAGTTTAGGAAGCTAGAGAATTTCTATGCTTTACTGTATTTTGTAGAAGGTTTGTAAAGGATTACAATATGGTCATGGCCCCACTATCTCAACTGACCAAAGGAGAAGGAAGTTTCACATGGGAGAGTGATCAATAAGAAACCTTTGACTTTATGAAGGAGTATATGAGCAAGACCCCCATACTCAAAATGCTAGACTTCACCAAGCCCTTCAAGATCTTCATAGACGCATCTGATTATAGCATTAGGAGAGTGTTGATTTAGGATGGTCACCCTATAACCTATGAAACCAAGAAATTCACAGATGCAAAAACTAGGTGGAGTACACATGAGAAGAAGATGCTAGTAATAATGCATTGCCTTAGAAAGTGGAAGCACTATGGACTCCTATGCTGACCAAACCATCCTCATGGCCTTGTGACCAAGAGCATCTAAAGGCTATATACTAATCTAGCTAAATCATGCATTTATAATGATTTATAGTCCAATGATTTTTTCTATCCCAACTTCAATACAAGGATTATACCACACACAAAGGTGAATAATACATTGTTACACATACATACAGAGCACCCCCCAGCCAATCCATGTGGCTCCTATGGCTCCCCTACACCCTGGGGATTTGGCCAGGATGCACCGTCTAAACATAAAATAAAATTGTAATATTGTCCACTCTTTTGATAAAGTGTTCCATGAGATATTTTTGTTTTATCACTTAATTAGTCCTTGAAGAAAATCGTTCTATCCTATTGCTCAAGGATTCTCACACTCTCATTGTTGGTCAATAGTTTTAGCAACCAATTGCAATGCATCCAAAGACTTTCTCTTTCTTGATACCATGTATAAGAATGCAAATGCAATGTGTAATGCTATATAGTGCTTAAACAAGTTAACCAAAAATCAGCCAACATGTCGTGTGAAAAATATTCTTTCAATGATTTTCCTTTTTAGCATATTGCTTCATTGATTAGAAATAACACCGAGTTAATCCATGCTATTGTCCCTTTTAAAATATTAAATGAATCCTATATTCTTTATTTCAATGCACAAGCACCTATATTTTCATGTAAATTATTTAACATTTATGCTTTTTTATGTGTTCATTTATTATGTAGGGTGTTTCCTATGTTTTACAATATTTTTTATAAAAACACTCTCTAAATGATCAGTTTAACATACAAATGGGTGGAGACTGAGACAAACCTCATGCTTTATAGCCATTATACACTCATATATATTTTTTCCATCCTTAAACTCATTTTTTCATCAAAAAATCAATTTCTCATTATTTTTTATCATTTATTTTAATATTAATTATTGGTTTTTATTGTCAAATTTATAAAGCCTATTAGATTGTGATTCATTATTATATTCATTATACCATAGGAATACCATTTGAACCATAAAACTCCACAAAATTACCATTTTCCTATGAATTTTCACATTGCGAGTTTTATGCTTTTGATTTTTCATATTGTGAATTAGTAGAAATTACTAATTATTCTATAATTTCAAATAGATTCAAGCATATTCAACCATTTTCTATCACAAGAACGCAAGAGATTCATCATAAAAATTCAACAGGAGATGCTTACACTATAATTCGTATATACACACATTATATCTCAAAAACGGGAAGCCATCGATGCTCTTTCATAGCCCATTGATTCCTCCTTTGCACTTTCATGATCCATTTCTTGCATCTCATCTCACGAACCAACATCTGTACCCCTCATTCTCTCAACCCATATGAACCACATTTATAGTAGGAGAGAGAAAGAGCAGAGAGAAAGACTAAAATCTAATATTTTCATTTGATGCATCGTCTAGAGAAATTGGGAGTGAAATATTGCAGCATCTCAGCCCCAAGAGGAGGGAGGATGATTTGAACAGTTGCAAAAATCCATTTTTGGATGGATTGAGAGGTCTCCAAAAAAATGCTTCCCTCCCCCATTCGTCATGTTTATTCATTGCATGCTTCTTTTGATCAAGCTTAAGCTCTTAACTTACAAAAAAAACTAGTTCACTCTTTTGCATTCCCCACCTTGTTGCTCACACATAGAAAGCATCCCCCAACCACTCGATATGGCTTCTACAACTCCTCTACACCCCAGGGATTGGCCCAGGATGCACCATCTAAACATAAAACACAATCATAACATTGCCCACTCTTTTGATAAAGCATTCCAGAATATATTTTTGTATCCTCACTTAATCAGTCCCCAAATAAAATCTTTCTATCCTACAACTCAAGGATTCTCACACTCTCATTGATAAAGAGTTCCATGAGATATTTTTGTATCCTCACTTAATCAAACCCTAAAGAAAATAGTTCTATCCTACTACTTAGGGATTCTCATACTCTCATTGTTGGCCAATAGTTTTAGCAACCATGGCAATGCATTTAGGAGACTTCCTCTTTCTTGATACCATGTATAAGAATGCAAATGCAAGGTGTAATGTCATATAGTACTCAAACAAAGTAACCACATATAGCAGCCAATGTGTTGTGTGAAAAACATTCTTTCAATTATTTTCCTTTCTAACATATTGCTTTTTTGCTTAAAAATAACACCGAAACTAGTCCATGATATTGTCCCTTTAAAAATACTAAACCAACCCTATATGCTTCATTTCAATGCACAACCACTTATATTTTCATGTAAAATTCTAAACATTTCCACTTCTTTATGTGTTCATTTATTATGTAGGGTGTTCTCTATGTTTTACAATATTTTTTCTATAAAAACACCCTCTCACCTACCACTTTGACACACAAATGGGTGTATACTAAGGCAAATTTCATGTCTATAACCATTATACACTCATAGATATTTTCCTAATTTTTAGTAATTTTTTTACCCTTAAAATAATTTTTTAATCAGATATTCTATTTTTTATCATTTATTTTAATATTAATTATTCGTTTTTTAATTTCCAAATTAATGAACTTTATGTAGATTGTGATTCAGCATTATATTCAATATAACTCCATAGGAATAATATTTGAGCGATAAAACTTCACAAAATTATCATTTTTCTATCAAATCTCATATTGTGGGTTTTATGATTCTCATTTCCATTACGTGATTTGCTAGAAATTACTAATGATTCTATAACTTCATACACATTCAAGCATATTCAACTATTCCCAATCATTATCTATCACAAGAATGAAAGATTCATCATAAAAATTCAATAAAAGATGCTTACGCACACACACAATGTATCTTGAAAAGAGGAAGTTGTTGGTGCTCTTTCATAGTCATTGATGCCTCCGTTGCACTTCCTTTATCCATTTCTCGTATCTCGTCTCATGAACCAACATCCATTCCCCCTCATTCTCTCAACCCGTATGAACCACATTTATGGCAAGAGAGAAAGAGGAGAGACAAACATGGAAATATGATCTTTTCATTTGATGTGTCAAATTGCCCCCAATCTGGAACAATTCAGAGCAAAGAATTGCATCATCTTAGCCCATGGAGGAGGGAGGATGATTTGAACAGTTGCAAAAATCCATTTTTTGATGGATTGAGAGGTCCCCAAAGAATGCCCCCTCCCCAATTCGTCATGTTTCTTCATTCCATGCTTCATTTAATCAAGTTTGAGCTCTTAACTTACAAAAAAACCAATTCAATCTTTCACGTTCACATTATCCCACAAGTGGTTTTGGGCCGGATGGAGAGGCAAACGACCTCAGATTTTTTATCCAACTAGATGACTGGCTTCTTAGCATCAAAATATATCACCTTGGCCTCCATCACTTGCTTTTTGGCTTCTAGCTCCAATAGCTACTTCATAACACTAAACTTTGTGACCATTAAATGGGGGGTCAAATGGACTCCTATCGGTGGATGCACACTTGTCTTGGATTCCTAGCATTGAAATCTATCTAGAAAAGCTCCAGCTCCTTGATCTGTGATAGTTCCATCTTTTTCCCAAAATCCTATTTATGGCTCTCACACCACTTTTGTGTTTTAAATCCAGCTCCTAAAAGTCAGCTCTCATGAGCATAGTCAATAGGAAATTTCTAGAGTTAGAAGGAGGTACTAAAGCACAGGGCAAGAGATGCATCACCTAATAGAGGAAGTGAAAGTTGAGAAAACACCACATGGTATCTATACACTAGAAGAAGGGATCTTTTTGTGGGAAAGAGATTATACATCCCCAACAGTGTGGAGTTAAAGAAGATCGTCAACATGAGGTGCATGATGGGAAACTAGAGGGACAAAAAGATCAAAGCAATACCTTGGAGGCCTTAAGGAAATAGTTCTTCTAGTCAAAGATGAAGGAGAAGGTTATAGACTATGTCATGACATGCCCCACTTACCACCTAGTGAAAGCTCCACATACCAAGCCGGCTGGCTTACTTCAACCAATGCCAATGCCCAACTGCACATGGTATGTCGTTAGCATGGATTTCACTGTGAATCTCCTAAAACCAAAATCCCATGGCTATACTATCATCTTTGTAGTGGTGAACTTTTTTTTCCAAGCAAGCACACTTCATACACATCAAGATCTCCTTGAATGCCAAGGCGGTAGCCTGACTCTTCCTACTACCCTTAGCCATTGTATCAAATCCAAATGGTTGCTTCATGAGCAACATGTGTGGAAGGAACTCTTCAAAAATCTACATGAAAAACTTAGATTTTCCTCTTCCTTCTGCCCAGAGACAAATGGGAAAATAGAGCAAGTGAACCAAGGAATTGAAGACTATCTTAAAAGCTATGCTCAGGTGGACTAAAAAGATTGGGCCTTATACCTTGATGTGCTCGATTTCCACTACAAATGTTCAATCCATTTACCAATAGTTACACCCCCTTTGAGTTAGCCACAAGAAAATAGATCATCACACCATTGGCATTAGCCTTAGAGCCACCAACATAGAAGATCAAGATACATAAGACTTCTTAAGAAAATGGAGAGAGAGAAGTTTAGTAGCCAAGTAGAGTTTGAAAAATAGCAAAACCACCATGATTGAATAAGGCAATAAGAAAACTAATTCTCTTCACTAAGGGAGACATGGTCCTCATTAGCTCCAAGAATATGTCCTTACCAAAGAATATGAGCCCCAAGTTCAACAATCGGTAGTATGGACCATACTACATCACCCAAGTTTTGAACAAGGTCGCCTATAAGTTTGACTTATTGGAGAGCATCCATTTACACAATGGCTTCCATGCATGTCTTCTACATAGGTTCTACCTAGATACCCAATGGGGGTGGCACATTCCACTACTTCATTCCAATGGCTCCCTTGAAGGAGAAGCATTCCTTTGGTGCCGAGAGTACAAGGATTACCCCAAGTGTCTTGGTAAGTGGAAAGAGTCCTATCTCAAAGAAGCCACTTGGATTTCAGAAGAAAATGCTCCCGAATGCAGCAAAGAGAACTTTGCTACATGGCTTAAGAAGAATCCCAACAATACTTCTAACGTACCTTGAGCCATTACTTAGATTATAATAGGCCTTTGAAGCCTCCACTCCTCAAATGTCATTGAGTCAAGGGTGAATGGGGAAAAAACCAATAAAAACAAAGAGTCTAAATGGGGAGACATTGGTTATCTTGATAGGAAAATATGTGCTAAGTCCCCCAAGTCGTAATGCAGTAGACACTAACCATCTTGATAGAAAAGGATGTGTTAAAAACCCACTAATTAGTCCCAACATACACCAACCAACTTGATATAATGAGATGTGTTAAGACCGTGGAATGAATCAATAAATACCACCATTAGATTGATGAGGATAGCAATCCATTGGGAAAGGTGAGTGTAAAGGCTTTGTAGGTATACCATAGCATTGCCTATGGATACACCTATATAGAGAGTAGTAGTGACTCTGAGCCCTACTTGGGTTCCACAATACATGTGATTCCCTATAGCCAATGGTGAACCCGCACTTGTGCAATGTCACAAGGTTATAGTCCTAGGGTGTGCCTATGATGCACCATTTCTTTCATTGAATAGTATAAGCGTATACATTGCTCTCACCACATACTATGTTAGCTTTCTATGACATGTTGAGTGAGTGATTGAGTGCATGTATACTATACCTCCCTCCCCTCGAGTTCTTTGGAGGCATTTTTGAAATATGTTGGCACAAGATATTGAAAGGGTAATTTTGTTCAAAATGAGGATGGTGAATAATATGCTTGGATGACCTGATATCAAAGACAATGAATAGGCACATATAACCTATTGGAAGAGAGTGAAGAATGGGGAGTGCCATGGGAATTGGGAGAGGGGACCCATGGGTGGGTATAATTGGTATAATTATATCACTTCATGATGATGATGCTATAAGTGCTAGGTAGTGCAATGATCTTTAGTATTGCATATTGCACTCATCATCCTATGCAATCATGTCAACTTGTATCTCAAGGAAGTTACTATAAGTATATCCTCTACATCACACATGCATTCAAGGCCTATTTATAAATATCCTTATCTATAAAATTTTCTTGCATAAAACATAACCCTTTTCAATTCAATCTGTAAGTTACCCCTTTATATTACACCCTTTTGTATGTAAAAAATATATAAAATATTATTTTAAAAATACCTTATTTTAAACCCACTTGATGCACACGTATATTCATGAGTAACTTACCCAATACTTGTATATGGTTCTATATACAAAGCTTGTTTCTTGAACTATTGCATCACTAAGTACTCATTCATTGAAATCCTTCCACTATTGTGCCTTTCATTAGCAACCAACTACATAGTATTTATCAAAATTCATTACATTAAATACTTACTATTTATCACAATACATTCCACTATTACACCATTCCATTACCAACCAACTATATAATGCTTGTCATAGTAAGAAAATATACTTCTTTGTGTTGGTTGTATTTGTTTTATGTATCATATAGCACAAAGGGGGCAATTTTTCTTACACATTGCCTACTCCTCTTTCTATTTAGGCATATGTCCAACACCAAGCAAGGGTGTCCCAATAGTACCAATGGACTTTATATTGCATTTTGAATAGGATTCCTCTCCAAGTTATAAGGGTCATAATTGTTGATAGTTGTCTAGAAACTTTTCTGCAAATGAGATATTTGATTTTCCTTAGATGTTGTGTCTCCTCTCAAGCCAATTAGAAACTAAATTTTATTCAACTTAGGATCATTCCAATATTTTTCACTTCATTAAATAAAAGATAAATGTCTATCACTTACCTAAAATCTCTAACTTTGAGTTGACAATCCTAGGCCTACTTTTGCTTAATATCTCATCATTTTTCCAAAGTATATTTTTGAGTTTTTAAAGTTTTAAATACTCAACCACTTTGAATATTTTACCTAAAGTCAAAATGTCTTTAATCAATTTCTAGCTTGATAGGATCATAAAATATGGTTGAGAAAATATACTTTACAAATATTCTTCATGTTTAATAATGATCGCATTTAGAAAAAAATGAACTCACAAATGGCCTTAAAAATAATATGGTCTAAGATGTGGGTCTTTTGGATTGTCCAATAGGAAGGCTAGATATTGACATCCATGGAGAGTAAATCTTCTCTCTCCAATCTTGGGTTTTTTTATTTAAAAAAGGGGTAGTGGGGGATGAAAAAAAGAGAAAATTAATAGTACACAAAATTTGAGTTTCTCTCACCTGGCATTTTTCCCACTTTTTTTGAAGAATTTTCAATTTTAGTTTTTTTCCCTCTCATGAAATCAATTTGACCCAATAGTTGAGCAACACACCACTTTCCCTCTCTTCTCTATACTAGTTAATTCTCGTCTCCATGGAACCTCCCGGATGAGACTAATTAGGGTTTTGAGTATTCTCCTTACCTTTGCACTTTCTTCTCCTTGCAGCTCCAAATTTTGGGCAAAACACATGTGCCCATCTGTAATATTTCCACACAATAAAAGTTAGTTGGTTAGTTCAAAAGTTAGTTAGTTAATTAATAAGTTAGTAAGATTACTAACTAAAGACTAACTAAGGTAAAAACTAACTAACATTAATTATTAATAATTTTTATTTAATTTAAAATATTTTATTTAGAAAAATCAAGAGTCGTAAATTCGATATTTTTTTCGAATTGGCAAGGACCGTGGCCATCCTTCACGTAAATTACAACGTGAACGAAACTTATGAGTTATATTAATCACTAGGATAATGTGTATAGTTTGGATGGTCTAAAAATATTAGACTTTTGGACAAGACTAGAATATTTTAGATATTTTAGAGATTATCTTAATTTTTAAAAAAAACAAGTGATGTGTTAGTTAGTTTGAAGATTTTATAAAAAGAAAAATAAAGAAAAGTGACTGGCGAAATCGCGCGCGCCGCGATCGCAGTTTACAGGCAGTAGACAGCACTTCGAACAGAGAAAAGAAGAAAGAGTGAACTGAGAGCTTTCTAATCAAGCATCTTGGGGTTTTACCCCCCTTTCGGAGCCAATGGAACCATCAGATTTATGATCTGAGCATCAGATCACTGATCTTTCCAAGATCCCCCTCCACAAAGAGCTCCACTTCTCAACCACAAGCCCTCTTCCCCAATTCACTATAAATACGAGGCATGGGAGAGGCATAAGGGACATAAGGAGACCCCGAGAGGCTGCAAGAAAGAAGAAGAGAGAAGGAAGAATACTTCTTCAAGAGGCTGCGAGAAGCGAGAGAGAGAGAGAGAGAGAGAGAGAGAGAGAGAGAGAGAGAAAGAGAAAGAGGAAGAGAGCTAGCTCAAATCCCTTGTTTCGATCTTTAACTAAGCCATATTCTCTATCCTCTCTCATCTAAAATCTATCCCACCTTCCCTATCTCTCAAACTCCTCGTGGACGATGGCTCCAAAGCGACAAAGTGGAAAAACCATGGAAATCAACGCAACCGATCAAGCAACGGGTATTGCCAATGATACGGGAGTGCCCGAGGTTGCGGGAATTGCCACCACAATTGGAACATCGGGTGTGGCTAATGCGAGCGCGAGTAAAGATGAAGTTCCTAATGTCGTCATGCCGCCAAACCAGGTTATTCATTACTAGATTATCAATTTTACAATATAAGATAAATTACATAGGATATTAGCTTTCATATTCTTCGCTTACACATAACTCATCTAGAAGGACATATTAATTCAAGCATAAAACGATTAATCACTATGATTTCTAGCTAGAATAGTTGGGATACTAAGGCATTGAATCATGATAGAATTAATTGCCAATGGTTATTATACATATGTCTTTATGCGAATTCAATATAGTTATGATCAAATGCGACAAGGTTAAGAATTGATTAGTGAAGGTTATAAAAACTGGTTATCTATTTAGGAATCCTAAAGACCATCTCGTTGAGTTTATTGACACAATATATTTTCTTAAGGGATTTTGCTTATGTTAGATAAGTGAATCCAAACGGAAAACTCATGCCCTGCTTAACATGTTTTAAGAGGTGTACTCAACACTTCTTTATGGGAAGAAGAATCCTCATTAGAATGGAAGGTTACCTTAGGATAAGGTCTACCTTGGCTATGTGAAACTGTGATTTACATGTTGGGATGATTGTCATTGCACTATTTGATACATATTTGAAAGGACTGTTTGTGTTTGCTAGAATCTAGATTTTGATTGAAATTATTGCCAATAGAATAAAAGGAAGGATCGCGCTAGGCTACCCCCAAGCTAGTGGCGAGACCCTACTCCAAGGGGGTCATGATTATCGCTACGAGAGGCTTGGACCGGCTCCGTAGGCGAAAGGTCTGTCAGTAGGGATAGTCTCGGGCAGTAGGAATTGTAGGTGCCAGAGGGGGCTCTGGCTGTAAATCCTGCATTGTTCCAAGAATCTGACGAGCCCCTTCGTGACCCAGGATGGGATCCTGGAACCCTAAATACTAGTTATGAGGGTGGAATCTTGGTGGACAGAATGTCCTTATGGAATTCTGTGTATCTTCCGCTAGGACGGAATGATGGAAATTGTAATAGACTTCCAATATAATAAAGAAGTTTGCTTTACTATTCGAATGGTATGCATGTTAGTGAGATAAATTATGTGAAGGAACGTGTGACTAAATGGACTAATTAAGGAAGCTGGTTGTATATGTTCCAATAAATGTGTTGTAGGTAATTAAAAAACTAAAGATGACCCATCATCAGAGGAAAGCGGGTGGGCGTAACCCCCG
Organism: Lygodium microphyllum; assembly: GCF_053477565.2. NCBI lineage: Eukaryota > Viridiplantae > Streptophyta > Polypodiopsida > Schizaeales > Lygodiaceae > Lygodium > Lygodium microphyllum. The sequence continues at coordinate 115,264,268 of NC_141150.1, read as the reverse complement.
ACGGGTCCGTCCAATGGTAGGGTGGTCCCGGTTAGCTGGGAGCTTTTCTACATCGAATATAGAAATAGGAAGACGATAAATTGACCAAGTAGTTATTAGGTAGAACCGACTTGCATTGTTTTAGGGGACCGGAATGGGATTTTGCCTTATGGGCAGGAGGGTTGACGTACCACACTCCCCTCCGTCTCCCATTCTCTTTGAACCAAGTGCAATGGCAAGTCCGCTTCAGATTGAGTAATCCTCTAAAAAGTGGAACTCGAAATTACTGACGCTAGCTGGCTGCTAGGAGACCCATCCGATTTTAGGAACCCAAGTCTTCAGGTCGATCCTAGTGGGTTCGGCCAGAACTCTCCCGTTGCGAAGTAGACTCGGTAGGGCCTAAGTGACAATCCCGTGATGTTCCAAGGGAGCAGCGGGTGGCATCATTTATGGAAAAACCTACTGATGGACTACTAAAAGGTGTATCGTGGATTGGGACTAGCGGACACCTCACACCATCTCTCTTTGCATTTTCTCTTGTTTGCTACTTTTTCAATAGGGTTTGATATCATTTCTTACTGTTATTGTTGTTTTATTGCTGAGGTTATTTTGGACAGGAGGCACATGTGCTCATCTCTCTCTCTCTCTCTCTCTCTCTCTCTCTCTCTCTCTCTCTCTCTCTCTCTCTCTCTCTCTCTCTCTCTCTCTCTCTCTCTCTCTCTCTCTCTCTCTCTCTCTCTCTCTCTCTCTCTCTCTCTCTCTGTTGTTTCTCTTTTATGTTGTGTTTTCAATAGCATTTGATGTTGGCTCTAATTATTGTTTTCTTGCATAGTTTATTTGGAGCAAGAGGCAATGATGCTAATCTCTCTCTCTCTTTGGTTTTCTTTTTGCTACTATCTTTTCAATATAGTATGATGTTAGTTCTAACCCTTGTTGTTATTTTATTGTAGATATCATTTTGGGTGACACTACATAAGTGTTGATCTCTCTCCCTCTCTCTTTCTATCTCTGTGTTTCCTCTTCTATTTTTTTTTCAGTATATTTCATGTAAATACTAACTGTTGCTATTGTCTTTTGCAGAGATCAATTTGGAAAAATTGGATAGGTTCTCATTTCTTTCTCTCTCATGTGTACTCACACACTTTGTCTTTCTTCCTCTCTACATTTTCCCTGTTCTACCATCTTTAAATAGAGTTTGATGCTAGTTCTAACTTAAGGATCAATTGTTGTTGCAACACTAACACAAGGTAGAGTAGAGATTTTATAGCTCAATTTACAAGTAAATCTGCCATATTTTGAGGTTCCAAAATTTATTCATTTGATTAATGAATTTTATGTTTGATGGGATTGATATTTTCTTTTTTCTTTCATTTGCAATGGCTTTTGATTAGCAAGGATTCAATCTTATCTTCAGCAGATCAGCTTATAGGTAAATTTGCCCTATTTTGTGTTGATTCTATTCATGCATTTATCTAGATATTTTTTATTAAAATGGATTCATGCATGTATTTTTATTAAAAGGGATTCATCATAGGTATTTTTTTGTGCATGCAGGCATTGTACAAGGTTTAGGTGAAGCACACAATTCTCGATCGACTATTTTGCTATGGTGAGTAATTTCTTTCTACTGGATGATATGGATCTACTAGAAGTCAATGGTTCAAAAAATCCGCTGCTTTATTGGTCCTATGTGTCCATTTGGATCGTCATGCCAATTGGCAATGATCCATGAAACTCTTGTATCATATCATCCATATAACGCACAATGTGCTGAAACATAGAATATCTCAGGTGTCAATCCAATGTGCCTATTAAGATTTGCATGCCATGTGGCTGCTATCCTTGTAACAACTACTCAAAAATACCCACGTTTCATACAATGTATTGAGTCAAATCAAACTCCTATTCATTATAATGAAATTTATTTTGACAAAATCATCTGAGTTTTCTTGTGTTATTATTTCCATTATATTTCATGTAAATGGTATAACTAAAGTGATGCCTTGAAATTGAATCCATACTTTGTGTCAATGTACATATCCACATGTGTTTCGATATCAATGTTTGTGTATGTTTCCAAAAGTGTAAATATCTCTTAATGCCATATTGATTTGTATGGCATATTGGTGATTACTAAACAGACTTAAAATAATTACTATTTTTAGGGGTTAATACATACTTCTTTACATCTAATGCCTAGGTTATAATGCCTGAGAGAAGAACAAGCATTCTCTCAATAGAAGTACGTAACAAAAAATATGAAGAAGGGAATTGGATCATTGATACGTATCATTGCTCATCTTGGGTATATATGTGTCCAAGTATGAAGGGAGCTTTCAAGGTGAAAGCATCTGCAATTGCAGATGTATCAAAGCATTGGAAGAGTCAAATTTTAGCTCTCAAAAAAAGGAATGTTGATTCTCACCTTGTAACAAAGGCATTGCTACAACATGTATTCATGCAAAAACAAATACATATTGCACCCACTATGTCCTTTTTTCAACGAAACATTGCAAACAATAAGTATTTGCAACTCATTGAAAATGAGAAATTTCATGATATCTATGTAACTACTTGTCTCTTATTTACAGAATTATACCCTTTGAATTGTGTAGTACCAACATTTTACACATGTGTAGCACAAATATTTCAGCAGACATATTGAACTCTATGAAGCCAAGCACTAGCTCAAAGAATGTATATCTAAGGTGGTCCATACCAATTGTAATTTTTACACATATATTCAAGGAATGTAAGGGTTTGAGATATACCAAAAGCACGTATGTCATAAAAAGTGCATCAAAGGATTATGTAACAAGGATTCTAGACAAAACTTGGATATCAAAAATAACTCACTGTCCTGACATAGTAAAGTGTCGAGTCACAACAAGGGACATGGCTTTCATGCAAAGTTTTTCTCTCTTAGTTGACTATTATCTTACTTTGGGCTGGATTAGCTAAGTTTCCTTTCCAATTACAAGTACTTTGTCACACGACAGACTTTATGCCTAAGTGTTCAAGTATCATAGATGGAGGATGCTCAAGGGTGAATGGTTGTGCCTTGATTAGGACACGCATGAAAGTGTGGTTGTGGATGTTACTGTCATTTATGAGCTGCAAGCCCCAAGTGTTGCAAATGGAGGATGATTGGTCCTTGAGTATAATACACTAAGAAATTACAATGTTAATGCAAAATCCATCTGTAACTAGCTTCTATTTTAAACTAAATGGTAGGAAAATTTGAAGCTAAGCTTAGGGTACAGTAACCTATGGAAAGTGTGTGGCTCCATATATTTTAGAAATTGTAGAGTCTCCCTAAAAATCCCAACACCACAAGTTGTAATACCCAATACTAGTAAATGTTATTTTATTTTTTGCCAATGGAATATTGTCACTTGCAAACTTGCAATATTTAAAAATTATGGTATTTATGCAAAATCATACACTTGTTATACACTTTTCACATTGGCATATTTACATATACATGTGAACTTTACAAAGACGTTAAGTGAAGGCATAACTAAATATCGTATGCAAATAGACCTTAATGGTTTAAAACCTAAGGTTTTTAAGGTAGAACTAGTTTAGTTATTGTTTCATTGTTTCATTTCACACTTTCTCTCTACATCCACCACATCCCTCCTACTTACTAGGATGGATGCTCGTGCACACTTTGACAAGTGGATCCACAAGACTATCTTAGCCAGTCAGGGTGATAAGATATTTTAGGTTTTCTCTAAGAACTTCAATCTTGAAAGCAGGCTCTCATCATTGGATCCCCTCCTTCAATTTTTGGAAAACTTTGTGAGCACCATTGCTACCTACACATACTCCATCGAGGGATCCAACATGACTTGGGTGCCTCTAGAATAGCTCATGGTATTTCAAGCAGTGAAGAATCACCAAAAAGTGACGAATAGGTATTTGGCCCATGTGGATCCTTCGTATAGGCTATTCATTATTCCATTGGCAGTGCACCTAGTACAACACCTTTGGATCTCATGGAGTGTGATTGCACATTGGCAATTTACCTCCTTGCATTGGATACACCCTAGAGGAGGAGAGCAATGAAGATATAACTCCACAAGTTGTTGCTATCACATACATGGGAGAAGAGACGATTGAAGAGCTCATAAGTATTGAAGAGGAACATTGGGTGGTGGCAAAGCAAGGGTTGGCTCTCATGGTGCCATCTTCTTCAAAATATCCACAAGTTGACAAACCCAACCTTGCCTCCTTGACACCCATTGAAGTAGATGCTTCTGTTGGATATATTGCAATACTTGGAAATGAAGGAAGAAGAGTCATTTTTCGTCCTAGTCAGGGATTTGATGGAAGACGACCTGATTGATTATGATTACATGGATGTGCATCCAACGATGGTAGAGATTGGAAGATATGATGGCACAAGGTTAGATACTTTGAGTACCATCATGGCATCACAAAAATAGATTACTTTAGTTGATGAAGATTACCTTGTGCCAAAGGCTGAATTTGAAGCACTACAGCATGATATATTTGGACCAAGGCCCCAGCTTCCCTACCAAAGAGTTTTTAGATCCCTTTGCCCAAAGAGGTACCTCGTTCACACAAAAGGAAATGAATATACGATATGATTTGGAGAAGGTGAGATTTCTAACTACCATATATTTTTATGCAACAAGACTTGACCCTAGGGTGCATCGGGTCCCTCAGAGTCCACCAACGAAATCTTGGCTAGGAAAGTGGCCTCAGATGCCACAGACTTTGGATAAGGCAGCTACAGGCATCATTTTTTGCCAAGATTTCAAAGTGGCCCTAGACTCCAAACTTCACACAGGGCAGCTGCAAGCATCATTTTTTGCCAAGATTTCACCAAGAAAGTGGCCCCAGACGCTAGACTTCAAACACAAGGCAGCTGCGGGCATCATTTTTTGCCAAGATTTCACCTGTGAACTCCAAGGACCCGATGCACCCTATGGTCAAGTTTCGTTGCTTTCTCATAACTTTAAGTTAGTTGCTAATTATATTATTTAATTTGACTTTGTCATTTAGGACATACTATATATAGATGAGCTTGCATCGAGGCAAGAAGGAGCTCAACATCATGTGAATCGACAAAAGAATTCAGCTTTGAAGGAGTACATTAGCAACCTTATTGTAAACTTGGTGGTCTTCCATAATAAGTGCTCACCACAAGGGCAGAAAAAAATCATCAAAATTTGGGCTTTGACCAAGTTTGGACCTTTTCAGTGATACCTTTCATAGTAGACATACCTCTTGGAAGGGGAATCCATGACTAAAGAGGGGTTATGAATTATTATTCTTCATCCTTCCATTGTACTATCGAGAGAGAGAATGAGAGAGAGAGAGAGAGAGAGAGAGAGAGAGAGAGAGAGAGAGAGAGAGAGATAGCCAAATCTATGCAAAACAATATATCTATGAGTGTGAGATTGTGAGAGAAAGCTATGGAACTATTGAAGAAGAATGCTATGTGATGATTTCCATTCAAATTAGTATATTCTCTTGTGTTTTTGTAGTCTCTTGATGAATTATATGAAGAATATGAAGAGCATAATCGATTTTGTTCGAGTGAAAGCAGTGGGAGAATAAGCTATGTGAAGATTTGAGAACATTGGTGTTTTTTTCCTTGTTGTGGTCACATAAAATATTAAAAATGTGCTTTTTAATTATACAAGATAGATTTTCTTGTAGTAATGGCATCTTAGGGGGCTAAAAATGAAGGAAATGGCATTGCTGAGAGGAGAAGAATTCAATGGATGCTTGCAAAGTTCCTTCTACCATTGAAGAATTGTAAATTCTTATTTCCAAAGTCACTTTCTATAAGAAATTTACCCCACAATGGTGGAAACATATTACCATCTTGATGAGGCTCTATGTGGTGGATTATTTCCTCTCCCTGTTGAAGCAACGAAGACATGCATCTTGGTGGCAAATCTTTTGGGAGCAAACTGAAGAGCAGAAATAGAGAGAATGACCATCCATGGGAGATTTGGCCTTCATTGAAGAGTTTCTAGACATCATCAAGTGGGAGATTGTGAATAAGCTTCAAGAGTCATGATCAATTGAAGTTCACAAAAACAAGAAGGAAAAGAGTTGGAATCGATTTATGGATGCTCAACAACAAGATACATGGGATGCTTGGTGCACTGACAATTTTAGCAACCCATTGGAAGCTAGTAGATAAAGTGTTATTCACAACATATACTGTTGAAACCATCAAATGTTTGTCCAATTTTAGCCACCCACTGGAAGCTAGTAGACAGAGTATTCTTCACAGCATATACTATTGAAACCATCAAAAGTTGGCATTACTATGATGATGGCACCACAACGATGCTCAGAAGAATGAGTTTCAATACCTTCAAAACAAAATATCTTCCTTGCTATAGTGGAATGAAAGCTGAATTCAAAGACGTTGAAAAGAATGGAGTAGAAGAAATGTTGGCAAGAGATTCCTCCATAGACTGAAGCCCTTCTAATTCTGTTCTATTGAGTACAAACAAACTGGGTGGAGCTAACTCCCTAATGAATGATGCAATCAAGAGGCAAGCACTAGAATGAGTCTAGAGGTATGCGAGAAGAGAGAAGGAAAAAATCAAAGCTGAGAACAAGCTAGCATCAAAAGCCTCCTTTGATGCCCTAGTGACACTCTTTACAGAAGTCCCCATGGTGACTCAAGGTCCCCTTCCTAGTCAGATTCATCCTAGAAATATTGATGACAAGCCAGCAAATGCAGTCTCGTTGCCCATCTTTAAGGGAGATTACAATGAAGACCTTGATCTTCATGTAGCATAATTCATGGTAGCATGTGTACCTAATAATGCCAGAACCCTCGAGCATTGGTTGGTGATATTTTCTACCACTTTCAAAGGTACCACATATTAGTGGCATGAGAGACAAGCAACAGGAACTTTTGGCACATGTGACAACTTGAAATTGGCCTTCCTCATCACGAAATTCAAGTGTTAAGGTTTTGAAGAGTAGAGACGAGAGGAGTTCATAAATTTAAGTCATCCTCTAGTGAATGGATGGAAGCATATGTCTCAAGAATGGAATCCATATCGAAGAGATAGACTAACCATCACTTGGATGAAGGCATCCAAAAGGGAGTTTTTCTTAGAGGCCTGCACCCAGAAGTTCATATGTTTATGGAATTAAGAAGACCAATTAACTTACAAGCTACAATGCAAGGTGCAAGATTGTATAATGAAGTTGAAGTAAGGTTGTTGATGACCTCAAGAAGAGGAGTCTTACCTCCATGCCATGAATAGTATATCCACCAAATGTAGTCCTAGGGATAATTCCCTACCCCTATTCTCATATGCAAACAATGCCACATTACAATGCACCAAATCCACAGTGGTTGTAGACGGTAACACCTCAAATGATGGTTCAACCACAATGGTAGTAGCCTCAAACAGTTCTCCTAATGGTGACTCAACAACAACAATGGAATCCTACCAACTGGAACCAACAACCCCTAGTCTCAATAGGAGCCCTAAATCATAATCAAAACGCAAAGGACCCTTTGGGGATTGATGGGATATAAAATGGGCAAACACTAGCTATGGCACTAGCTGCACCTCATGCAATAGACAACCCCACCACACAGCCTCGCAGCCAGGAGCGGCTAAGACTCACTCTACACTAAATGCTAATGTCGATTCTGCGTTTGTATTAGATCTTAGACCAACATTTACCATGTCTTCTCCTCAGAGGGAGATCCCATAACACATAGGTATAATACCTCGTAGCACAAACATAGGGAAGCATCTCTCGCTGACTACCGTGGCTCCACTACGGCTCTCCTACACCTCGGGGATTGGCCCCAAGATGTGTCGCTCCAACATAAAATACACACGATACAAGCTCCACTCTTTCATTTTGAATATATTCCAGGAAATACCATGTGTCCTTACCAAACAATTCCCAAAAAAACGATCGACTAGCCTATAGATTAGGTTGTCTCACACACTCAAGTGTAGGTCATCATAACATAAAACAGGTGCTATGCATCTAGTTCTTTATATTCCGATACCATGGTTGATATGCACATGAATTTCAAGTAGAAACGTGACGTACACAACCAGGCTTTCCATTGCTCCTTTACTAACTCGTTGCGGTGATGTAAGGATAGCACCGAGACAACACTCATGCTACTATCCTCTTAATTAAAATACTACAAACCCTATATCATGATATGCATCAGAAAAATTAACAATAAACAACATACAAGTCACATCATTCAAACACCCCACCCCCCACTTTTTAGGTAGTGTTTCCGTTGCATAGGTATAGGGGTTCATTTTGTTATGTTTTAATGTATGAAAAGCGATAAATCACAAAATTTGACAAAGAGATAGGAAAATCTGAGGCTAAACCTCATGCTCTGGCACTACCATACATTCACAAACACTCATTAAATTTTTTCTTATTTTTATGAATCATATTTCTATTTTTTTCCTATTTTTTCTTAATTTTTATACATTTATTTTACAATAATCACCATTATTTTTTATTTTCCTTATACCAATCACTTCAGCATACCAAAATACAAATTTTTTTCCATTTTTTCCCATAGGAACACATTTCACCCACCTGAAATGACAAAACCATCATTTTACCCTTAAAAACCGCATTTTCAGTTTTGTCAGATCTAAAAAGCGCATGTAAATCACTATGAAATCAGAATTTTTTGATAGATAACAATTAAAGATGATGCAACCAGCACTCAAATATTTTTTCATCGCATGAGAACATCATTTCCATCATAAAATGTCAAAAAAGCTTCAGTTCCTTCATAAAAAATAGTCATACCGTGTTTCTACGAAACCCGAGACGTATTAAATGACTGCATGACCAATGGACGTAGCCTCCATTGCTCTCAATTCCATGATGCACATCAATCTTCAGCATCTCCATTAATCTCCATCATCATTTGCTTCAATCTCCTTCCCAATTCTTCCTTCAAGATAATGTGCATGAACAGCCCATAGAGGGGAGAGGGTGGGAGGAGAGAGAAAGACTAAAAAATGAGATTATTAAATCTTCCATTAAAGCGGGCAAGCTTACAACCATCTTGTTCCTCTCTCTACCCTAATCGAGAATCTCTCTCTCTCTCCAAACGGGTTTGAATTGGAGAGGCATCGAGCAAAAATGAGGAGATGCATTGACGCTTCCCTCTGTTTGATAGTTTTTGCATTAGTTTCAATACTTTTATTAAGCCTAAGGTTTAAAACACTAAAATAATCGGTTCATCTTTTTGTGTTCACGCTGTCCCGCAAGTGGATATTTTGGTTTTGAGGGGGCAAACGAACTCCAATTTGCAATCCGACCAGACAAGCGGATTCGTGGCGTTGAACTCCATCAACCTAGCCTCTCCCACGCACTTTATGGCTTCCTGATCTGGTAGCTGCTTTATAACGCTGAACCTTGCAAGGATTAAATGGGGGGTCAAATGACCTCCGATTGAGGAACCGAGACTTACGTTGGATTCCTGATGTTGAAATGCATCTAGAAAAACTCTAGCTCGACCATCTGCCACCATTTGATTTTTCATGAAAATTGGCTTTTTCACGCCTCCCGGGCACTTTCTAGCTCCAAAACGAGCTTCAACGCTTCAAGAACAAGTCCAAATCGAGTCCTAAAGTCCAACTCTCATTAGTGACTACGAGATAGGGCGACTCAGTCTGTCGAATCCCACGAATGAATTTGCACATGCATAATCATAAAGAGCATCAAGCTAATACAAAATAGATACACAACAAAAGACATCACAGCTCCCCCTGCCAAAATCAAGGCATGAAATCCACGAGGAGTAGGCCTAGCATAATCTGAGAAAAAGCCCAAAGCTAGTCACTAACCGACCGCAACACGACCAAGCTAAAAAGAACTATAAGAGAGCTCATCCTAAGTGGTGGTTTGAACTACCTACCGAACTGAGGACAACTCAACCAGGAACTCCTCCTAGGCGAGGACTCCTATAGCCTGATCAAGAAATATTGTCTTTTAGCACATTGTCCATTTATCCTTTTATTTTCCATACTCAAGCATGTAAAAAGGAGGGAGCTGAGCGTAGTGACCCAAGGAGAACAGGGCATCAGCCTCACGCCCTATCTCGGTACCTTAGAGCCTACCAAGCCCTCGCAAGGCAACACTTAATCATTTCCTAACACTCACTTTTATTTTTGCTTCAACTGTCTCGTATTCTTATTCTTATTTTTATAGCTAGCTGCCACCCCTAGGAAGACAAGGCACGGCCTTGGTTCTCCTAACTTGTCCCTAGGAACCTACCAGGCCTTTGCAAGGCAATGAACAACTGCTCAAGGATTTTTCTTTCTTTCCCTTTCTATTTTTATAGGGGTTAGAACCCCTTTTTACACTCCTCCGTATAATCATATATTTTCAGCTATTCAGGATTTTACTTCTTTGCATCATCATTTTGTCTGGCATGCTTTTTTAACTGCCTCACAACTAACAAAAACTCTTAGAGCGGCTGCCTAGCAGGTTAGTAGAATAGGATCACTAGGGTTGCCTTCTAAAATAGATCTTTTAATGCCTGACAATGGCTTTACAAGAGGCAATGACTACTCAGACCTCCCACAAACATACTTAACCTAAACCTAGGAGTTCATGCATTGATTGGTAGCCCCCAACAAGAAAAGAAATCCCTCACAAGTAACCAGACATATATAGTATAGAAACAAGGTACTCATAAAGGAAAGATATCACCTGGATTGGGCAATGAGAAGCGCCGACGCAGCAAAGGCTCCCCCCCATGTTACATGTAATCTATGTAGCAAAGGCTCCCCCCCATGTTACATGTAATCTGTCTAGCACAACACTAAAATAAAAAATGAGAAGCGCTGACGCAGCAAAGGCTCCCCCCATGTTACATGTAATCTGTCTAGCACAACACTAAAATAAAAAATGTTAATTGCACCCGCACTAAAAAAACAAATGGTCCTCTTGGCCTAAAATGGATAGGTCATTCTAATCCATGCAATACATGGTCTTATCGGCATATACACCACATTCTATCAAACTAACCAAGATACCAAGGATAGCATAAAACAGGACGGCTATCCCCATGCCACGCAACTCAAGATTTGATCTTGGGCTCTTGTAAATCCACTAGCCCAAGCCTTTCTACTGATATAACCTCGATATGGCCTATCCTTCCTTGGGTACCATTGGCTAGGTGAATGACATCATTGGGCTTGCATGTCCCACATTTATGGTCATCCAAATGAAATGGTCGTTTAAGTGGCTTAGAGGCTCCTTCGGTAGAAAGAATCGAGCTTGGTGCTCATTCGAACCTTTCCTTTTTGGATTTTGGCATAAGTCAGTGTTGCAACCCAAAGTAGGTAGGGTTTCAATCCGAGACCCATCACTTGACTATATCCTAAAGCGGCGCATATTGTCAGATGTATCATTATGGCCTTTTATCACACCTACGTGGAAATTGATCACAATATATCTGCATGGTGTTATTGACCTTGTATCTAATGCACTAGCCACATTTTGAGAGATCTTGGGTTTCCAACACCGTCTCACATCCCTTCTTTCATTCTTAGGCTGCCTTGACTGCCCACATTGGTCCAATGGACTTACTATGGATTTATCACTATTACCAGATGGCCTCACAGCCTTATGGCTTCTATTTAGTGCAGGTGGCCCTTTGGCATGCCGCATCTTTTCTACATGAGATGTCTTTACTTGCCTTTGTCCACTCTGCAATTGCCTATTTATAGGAACCGTGCTCTTATTGATAGAGGAACAACATCTAGTCGAAAGCATGACTCGTTTAAAGATGGCACATGTCTCTTTAGAGCCTTTCCATTGGCAAAACTAGAACCTCCCATAGGATACTTATCCACATTCATAGGCCCAATGGTTCTATCAATGTTACTGTCACAACTACCTCTCATGGAAGCATTGCAAGCCTTGATGGGACTTACTAGGCTTGGAATCTTTTGATCCCCAGGGGGTATATTATCCCTACTATTGCCATTTTTTGCTTGGAGATTTTGGCTACCAAGGTTTCCCTCATAGGCTACCTTGGTATCAACAAGTGATCTATCTCTATGTAGAAATGGTTGGAAGCTACAATGCACTTATATTGAGCGGGGAAGGCCCCAAAAGTTTTCCCAACATCTCTGAATATGTCTCTCATAATCAATGGCATGCATGTTTGCTTCCCATAACAAGTTCGGATTTTGCATTCCCACTTGGATTTGCATGTTAATCTTTAAGTCACTCAAAAAGAGCTCACATAGCACATCACCTGGAAATGCAGTAGCTCTTCTTGGCCAAAGCATCAAAATATCATCAAAGGCTCTAGTGTATTCTTTAACAGAAGGATAGGACTCGTGCCTAATCTGCATTAGCTGCCCTAAAACTTGGGTCATAGGAACCTTCTTCTCGTATTCATCTAAAAATCGATCACTCAACTCCTCAAAGGATTTAATAGACCCCCTTGGGAGGCTCCAGTACCATTTTCTAGCTACTCCCTTCAAGGTACTAGAAAATACAAGCATCCGATGAATATCATTGAACCCACTTGCAAGGCAAGTTAGGCCGTATTCTTTTAAGTTCAACATTGGGTCCTCTTTTACCAACCCATGAAATACTAGGAGATCCCTATAAGGAGGAGGGCATTTAGTCCTCTCCTTTGGGATTAGCCCTGGGCTATTAAAATCTTCATATTCATGACCTAACTCTAGTGTCTTAGGGTCTCCAACCTCTTCCATTTCTTAGGACCTAGAGACCATGCCTTTTAAGCAACGATTTTCCCTTTACAACTAGGGCTTCTAGCATCCTTGTGATACCTAAAATTTTGGTGTGATGCCCCACCACATGGAATGTTTCAGCCATAACTTCACTCCGCTATATGTTGAGTTTTCCCCATAGCACTACATCTTTAGCATAATCACTTGTTGATGCCATGACTGCCATAGCTTCCAACATACTTGTTCCATGCCCTCTAGGTTGATGGATGGTTATACATGATTTCTCTTGGGTAGAGACACACCAAGGCGAACCTCGGCCCATGACATTGCATTAAAAGATGGGATAACCACTAACTGGTTACTCTTCTCATCACCTCAATTATCTTCTGTAGAGGATCATGCTCTACATAACTAACTAAGTCCATTAGTAAGTTTTGTATAGGGAAAGCCAAGGTTTTCCATCCTTGAACGAACCCCATTTTATGGGCAGCTTAGCACACTACTAATGGAAATTATAAACTTAGGTCCCTTTACAACCTAGATGTGAAAACCGCCACTTATAGGCAGCTCCTGGCAAACGCCCCACTGATGGGACCTAAAATGGGCCGGCAATGGCTATGGTGATAGTCGCACCTCATGCACACAACAGACAACCCCACCACATGGCCTCGTGGCGAGGAGCGTCTAAGACTCACTCTACACTAAATGCTAATGTTGATTCTGCGTTTGTATTAGATCTTAGTCCAACGTTTACCATCTCTTCTCCTCAGAGGGAGATCCCATAACACATAGGTATAATACCTCATAGCACAAACATAGGGAAGCACCTCTCGGCTAATTGTCACGACTCCACTGCGACTCTCCTACACCTCGGGGATTGGCCCCAAGATGCATCACTCAAACATAAAATACACACGATACAAGCTCCACTCTTTCATTTTGAACGTATTCCAGGAGATACTATGTGTCCTTACCAAACAATTTCCAAAAAAAGATCAATTAGCCTACAAATTAGGTTGTCTCATACACGCAAGCGTAGGTCATCATAACAGAAAACATGTGCTATGCATCCAGTTCTTCATATTCCGATACTATGGTTGATATGCACATGAAAAAGTGGATGATCCTAATGTTCTTAAACATAATTTTCAATTAGAAACGTGTCATGCACAACCAAGATTTCTAATGCTCCTTTCCTAACTCATTGCGCGATGTAAGGATACCATCGAGACAACGTTCATCCTACTATCCTCTTAATTAAAATACTATGAACCCTATATCATGATATGCATTAGCAAAATCAGCAATAAACAGCACCCAAATTGCATCATTCAAACACCCCACCCCACTTTTAGGTAATGCTTCTGTTGCATAGGTGTAGGGGTTTATTTTGTCATGTTTTAATGTATGAAAAGTGATAAATCACAAACTTTGACAAAGAGATAGGGCAAACTAAGACTAAACCTCATGCTCCGGCACGACCATACATTCACAAACACTCATTATATTTTTTCTTATTTTTATGAAGCGTATTTTTTTCTATTTTTCCTTATTTTTATGCATTTATTTTATAATAAGCACCATTATTTTTTTATTTTCCTTATATCAATTCAATTTTATTTTCTATTTTTTCCCATATGAACACATTTCACCCACCCGAAATGACAAAACCATCATTTTACCCTTAAAAACCACATTTTCAATTTTGCCCGATTTAAATAGTACATGTAAATCATTATGAAATCAGAATTTTCTGATAGACAGCAATTAAAGATGATGCAACAGCACTCAAATAATTTTTCAACACATGAGAACATCATTTCCATCATCAAATGTCAAAAAAGCTTCATTTCCTTCATAAAAAATAGTCATATCGTGTTTCTACAGAACCTGAGACGTATTAAATGACTGCGTGACCAATGGACGCAGCCTCCATTGCTCTCAACTCCATGCTGCACATCAATCTTCAACATCTCGATCAATCTCCATCATCATTTGCTTCAATCTCCTTCCCGATTCTTCCTTCAAGATAATGCGCATGAACAGCCCATAGAGGGGAGAGAGAGGAAGGAGAGAGAAAGACTAAAAAATGAGATTTTTAAATCATCCATTAAAATGAGCAAGCTTACAGCCATCTTGTTCCTCTCTTTTCCCTGATCGAGAATATATCTCTCTCTCTCTCCAAACGGATTTGAATTGGAGAGGCATCGAGCAAAAATGAGGAGGTGCATTGACGCTTTTCTCTATTTGACAGTTTTTGCATTAGCTTCAATGCTTTTATTAAGCCTAAGGTTTGAAACATTAAAATAACCGGTTCATCTTTTTGTGTTCACACTATCCTGCAAGTGGATATTTTGGTTTTGAGAGGGCAAACGAACTTCAATTTGCAATCCGACTGGACACTCGGCTTCACGGTGTTGAACTCCAGCAACCTAGCCTCTCCCCCATGCACTTTACAGCTTCCCAATCCGGTAGCTACTTTATAATGCTGAACCTTGTAGGGATTAAATGGGGAGTCAAACGACCTCCAATTGACGAACCGAGACTTGAGTTGGATTCCTGATGTCAGAATGCATCTAGAAAAACTCTAGCTCGGCTATCCACCACTATTTGATTTTTCATGAAAATTGGTTCTTTAACGCCTCTCGAGCACTTTTCGGCTCCAAAATGAGCTTTAACACTTCAAGAACAAGTCCAAATCGAGTCCTAAAATCCAGCTCTCATGGATTGGCCCAACCAATTTATATAGCGATTACATAGGCTTCCCAAACCCTATTGCAAATACTCAAGGAGGGAAATTTTTGAAGGACCACCTATCCAATTCAATTGCAAGAATCAAGAAGGTGTTGATGGATGTGATTACAAAATAGTTGCAGATAGTTGAAGGTGAATACTGCTAACATATGTAGTTCTACGTGAGGTGGAAGAGATGTGATGCGATCTAATACATGGTGTGGAAAGTGCCATGAAGCAGGACATTTAGCCACTGAATGTACCCAAAAACTAGTCATCCTTGGAGCCTTCTGTTCATATTTTTTAAGGAAGAACCATGTATAGGATATCTACTCTCTAAAAGAGATGCATGAAAAAAGAAATAAAGATGAAGAAGCAAGATTCAACTTGTTGGAATCCAAGATGACCACTTAGGATATCGTATCAAAGCCTAGAGAGTTTGATCCTAATTTCAGCCCAAGGAGGTTTCCCTCTCAAAGTTACAGAGGATGATAATCTGGGGGTGGCCAAAGATTAGAAGTTGAGTGTTATAGATATGGAAAAAAGGGGCATATCTCACCAAACTACCCAAGATCTAGAAGGTTTATGGACTATAAACCCTTATGCAATTGATGCAAAGGAGAAGGCCACACTGCAAAAGACTATCCAAGTACATCTCTTATAAAAGCTACCCCTAACACCCAATAGAAAACCCAAGAACTTGCCTCTAATTTCGTGGAATTGAAAGTTGCTACAATAATGTCAAGGAAATGAGAATCCACACTTCCAAAAGAGAACATTCCCTCTGCCAAAACTGTAAAGTTCAATCTTCCCAAGGAGAAACAAAACTATACAAAATAGAACAGTATAGTATAGAGCATTGCAGTGCCACACAGAGAGTCACAAAGACAGTTAGAGAGACAGGACTAGAGGTCCAAGAGAGATAGAGGATGCAAGAGTACCTCTAGAAGTAGAAGAAGTACGGATGTTGCCACTCCTAGAAGAAAGAGGGAAGATAAAAGTCAAGGTTGCTCCATTTCCTAGGCCAATTGGAGAAGCTTGTGGATCCTATTAAAGAATATGACTTGGTCAAAGACCTAGACACCTTCAAACCAAACCAAACATTTTGAAAGTTGCTAATGCTATCTTCTAGCTATCAAAAGAAATTTAAAAGCATACTGAAAAGAAGAAGAGGCCTAAAGATTGCTCCCTCAACAACAACCAAGTCCCACAAAGCCCCAGGGCATGTGAAAGAAGTGGATGTGGTTAATGCCTTCTTGGATCTTGGTACCCCAAAGACTGGCATGTGGATTGAAAGATGTTTTATAGCAAATGTGTTGATTGATGGAGGTTCATTGATGAACATAATGACAGATGTGACAATCAAGGATCTAGGCTTGCAAGGTATGCAACCTACGCAATGACTTATCAAACTAGCAGACCAAAGCAGAATCAAGCCTTTGGGCATTCTCCCATTTGTGAAGACAACCCTCGGAGGAAGAGACTATTTGCTAACCTATCTGGTGGTAAAACCAAATTCCTATGGGACCTCATACCCTCTACTATTGGGAAGACCATGGCTTTTTGAAACAAGGGCAAGGACGGATTGGTTCAAAGGAACCCTAACCTTGGGCAAAGTGCCCAACAAAGTGGTACTGAAGTTGTATGGATCACAAAAGGGTAATGGATCCACTTCCATTGAAGTCTTAATAGACTCTTCCAACAAAGTAACAGATGACACATCAAGAGACAAAGAAGCTATCAAACAGATATTTCCCAAGAAAATAGAGGCATAGTCCCTAACAATGGGCAC
Organism: Lygodium microphyllum; assembly: GCF_053477565.2. Taxonomy (NCBI): domain Eukaryota; kingdom Viridiplantae; phylum Streptophyta; class Polypodiopsida; order Schizaeales; family Lygodiaceae; genus Lygodium; species Lygodium microphyllum. Next base: position 115,247,030 of record NC_141150.1, on the reverse strand, counting down.
TGTAAGCCAGCTCCCAAAAGAAACACACTCTTTGTCAATGGGAGAATACCTCTTGCCTGAACCCAAATTGAATTCTAAAGTCGCCTTTGATAGTGATATAGAGGCATAGATGTATTGTTTTCCCTGTTACACGACTATATCAGCATAGATAGAGAGATAGACTTAGAGACAGAAACAGAAGCAAAGATTGATGTAGAAGCAGAGGTAGAGGACCCAACAGAGAGTCTGTTCTTCTCTTACAGAGACCCTACAAAGGCCGAGATAGAGTCCAAAGAGGAGAAGATGACATTGCAGAAGAGGATTATGATAGTGTACTGGAAGAATTTATCCTACCCGCAAAGGACCCAAATGAGGAAGAAGCTCCAAAGACTATAGAAAGCAAAAGATCCTATGATGTTAGATAGAATGACTACGGTACCCTTTGGACTCAAAAATGGATCTCCTCATAGGCAAAACCTTTATAAGAAATGGATTAAGTAGAATAAGCCTTCCTTTAGCAATGGTTGTTGTCACCTAAAGTTACCCTTCTCAAGAGAGAATGATGATAATGCATCATGCCATCAACCACCTGTCATATAGCCCAAGAAAAACTCAAAAGATCCCTATTATGTGACATTTCTAGATGCATCCTTGAAGATGAATCCTCAAGCCAAGAAGTAATTAATTCCCAAACCTAACCTAAAACTGCCTTGTTACCTTTTCAGCATCCCTAGGAGCAAGTAGAGTCTCCACTAAAAGAAGAAGTTAGTTCCATTGGAGCATCAGAATAGGAGACCACTCCCTTAAAGGAGTTGGATCTGTACCCAAAAGTAGTTTGTGGGACCTTCATCCATGAAGTGGAAGGTGAAAAGCAATTAACATTCATGGATGCTAATGGTACTGAATGTCACTTGAAGGGGGGTGTCAGTCTTCTAGAAGAGTTGTCGGTCTTGCATGACCATTTTGAAGGAGAACTTAGACATGTTTGCATGATCCTACAAAGATCTAAAGGGGATTGATCCCATTTGGTGTGCCAACATCACATCGACCTAAAGCCTGATGCCAAGCCTGTGAGGCAAAGACAGAGGTGTATAAATCCATATTACTCAGTCCTAGTGAAAGTTGAATTGTTGAAGCTCCTTGAAGTCGATTTTATCTATCTAGTGGCTAATCGTGAATGGGTTTCGCCCATCGTGGTAGTACCGAAGAAGAATGGAAATCTACGAATATGTGTAGACTTTCAAAAGTTAAAATCCATGACTAAGAAGGGTCATTTCCCTATTCCTTTCACAAACCAACTGTTGGACACAATGGCTAGCTATGAGCTTTGTTCCCTCTTGGATGGATTTAGTGGGTAAAATCAAGTCTGGATCACATAAGAAGATCAATCCAAAACAAACTTCACAATAGAATGGGAAACTTATGCTTAGAAAGTGATGCCTTATGGGCTCTATAACGCTCCTACTACCTTCCAATGAGTGATGATGGCCGCATTCCAAAATCATCTGCATGATTTTCATTGAGGTGTACCTAGATGACTTTTGTGTCTATAGCCTAATTCATGAGCATTGGGGACACCTAGAGCAATGCTTTGACAGATGTCGAGAGTATGGGATCTCTCTCAACCCTAACAAATGCATCTTTGGAGTCTCTTTAGGAGTTCTTTTGGGCCACATTTTCTCTGCACAAGGGATAGCAACATCCCCCATGAAGATTGAGAAGATTACAACTTTAACGGTGCCAAGCTACCTCAAATAATTAAGGGGGTTCCTTGACCATGTGGACTATTGCAGATGATTCATTGTGCGCCTTGCAATAAAGGCATCCCCATTTCATAAGGTCCTGAGGAAAGATGTAGAGTTTATGTGGATCACTGATTGTGATGAAGCATTCAACACCCTAAAGCAATGTCTTATTGAAGCACCCATCTTGCAGCCTCCTGATTGGATGAAGGAGTTCCATGTGCACACATACATCAATTGAAGGCCTAGGAGCAGACTTGTGCCAAAAAGGCTCCTCAAAGGTATATCAGCCCATCTATTATGCAAGCCAAAAAGTAACCAATAGAGAATAAAACTATACAATGATAGAGCTTGAGTGCTTGGCAATGGTGTTCACCTTGGAGAAGTTTTGGCACTACCTACTATCGGCGCACTTCAAATTCTATGTGGATCGTGAGGCCATGTCCTCTCTTGATGAACAAAGCATATGTGAAGGGATGAATGATGAGATGCCTTCTTTTATTTAAAAGGTTCAACTTTGAAGTGGTTACCAAACTCGGTCGCTCCCATGCCCTAGCTGATCATTCGTCACAAATCCCTCAGAGAGCAACAAAGAGGAGCAAGATGACCCAGACCTCCCTGATGCTTCCATTTTTCTTGTTGAAACTATAACCCCACGGTATGCAGACATAGCCAACCTCTTTTCAATACAATAGTATCTCCAACTGTTGGGAGAAGAAGAAGCTCCTATTAGAATCAATTCCCTACACCCTGTTAGGTGGCACTCTATACAAGAAAGGCAAAGATGAAGTACTGTGAAGATCTATTATAGGAGATGAGATTGGAATAGTATAGAAAACATGCCATGACAAGACCTATGGAGGACAGTTTGCAGGACAAGCGACAACCAAAAAGGCCTTGCTCATAGGTTATTGGTGGCTGATCCTCCACAAGGATGTCTATGACTATTGCAAACGTTGTGGTGCTTGCCAATGAGTGGGAAAGCCTACCAAATCTAGCGCCATGACATTGTAACCCATCATTCCCCTAAAGCCATTCGAGAAATGGGGAATTGACTTTTTGGACCCCATTGATCTGCCAACCAAAAGGAAATATAACAAATACATTTTAGTTTGTATAGACTACGTGACAACGTGATGTGAAGAAAAAGATCTGAAGAGGGATGATGGCAACAGTGTGGCTCTATTCCTGTATGAGAACATCATCACACACTTTGATAGTCCCCTAGAGCTAGTCACTGACAAAGGTGCTCACTTCCTTAACAAGATTATGGAAGAATTGACAGAGCTATACAAGATTCACCATCGCAAGTTCACACCTTACTATCCCATAGCTAACACCCAAGTTGAAGTTAGCAATCGCACCCTCTACTCAATTCTGACAAGGACAATTGTTGCACATCACCGTGATTGGGACAATTAACTTTTAGAGACCCTCTAGGCATACAAAACCTCCCATAAGGCTGCTACAGAACAAACACCTTTCTAGCTGGTGTATGGCACAGAGGCCATCTTCTCTGTTGAATTGGAGTTTCCCTCCCTACATATAGTTATCAAAGAGCACTTGGGAGATGACAACTCCTTGTAGCACCATCTCTTGCACTTGGAATGTTTGGATGAAACTTGCAGGATGGCCTTACAGTATATGGAAGCCACCCAAGCTCAAAGAAATCTCTACCATGATAGCTTCATCAAGCATAAGGAGTTTGAGAAAGGTGACTTAGTCCTTACTTTTATTATTCACAATTTGGAAAGTTTCCAAGCGAGCTTCAACAGTGATGGATGGGCCCCTATAAGGTACTTATTGTCAACCCTAATGGATGTGTCTAAGTGCAAACAGTCGATGCTTCTAATGATCCCTTCCTAATTAATGGCTATCATCTCAAGAATTATTACCCTCCTTGGGGATCCTGACAATCACTGCCAATAGCCCCTTCATTCCTTCTGAATCCATCAGTAAGGCTTTGCCTATTGCTCCTGATAGCCCTCCTACTTATCTTGATGAGGTGGCCTCATTCTTCTAGCCCCTCATAGCCACCTCCCACCCTTATGTTGCTTCTTTCCCATCTAATCCAGCAACAAAGGTGGCGAGGACGGTTCTAATACATGGTACTCCTACCATTTTTCTTTTTTCTTTTTTAAGAGAAAAAAACATAAATATATATTGGTCATGAGAGAAAATGACTTCGATCCCTGTCATGCCGACCTATTCTTCAAAAAAAGATGAAGACACCCTCAAGATTAGGGAAAAAGAAAAATGAACAAAATAAATAGAAAAAAAAATCAAAATTGTTATAGGAGAAAAGAAATAAATCCTATCATAACATGCCTCGTTCCAAGAAAAGATGGCACACACCCTTGGAAGGGAAGCTGGCTATGGAAAAGGTAGCAACATCCAACACTCCAAGATAGTTGAATCACTATCAGAACTCTTCTAGAAGCAGTTCAAAAGCTGCCTCCCTTTATGCATTGTATCTTACAACTCCATTAGTGTCTCTAACCCCTACAGTAGAGTTGACATTTCCAATATGCAATCCAAGTACCAAACTTGTTGACTACCTCCCTGGGTATGCCTCTTCATCAACCAATACAAGTTGACATCATCAATCAAATGAAGCTGATCTTCATCGACAAACCTTGAGCAATGTGAGCTTTTATCCTAACTAAATAGGGATGTGAGTATGGGTTGCCCTTCTATATATATCAACAAAGTGTGAGATAGAGGGTGGAGTGAGTGACTAGTCCTTGCCCTTTATATCCAATTGAGAGGTGAGATGTATGAATGGAGTATTGCACATACGGGATGGGATTCTCAATGCACAAATCACAATGTGTTCCTATGCACATCACCATAAGGCTCCCTAGGCTTCCTTCTTGTAGCATATGTTGGCATAAAGTGGGATGCACTATTTCACCATTAATTGCACACAAGGCATACGACCTTCACACAAGTTGCAATGAGGCTTATATTAATGGGGTTTAGGAATGGATTGCCCTCCTGTATTCATCAACAAATCGTGGGAAAAGGGGGCTAAGAGTAATTGAGTTTCCCTTTCATCAATTGAGAGGTGAGGTTTGAGGGATTTTCTGGCAATCCGAGTTAGGTACGTTCTTGTTTCCCTATGCACACACAAGATGGGCCTTCACCATCATCACTACACATCTCACTTTATTTAGTGCACTGCGCATAGCAAGGCTCCCTTGCCTTCCTTCTAACACCTATGCCACATGGGTCGGGATGCACTGATGTATAATCAAACTGTGCACATGGGCATACTATCTCTAAATCATCACTCTTGTCAATTTCTAAATCGAGTGTGAGGTATGGGTTTTAATAATTATTTATCGAGTGACGTGATTTACGAGTCGTGTGATTGATCTATCCTTCTAACATGAGTGACTATCAAGATTGAGTGTTGTATACTTTGCCATCGACAATTTAACTAGTGCTTCATCGACAATGCTACCTTCTTGGGTGCTAATGTATGGTCCCTGCCATGTTGGACGAGTGTGATAAACTACGACCCTTCCTGTATCAGCAACGGTTCATCTCGATCATTCAAGTATACCATGTTCTGATCTTGCCCTCATGGGATCCCTTCTTCACTCACCCGTCCTATTTTCACCTCGTTCATGGGGCCGCTCCTTGTTCATTTATCTTTATCTTTTGTTTTGTCCCTTTTTCATGCACACGCCCCCTATGTCCATCGAAATTCAAATCTAATCTTATAGCCTAGTTTGTCCCTTTGAACTTGCCATGTTTCTTTTTACCACCCTCAATTCTGCACCATGGTTCCTAAGTTCTTAATCTTTAAAGAAATTTTTTAACAAAATTGACATGTTTTCACATGAACATGCCTTTCTCGCTTGAAATAATAATCTGATGTGACACTCGTGACCTACACCTTCCCCTTTGCAGTTTTTCTTTTTACTACTCTCTAAATTAATTTTTTCAGTTAATTTTGTGTTTTCACCCCCGCAATGTGTCACCTGAACAACTAGTTTTTCGTCTCAATCTGTGTGTCCGACTTCCACCACGTCATGTTCAAGCATTCGGATTTTTAGTCACATCTGGTCATTCATGCATGAGACAAGGGGAGCATTCTCATTTTTTTAATTGAAAACAAAAAACAAAAACCAAACCACAAATTTTATAAAAAAACAAAACAATCCCTCCACCACCAATCGACACCCCCTCCTTCCTCCTCTCTCTCTCCCCCGCATTTTCCTCGCCCTCCTCTTCTTCTCCATTTGCATTCTCCTATCCTCCTCTTCTTCTCCTCCTCCTCATTCCTCCTCCCCCACCTCATTCCCCCCTCTTCTTTTTTCTCTTCTCCCTTCACCTCCTCCCCCATCTCCTCCTACCTCCCTCCTTCCTCCCCTCTCCTCCCTCCTTCCTTTTTCTTCCTCGTGTCCTCCGCCAGGATTGCAAGCGTTGTTGCTATAGGCACCATCAAAGTGTTGCAACAGAACGTATAAACCGCTGCCCTAGTCGTCATTGAGTCGTCGCCCTGGTTGCCATTAAGTCACTGCCCTTGTCATTGCCATGAACGCCACCTTGCTTTTGCTAGCTCACCGCCACCTATTGGCCATGCCGTCGATGTCCACCCTGCCTTGCCTACCTCGCTCGCCTTGCACATGGCCCCCCTCCCCTTCAAACCCGCTGCCCATCCCCCATGTGGCCCTACCCCCCTTCCCCCCAAGCTACCCCTAATACCCACCCACTCTCGTCCACCCCCCTTCCCAAGTCCCCCCCCCCCCCCCCTTGCCCACCCATTCCCACGATCTCTGCACCCCCCAAATGGCCCTACCCACCCTCCCAAAAGACCTCCCCCCCATTTTTAAATTTCAATTTTTTTATAAAAAAAACCAACACACAAACATACATTTATTTATTTATAAAACAAAAAAAGTCCCACAAACACCCTACACCTTTTTTTAATATCATTCAATTTTTTTAAAACAAAAACCACAAAAAATGTAATCACAAAAACCAAAAAAAAAATCCACTACCTTCACCTCTTTATTTTTACCCTTTGTTATGTATATTTCCCTCCTCCACATGTGACCACCTTTCCCACCATGTCCTTCTCGCATGTTGCCTCCGCAATGTCTTGTTCGTGTGCAAGGTTTTGGTCCTCATGAGCGCGTTTGTGCTACTGTTGTTCATGCGCAAGGATGCGCGTGTGGTTTATTTTGTGTGCTAGAGAGCTTGCACCTCTTCACACGTAGCCACACGCAATCCGCAATCAGGTACCCTATTTTCGCATATAATTTTAAATTTTGAAAAATCATGAAAACATTAAAAAATGTCTAAAATTTATTAGAAAGCTATATTAAATGAAAAAATTTGCAACCAAAAAAACCAAAAAAAAAACTTAAAATTCCCTTAAATTTTGAAAAAAATATCACCTAAAAAATTGTCAATAGAAATAGGAAATATAAAATAGATTTCAAAAACTTTAAAATTTCATACAAACTCAATAAAATCTTGATAAAGTCATTAAAATTTTTAAAAAAAACTTAACAAAATTATCAAAATTTTATTTCATAATTATGGATCATTAAAATGAGATAAAATTTCCAACATTGATTTAAGAATATTTATTTGAAGAGAAATTAACTTTTAAAATCAATAAATTCTTGAAAAATGATTTTTAACTTTGTTAAATAACCAAAAAAATTTATTGAAAATGCCAAAAAATAAAGCAGATCCCTCTATTGAATTCTCAATCAACATTTTGTTGGATCACATGAATAGAAAAATAATAAAAATCAAACATAACTATACCAAAATAACATTAAATTTTTAAAAAAATACAAACCTCTAAGTGAGTTAATAAATAAATAAACAACACCCTAAAATAAAAATATCTAAATATATTAAAAATTTTAGACATGGTGTTTTTGTTTTTTAAAAATGATATCCATTTTCCAACTAACTAAATTGCTTGTTGGATTGTGTTGTGGTTGCAATTTTCCCATCACATCAATTATTGATTGCGCATTCAAAATTCATTTACATACACACCCTCCTCTAGGTATCGCTTGTTCCTATGCTCCTTATTTTTCTTTTTGCACCAAACATCACAATTAATTATTTAAGAAAAAACCAATTAACCACATTTTTCATTTATAATAAAATAAACATGCCCTACAAGATATAGGCCTTATACCGACATTAAAAGCGACGAAAATCCAAATAACAAAATTTGCCCCCGTTGTTGCAAAAAGTGTCGTTATTGGCGACGCCATAGAACAGTCGGTATCAACATCGGTATCAGCGTCGCAAATACCAACGCCAATAGTGACGGTTTGCGACAACAACGCCAATAACGACGCGAGCAATAAAATTTGCGACCCTAATAGTGACGGTAACATGGGGAAAAAAAATTTGTGGCAGGGCAGTGCACTGTGTGCTTTATTAGAGCCATACAAAATAGTTTCTGCACTGTGTACAATGTGCTTGCAAACAAAAACAAAGTATACTGAAATCATAACACTGATACATGAAATAAATACATGATCACATAATAAGCGATTGGTACAATCATGACAAGATATCACCAATACATTGAAAATGTCTACATAGATCAAGTGACCCAAAAATAAAGGTGTGTGAGCTCCAAGGATCCAAGGGCGAGCTACATATCCTCGCCCTCCGAAAGCTCGTCCCGCCGCAAAGGAGCATCGAACGGACTCTGCAAAAAAAGAAACAACACATCAGTCCACCATACAATAATGCATTCTAATTAAACATGGTAACTACGAACAAGAAAAATGAGTGACTTATGGGCTGTCGCGTCTATACAATCGGTCGATCAATGAAGTGAGACTGTGCCTCTCTGCATATCGAGTCTCAAGGCGGATTAGATCGCGATTTGTAATGGAGTGCTGCAAAGAAAACAAAATGCTAACTGTTCAAAACATGATTGTCAGTACAAAGGATATTGTAAAAAAATAAACAAGCAAAACAAAAGAAAAACTTACAAAGTCCTCCAAATATGTCATGTGGCCGCCACTCCCAAGATGATGGACCACTCCAGCATCGAGTCGTGCCCTCGCCGCCTCGCGCTACTGACTCCAACGTCCTGGAGAATCTATAGTATCCTCCCTCTGTCGGCGCCAGTTGTCTGCATCTAACCACTCGGGCTTTGCAGCCCCACTCTTGATTGCCTTGCGTGCGTCAGATTGTTTGTGTGACATATATGCACGCATGCAATCCATCATTCAGCCCGTAGAAAATCTATCTACTGAGGTTGGAACCGGAAACTCCTCATGCAAGGATGCTACTATGTAATCCTTGCTCCCCTCTGATATGTTCTTCCAATGATCTAAGATGTTGTGCCAAAAAACTTGTTGGCACAACTCTCTCATGCGAGCCATCACCCTCCTCCCCTCATCATTCATGATGATGGCTCCTGACCTATCATTGACTAGATATCCATATCCCCCTAGAGTCTGCCTAAGATGGGTCCTCTTCCATCTACGTCCATGCTCCTTGGCATATCCAAGAGACCCCTGTGCATCCGGTGTATTAACCGAGGTAATATCTCTTGGAGTGGCACCCATAGGGATGCCACCTGCTGCTGACGGATGCGGAGTAATTGGAGTAGATATCCCCACAGGTGTGACAAATCCCTGAGGTGATGCAACTCCAGCTAAACGACGAGACAGAGACACCTGTCCGTGTCTCCATAGCATCCACCTGAGCCTGAGCCACTCTCCCTGGAAGGGCCACGAGAGCGAGGAGTCGCACCTGTGTCCCGTGTCGACCACAGGCTCACTGCATCTGTATCTCTACAACATCCCCCTGACCCCGAAGCACTCCCTCCCTCTGGTCCAAGTCTGGAGCATCGAGTTTATCTGCTCGAAGCTGAAGCATCCGATCGCGCTGAAGTAGATCTAGCAAAGCGCCCTGACGAAAACCAAGACAGCTCCTGGTCTACGATATCTCTGAATCTCGCGATGTGGTCTGGAGACATGCGTGTGAAGATATCATGTAACTCCTCATCGCTCATCCCTTGACTCATCCTGAAAATATGGTATTGTATATGGTATTCAATTAGCTTGTGAGTACAATGCATGGTTGATATTAACTTTTCTTACCGTTTGCTAAAAATCTACAATCGCCTGATCAATGATCTCAGATTGAAACTTGCCAAATCGTCGTACCTGTTCTATATACAATCGGCGTTTTCGTCTAATTGCCAACTTGCATTGAGAGAAAGGATATGGGACACGCTGATTAAGATACGCCTCACGATCTTGAACAACAGGATCTTCATTATTTTCCATTTTGTCTATGTTACAACAAACAATTTGTTTTTGTTATCCTTCTTTTTTTTTCTTAGATTGTTATCCTCTCCTTCCATCTCTCTCTTTTTCTACGACCACGACCATGACCACGACCACGACCACGACCAAGACCAAGACCCATGACCACGACTACAACTACGACTACGACTACGACCACAACCATGGCTACAACCACGACTATGGCTACGGCTATGACTATGACTACAACTACAACTACGACTACGACAATATCATAGTACCCTAGTATCTAGTACCTAGTACCTAGCATATAGTATCATAGAACACTAGTATTTAGTACCTAGTACTCAGTACCTAGCACACAATATCATAGCATCTTAGTATCTAGCACCTAGTACTCTAGTATCATAGTGCCAAGTACCCAGTACTATGATACTATGTAGCAAGTGCTAGGGTACCTTAAGCATTATGCAGTAGATGTGAGGTTCTATGGTACTAGTTCCTAGAGACCAGGGTAATATCACACCATGTGCCAGGTACTAGGCACTAGGTACTAAAGACAAGGCTACTATGAGAGTGTGTGCTAGATACAGGGCACTAGCTACTAGCTACTGGGGTACTTTGCTACTAGGTGATAGGTGCTAGGGTACTAAGTGCTTTGTGCTAAGTAATAGGTAATTGTGACTAGATAATAGGGTACTATGGTACTATGTGCTAGGTACTTATGACTAGATACTAGGGTATTATGATACTAGTGTAAACACTTGGTAATCGATACTAGGGTACTAGGATACTATGTGCTAGGACCAGATACTTGGTAATCGATACTAGGGTACTAGCATACTATGTGCTAAGTACCAAATACTTCAGTACTAAAAGGTACTCAATAGTGGGTAGTAGATTTAGGGTTCTATGATACTATGTATTAGGTACTAGGTGCTAAATAATAGGGTACTATGATAGTATGTAATAGGTACAAGGTAGTACATACTAGGATACTATGATACTATATAATAGATAGTAAATACTTGGCTAGCATGATATTATGCAATAGATAGTAAATACTTTGCTAGCATGATAATATTGAATAGATAGTAAATATAAGGATACGATGATATTATGTAATAGGTAGAAGGTACTAGATATTGTACCCACAATTGCTGTTGTACCCACAAAAAGAGTACACTATGTGGGTACAATAGCACCTATGGGTACGATATATGGGTACAATAGAAATTGTAGGTATAATATGTGGGTATGCACATATTATACCTACAATTTGCTAGATAGATAAATAATGTCTATCTATCTATCTACGTAACTATGTTTCTATGTCTCTATCTATCTCTTTATCTATATATCCATCTATCTATTAATCTATCTATCTATCTATCTATCTATCTAATACTTGGGTACAATAGCAAATATGGGTAGTAAAGAAGAAGAGAAGTTGTAACACTGACTATTATACCCACATATTGTTACATTTGTCTATTTGGCTTCTCTTCTGTCTGTTTTTATTTGTACCCTTTGTACGTAGATGCATACACAAATATAGAGAGGGGGAGGGTGAAATATGATGGTACCCTTATGCCAACACAAATGGAAGCTTGTATAATGTAGTTTCTAAGATAATGTATTTGTACTCTTTGTACCTAGATGCATACATAAATATAGAGAGCAAGAGGGTAAAATACAATGGTACCCTTGCGCTGACACAAGTGGAAGCTTGATTCTAGGATACTATGAGGCTATGGGGATGATGCTAAGAGGGTACTATAATGGTATGTGCTAGGTACATGGACTCATTCTTAGTGAGGTGAATCGCCAATCCTATTCTTAGTGAGGTTGACTCATTCTTAGTACACACTATCATAGTACCCTAAGCTTATTGTAAGGTCCTATTTACTTTTCTCTCTTTCTCTCCCTCTCTCATTTCCTCTCCCTCTCTCACCTTGACCTCTCTTTCTCTCTTTCCTTATTAGGTTTAATGATTTTTCTCCTTTTTCTCTCTTCTCTCTCTCATATTTCCTTTTCTCTCTCCTCTCCATCTCTCATTTCCCTTTCTCTCTTTCTCCCTCTCTCATTTCCTCTCCCTCTCTCACCCTCGCCCTCTCTTTCTCTATTAGGTTTAATGATTTTTTCTCTTTTTCTCTCTCCTCTCCCTCTCTCATTTTTTTCTCTCTCCTCACCCTCTCTCATTTCTTCTCCCTCCCTCACCCTGACCCTCTCTTTCTCTCTTTTCCCATTAGGTTTAATGATATTTCTCTCTTTTTCTCTCTCCTCTCTCTCTCTCTCTCATTTCCTTTTCTCTCTTCCTCTCCCTCTCTCATTTCCTCTCCCTCCCTTGCCCTCACCCTCACCCACATCCTCTCTTTCTCTCTTTTCCTATTATGTTTAACATCTTATCTCTTTTTCTCTTTCCTCTCATTCTCTCTTTTTTCTCTCTCCTCTCCCTCTCTCATTTCCTTTTGCTCTCTTCCTCTCCTTCTCTCATTTCTTCTCCCTCCCTCTCCCTCTCTCATTTTCCTATTATGTTTTCGTCTCTTCCCCCTCTCCCTCTTCCTCTCCCTCTCTCATTTCCTCTCCCTCTCTCATTTTCCTATTATGTTTAATGTCTCCCTCCCTCTGTCTCTCCCTTTCCCTCTCTCATTTCCCTATTATGTTTAATGTCTCCCTCTCCCTCTCTCATTTCCTCTCCCTCCCTCTCCCTCTCTTTTTCTCTCTCTCCCTCCCTCTCCCTCTCTCTCTCCCTTTCTCATTTCCTCTCCCTCCCCCTCTCTTTCTCTCTACCTCCCTCTTCCTTTCCCACTTCCTCCCCCTCTCCCTCTCCCTCTCTTTCTCTCTCTCTTCCTTCCTCTCCCTCTCTCATTTCCTCCCCCTCCCTCTCCCATTTCCTCCCTTTCCCTCTCTTTAATTTCCCTCTCTTTCTATCTCTCCCTCTCCCTCTCCCTTTCCCTCTCTCTCATTTCCTCTCCCTCTCTCATTATACACAAATTATACAAAAAATAAATAAAAAAGAGAGAGAATACACTCTCCCTCCCTCTCATTCTCTCATTTCATCCCCCTCCCTCTTCCATTTCCTCCCTCTCCCTCTCCCTCCCTCCCTCTCCCTCTCTCATTTCCTCCCTCTCCCTCTCTTTCTCTCTCTCTCTCTCCCTCCCTCCCCCTCCCTCTCTTTCTCTCTCATTTCCTCTCCCTCTCTCAATATATATACACAAATTATATTAAAAAAGTAAAAGAGAGAGAGAATGCACTCTCCCTCCCTCTCCCTCTCCCTCTCCCTCTCTTTCTCTTTCTCTTTCTCTCCCCCTCTCTTTCTCTTTCTCTCCCTCCCTCTCCCTCTCCCTCTCTTTCTCTCTCATTTCCTCTCCCTCTCTCAATATACACAAATTAAACCCTAAACAAGTAAAAGAGAGAGAGAATGGACTCACCGTAAAGATTTGGCGAGGGTTTGGTGGCTCCTCTTCGTGATGGTGGCTCCTCCTCTCCTTCGCAAACGGCGGCGGTGGCGGTGGCGGCGGCGGCGGCGACAAGCCTTCTTCCTCTCCCTCTCTCACCCTCTATGCAAAACGGTCGCTCTCTCTCTCGCTCTCCCTCTCGAAATGTCTCACGAATGCGCGAAATGAAATGCACTCAGGTTTTGGCCCTCTTTTTTTCCATGTGGGGTGTCACTATTTGCGTCGCAAATGCGACATAAATACTGATGCAAATAGCAACGCCGCTATTCCTGTGTCGCTACCCGTCGTCGCTATACATGTGTTTCCTTGTAGTGATGTCGTTATAAGTGCACTTACTTTTTAAAAAAAGTGCTACACGCATATTAATTTATAAAAAAGGAACTTGCATTTAGAGATCCTAAGTTGGGACGTAGTCCGGGGACATTAATAAGCACCGTAAAACTTAATAAGTTTTTTTAATGGATAAAATGAACCACCATTTTCTTATTAAGATTTATCACCTAATAAAAGTTCACCCTTTGTTAATTAATTGATAAAAGAAACATTAAATTAAATTCCCCTCACATTGCACATTTCCCTTTTCAATGAAGCATTACGTGGGAGGTGGGTGATGTGGTTACGGTTAGTTGAAGTCCCTATTGGCCGTCTTAATCAATTAAGTTTGGTCAACAATCGATTTTTGTTTTAGTCTAGTATTTTTGTTGGTTATTTGATTGGTGTTGAGGGTACAATGTGTATTCTTTTTCTTTTTTGCTTGATAGGATGCTCGTTTCTATGCATAGCATGAAGCTTTCGGTCGCATAAGTGTAGAGGTCATGCTAAAATTTTGCTAGGATATGAATTGCTTGGGGTGGTCAAGTCCATGTGAGTTTTTGTGGTCGATATCTTATCTGTTGTTGTTATTTTGGTCGTTTGTAGCCATTCTTTATGAATGTCTCTGTATGAGTGTAGTGTGTGTGTAAACCATCTCAATGGTGCCTAGTAATCCTCCCCTGGTCCAATATGTTCCCTTAGTGTCGCATGATTACTCATTGTTGCTAGATTTGGATCTTATTGTTAAGGCAAGGTTATCCAAATTTGTGACCCTTTCATTGCCACTTATCCCAGAGGATTCTAATGTTGTGTGATTAGTTTTTAGCCTCTTACAATGTCCTATTCATGGTACAATTATACATATGATGCCTAAGAGCCTGGGAAAAGCTCTTTCCTTACCATATCATGGGGGACCTTTTCCTACTGCTCATCAATTGTTCTCTAATGAGGATATTCTGAAGTTGCTACAAAAGCAGACCCATGATGTCTTCATTCTAAGAGGGTTATCACTACTTTAGGAGTTAGTGCATCCATGATCTCCAATCCTATTGGAAAGCAATTGTGCCAGTTCCTTTAGGACATGTTTATGCCTGCCAAAACCCCTTCTAACTACCTCTTGAAGGAGTTATTTACAGCTTTCCATATGGTGCTAAAAGGAATTACTGCTAATTGGAGTTCATATCTCTTGGCACCAAAATGGATCAGCATTTTATTAGAGCCGTGAGGGATAATGTGACTCATGTCACATTTAGTCCCTATCTTTCTATTTTCTTGACGTATGTTGCCCCTGCAAAGGAAGTTCTTACTCTACCAATTGATCCTCGAGAGGCTTCTCTTCCTCCTACTGAAAATAATGATGTTATCATCAAGGATGTTGATCATGTCCCTCATGTGGTCATTCAGAGAAAGTGACTTAAGCAAGTGGCTGAATCAGTACCAATTCCCACTCCTCTAGTTTCAATTCTTGTTCAATCTAGCAATTAGCTACATGCTTTCCTCACAACCCCAAATCTTTTCAAAACACATAGAGATGGTACTCTAAAAATGTCTATTCCCTTTATGCAATGCCTGGTGATATTAGATATAATTCCTTTCCTATGCAAAGACATCTAGCGCTCTATTGAACTCTCGATTACTACATGTATCTAGCAGCTTTATTCTTCTTGTTATGAAGAGGTTCAACAATCCAAGGAGGGGTTGAATAAAGTGAATAATAAGTTAGCCTTTGCTCAAGAAAAAAAAATTGACCTTTGTACATATATGGAGTAGTAGACTAAGGTCATTGATGCCCAAAAAGAGGAGATTTCTAATTTGCAAACTTAGGTGGCAAAGACTAAATCCCAAGTCAATACTGTGACTGAGGAGAGGAATAGGTTGTTGAAGGAGTCTTAAGAGCTAAAATCTTTGATAGTAGCTACCAAGACAAAAGAGCTCAAGTTAGCTAATACTATCCTAGAACAAATCCATACTTAGATTCAACAGCTCAAGGAACAATTGGCTCAATCCCGTTCTACTTCACAGAGTCCTTCTATGTAGCTAACTCCTTCCTTATCTCCTATGGATTTAGCTATCCTTCAAAGGAATACCACATTATGCCCTTTATTCCAAACCAAACTCACGAATGGATTTGTTGTGGTCTTCATTCAAGCTGTTCTAGGAATTTGTTTCTCCAGATCACTCCTTCTTTGTTCATTATCAACAACACAAGCTGGCATTCTATATTAAGCTTTCAATGATGGATTTGCCTTTTCCAAAGGATGGTTGAAGTGGAGCTTGGTCTTCTAATTTGTTGACTAAAATGGTTAGAATGGTTTTTGAAGATTCTGTGACTACAAATACCATGCTTATATCTTACATGTACTTGGAAGGTGATTTGTTGATCCCAGATGATGAAGACTTGGCTTGGTATGTGGGGGATGTGGTATTATAAGCTATTTTGTATGTCAAACATTTGGAGTTGTAGATAGATCAAATGTTCCAAACATATTCCTTCAAAGTGGCTAATTACCCTAAGACTTCTCTACACAACATGATTGATTCTGTGATCTTGAATCAATGCCAAAACAAAGCTTTTGTTCATGTGTAGAATACTAACAATGAGGGTGAATCTCTTAGCTCACCTTTCAAAACAACCTCCTTTTGATTCATCTTTCTTTGATGTGTTTATCTTCGCAGATCTTTCTTAGGTCCATCAGTGCCTTGTTTATCTTATTATCACAACAGCAAATGGCCCATAAATATGAAGTCTATCTTTCACTTTATCAATCTAATGCACAAGTTATTTTACCTCTTCTATTTCATCCCCAAGGTGCTCCTCAAATTCCTATTTTCAATTAGTGTTCTTTTATTGAGGATCATGTATTTTCCCCTCTTCCTTCTTGTCCTTCCCCATCCATAACTATTCCTTCCACTTTTCCAGTATACTTATTAACATCCTTTTTAACTGATTCTCCTAAATTCTTCACTAATTTCTCTTTAGCTCATTCTTCATTTTATGATTTTGCTTACCCATCCCTTCATCCTCTCTCACATGTTACTCTTCCCTCTCCTACCACTTCTATTTCTCATCCCCCTCACTTGCTTAGTGGCTATACATGCTTTGATCAGAAGATTCCTAGACAATGAGGATGTAGTTCAGCAAATTCACTTATAAAACTTCAAATTAATTGGCTGTTGATTCCAAGGGAATGTATGATTGCTAGCCAAGCTTTTCAGAACTATTTGTATTTTTCTCAGTTGTATTATTAATCTTCAAATCCTTAAGTGAGATTGGCTGCTCACTTTGCTTGGTATCTAGCATATATGCATCGGCATCCGCAAAATGATCAGAAGTCAATCCCAAAGTTGTGCATGAATGTAAATTTGACTATTGATTCTCAACAATTGGATATCTTATACTTTCATGTCCTTTATTTGCCTAGTAGATATCTTGGTGGAGAGGATGTGTTGCTTGCAGTTTTTCCAAAATCCTCCCAAGACTTTTGTAGATGAATCTTTATCTATGGATTGCTTCCGTAATCACCAATATTTTAAGAGGAATCATCTTCATTGATACCCATGAATGTATTTCTGATGATTCATAATGATATCTCTCTTTTGGAAGTGCCATTCAAATGGTTGTTTTGTGTGTGTGTGTGTGTGTGTGTGTGTGTGTGTGTGATGGTTATTTTGTTCTATGATGGGGTCGAGGTGGTTGGATATCCAACACTATTTAAGATACTATCTTTTTGAAGATTCATAGTGGTGATGATGCTGAATAGATAGCTCAAGATGCAAAAAAGATAGAACCTCTTATATCATTTAATAGTTTGTCATGCTTTTATATTTCTAAGTTGTAATAATGGATAACGTGTTTTCCTTTCATTGCATTATTTATTAGATGTAAGTTATGAGTTGGGATCATGTTTGGATAGTGTTTCTTGAAGATGTTGTGGAAGATCAAGTTGAGCTATTTTTTGAACTTTTATTCTTTTTTTGCTAGGTTGCAATGAGGACACTCCCTGATTAAGTGTGGGGATATATTGAGGGTTGAAATGACTTGCTTTTTTGGTTGATTTTTATTGTTTTTTAGGATTGAGTAATTGATTTTTTATGGATTTTATATGAGAGTTTTTTGGATAAGGACGATTAGGTTTGAGAAGCTCGTGATGTTTTATAGTGGAGATATGATTATTTAGCATGTTCTATTGATGTTAATGTCTGATTGGTTCTGTTGACTTTCTATGTTGCTCTGTTTTCTTTTTGTATGAGGGGTTGGAATAATGATTGATGGAGTTTGAGAGTTTTTGGAAGATTCTTGATTGATTCTTGATGGTTTTGAATGATTTAAGTTTAGCTAAAGGCTTTCTAATGACCTCTTGTATGGTATTGTAGACCCCTTGTTGAGCTTCTATAGAGCCTCTATATCTATTTTGTTATGTTCTGTATGCCTCTATAAGTGTTAAGTGGGATGAATGTGTAGCTTGGGGAAGTTTTCTAACCTTGGGAAGAGATAAATACAAGTTCAAAATAGCTCTCTCTATCTCTATCTCTCTCTCTCTCAATGTGATTATTCTATATCGTGCTTATCTTACATGGCCTTAGTGACCTATTTGAATTCTAACCTATGAATTTTAGCTTTTTGGAAAACAAAATCCATGTGCATCAAAATCAAGTAGTTGTTCATACTTAGCAATTCTTCTTATTTTGAGGGCACACAATCTTGAATATACAAACTTTCCATCTCAATTAGTCAGTGTAACTTCTCATTCTCAGTTGAGCTTCCTACATGATTTACTTATCACCAATTTATGGAGAATTTATGTTGAATTATTTAAATGATTAGAGCATAAAACTCATCATTGTGATAGATAGAAGCCTCTCTAATTTTCAAATTCTCATTCTCTAATTTGATCATGAGTTCTACTTCAATATGCCAACTGGCATTTCCATGTTAGTGTCGCTTGGCGAAAAAGCTTGCAAAAAATTTGTAATTTTAAGGGATTATTTTTATGTATAGAAGAATAAACTCCATATGATAATATCCATATACATGTGGTAGATAACATGTACAATATCCTTTTCCAATCCCCACAAGAGCAAGATCCGAAAAACTCCCAAATCAATGAAGAAGCCTTGACATAATGGATTGCATTTGCAAATTGTTGCTATTAATATATATGGTAACAATATCCTCTTTTGGGGATCCTTTGGGGTAGATTGTGGCATGTAATGCCCAATCAAGATCCATACACTTCAAATACTCCTTAGCAACAAACTATGCTCTTACAACAAAGGTTAGAGATCAAAGATTGTTATGAAGAGTCTAGAAGATAAAGTTGAACAGAAGTGCAAACCTAGCCACTTGCAATCTTACCTCAGAGGTCAAGACAATAGGCTATTATTCTAGGAATTTTTCTCCCATGACCTTTATACTATTTACTCTTTTATTGCTTGAATGGACTCCTATTTCCTACTCCACATTCTTAGAAGGAATGAAACATTCATTTTGCAGAGTATGATTGGTTTATATGCACTCTACATTGAATAGAGTCATGTTTTCTATTATACACACTTGTAATGAGCTAGTTACATGCATACAAGAGTTCAAAACACACAATGGATGGTTTCACTAAAAGTTTGAGTGGATATGTGGCTATTTCTCTTTGAATTGCCCTAAATTAGTATGTGATTATTCAATATGGAGATAGCTATCTTATGCAATTGAAGTAGTGCAAAGTCAATGATCTCACACAAAATGCATAATCACACATTATGAGAATTCTCAAACATTATTTTGTGTGAGTTGGTTTGGTAGAGCTAGGATAATCTGTCCTTCGAAGATGAGTTTGTCTAGTGGTTTTTGTCAACCTACTGAGCTTGTATGGCATTACAACAATAAATATTTTTTGGATGGGGCTTCTTTTTCACCTTGGATGGGTCAAGATAGGAATAATACTAGATTTTGGGTTGAGTAGTTTGATACAATGGGAACTATGTCTATGTTTTGCTCTAATATCCAAGATTTTCATAGGCAAATTACCTTGGCACATGAATGCCTAGTATGGATATTTCTTTGAGGTCTAAATGGACAGTGAGGTTGGTGCACTGGCTGAAACACTAGTGAAGGTTTTGTATCTTCCTACTACCATGCATGGTATCATCACGGTTGAGAAAAAGGCATGCATCCTCTAGGATAGAAGGAGAGAAATTCCTGACTTCCTAGAGGACTTGAAGTTAGTGTTAAGGTTAAGCTTTATTTCTTCTTTGATGCATGCTATATATAGTGTGAGACTGACCACTATGCAAAGGATTTCCCATGAAGGATGGAGAATATAAATCAAAAGACAAAGCCATGAGGCAAAGAAAAAGAGGAAGAAATAAGCTCCATTACAACCAAGGATTTAGAGAACAAAGAAGCTATTGTTATTGGACAATCCTCATAGAAGCCATCAACATCAAGCATGTAGAGTATTGTGCTTAAGCTAGAACATAAGGAAATGGCTCGGCCTAATAAAAAATTGGCTTCAAATGTGCATGAAGAGAGTTAGGAAAGAAAATGTATAGCCTACTAACCATAAGAACCAATCCTCCTATCAAGGTAAAAAGAAACTCTCACTTAAGAAAATTGCTAGAACACCTCTAATGGATATGAATGTGCATGCCATTATGGATAGGGAAGAGGAGATGAATAATGGAAGGGATTTTTACTATGATCAATAATAATAAGCTCATTATGATCTCTTGAAAATTCGGGGTGCATGCTTTTAATCTTAAAAGAAGGAATGAAAATAGATACTTAAGAGGAGAAAACCAGATGTATTGGCTCTATAAGATATCAAAATTCAAGATGGTGACTAGAAGAAATATGAGTTTCAAGGGTATAAATTCTTAATGGTAGCTTGCAAAGGCAAAGGAAAGGGACCACCTTAATGTTGATCCATGGTAATCTTAGAGAACCATGCATAGAGAAAGATGTAGAAGGATGCAACCCCATTGGAACCATCTAGATTGAAGAGGAAGTGCAATTGGTGTCCATATATATGCCCCCAATAACTCTAGTAAAAGAGCAAAGAAGTGGAGAGAGAATGAAGGTCTAATCCTAACATCATCTACACTATCATTTGGGGATTTCAATATGGCAATCAACAATGAGGATAGATCGCATGCAACAAATACCATGATGTCTAAAGAAATATATGCATGGTCTTCATTATCCATGAAACATGTCCTCATTAGCAAGTGTCACATGTTAGCCAATGGTAATAAAAAATCCTACACTTTGCATAATCATCACAAGGATACTAACTGGAGGGTGGAAAGACTCAATCATGCCTATAAAAATCAAAATCTTAGTGGCTAGCGCCAATATCAAAGGTTAGGAAATTGTCTGAAATCTACACTTTGAATCATCGGTCACTAGAATTGACATGCAAAATACTCTAAAATTAGTCTTTTAGTTATGATTCGCCATTATTTAAGATCAATGTATCCCTCCTATTTCCTGAGGAAGATCAATGAGTGCTAGACTACTAGCAACAATGTGCATTTTGACCCCTTTCATACGCTTCTCAATTGTATCAATATTGTGGTTCAATATTCTAAATAGTATGGTAGACGTAGAGCTAAAACTCTGTGCCTTCCATGGATTCTACCTATTACTATCATATTGCTCTACACAATGCTACTTCTCTCCAACCTAATAATAATGTGCTTGTTTAACTCTTACAAGATGTTGAGGATTATATTAAAGCTAAAGAAAGATACCATGTTGATGGTATGAAGATACAACTAAAGGCCAAGTTCATGGGCCAAGTTTGATGTCAAAGGGGTCTAACAAATCAGCTTTTTTTCAATCAGTGTAGGTCTAAAAGAAGAAAGAGGCCATAGTGGTTGTACAAATGGTGAAGGGGTATACATCAAGATGATTTTTCTATTTCCAAGGCTTTTGTTAAGCACCTCCCTTTCGTTCTTGACCAAGAAGCAAGGGGGCCTATAGGCTACAAGAAAGTCCTAAGCAACACTTTACTAAGCATTGGCATGATCACAGTAGATGTTGCTTCACTATTTGCTAATCCCTTCTCTATTAAAGAACTAGCATTTGTTTCATAGAAAATGAAGACAAAAAAATCTCAGAGACCATATGAAATTGGTAGAGTTCTACAAAACATTTTGGATGTATGCAGCAAGGATATCCATGATTATGCCAACCAATTCAAGAGCTTGGGTTATCTACTATCAGATTATGTCAATTATGGAATGATTAAGCTCATTTCCAAGTTAACAAATAGAATCTCAATCACTTAGTGGAGGCCATTGGCGACATTGAACATGTGCTATAGAACTATTGCCAAATCCATTGCTCTAAGAGTAAAGTAATTCTACTGCCCAAAATCATGCATTAGGATCAATATGTGTTTCTTCATGGGAAGTACATCCATGATTCCACACTCAATGTGGTTTGTCTAGTAGACTCTACATCAAAAAGGGACAACCACTTTATCCTTATCAATATGGCCATGGATAAGGCATATATGATAGAATCAAGTGGGACTTTGTCATTGCAACTTTGGAATGTATGGGCTTTGGCTCCACCTGTTGCAAGATGTTTTCTAGGATTTTCATGAATGCTACAACAATAATCAATATTTATTTTTTGATTTTGCATTCCTTCCAACTGAAGATATTAATGATGCAAGGGTGTCACTTGATACCCCTTCTCTTTGCTATGATCATTGATCCAACCAAGTTCATTGAAAGGACTTTCACTATTAAATACTTGGTCTTCTGTATATGTATATGTTCACTAATGATAGTGCTAATATTGTGGAGGCCAACAAAGAAAATAATATACCCTACTTAACATTTTTCTATTTTGTTTTCCTAGAGAAGTGTTAGAAAATTAAGAAACTTTACATATTCATAATGTAGGAGAAAGAGGAGTCATTACGATATGTATTTAAGGTAATTAAACAAGGATAGATATTTAAATATCTAGGATATCCACCAAGAATCCATGTGACTAAAAAGTAGATGTTCAAATCACTATTAGCAAACCTAGAGACAAAGATGGCAAAGTTCTAAAATTTTCCAACTAGAAGATGTGGAAGGATTATGGTGCTCAACCAACCTGACTGTATTGGAAGTATTATGATGCTAATGAATTCTCTAAAACTTATTGGGATAAGCTAGAAAAATTGAACCAAAACTTCATATGGAATTTTTTGGCAAGCAAAATTGGCATATAGTCTTATGGGATGTGCTCTACTTATCAAGGGTAAACAGAGGAAAACATGAAAGAAAAAGCAAGTCTCTTGGTGGTAAAGCTAGAACTTACTAGAGAGCAACCTCCCCTCAATAGTAATAATGATAAGATGGATTTCCTAAGCCCAACCCTCAAGAGAGGGATGAGAAGATCTACAATGAAAAGACACATTGTGTGCAAACACAGATTTCAAGATCAAACAATCAACCACAGCTAATGCATTAAAGTGCTAGAAAGCCAAAATCAAAAATTTATAGTCACTGGAGATTATAGATAGAGGAGGAGACAACTCACTTACACAACAGATCTAGCTATCCCCTTTGCCTTTAAGGACAAGGTAGCACTAGATAATAGAGACTTGAATAAGTCTAAGACACTTGAGAAAAAAGGAACCACAAGATTGGGAGACTTGCAAAATCCCCTAAATGGAAAATTATCAAATATATATTTAATTTCAAGGACACAAAATCTCACTAATGAACAAGCTAAATGGCTAAAGGAGACTCTCACTGATATGGAGTGCTAGTCTATGATGAGAGTCAACATTTCAAAATACTCCCTAAAATCAATGGAGACAACAAAAGGCAATAGGACTTGTATAGCTCACATAAGAAAGACTTTGATAAGAGAAAGAATGACCTCTACCTAAAGTTACAAGGGGAGCAAAAGAGTTCCTCTCCGAAGGACAATTGGAAAACATGGAGACATTGGATGAAGAGAATATGGAAATCAATGTCATCCAACAAATTCAACCATCTACTCTAGAAAATATGTGCAAATATGTTAGCCACCAAGGATAGGCTAGCAAAATTTATGAAGTTTGAGAAGTGATGCATGATGTGTCCTATTAGTCAATTTTCTCATTTTTGGAGGTAAAATTTAAATTTCTAAAATATGAAAACTCTTAGATACCCTTGCTCATCGAGTCATTTTTACCTATTTCTTTACTCTCTCATGGCTCTACTATGGCCTCTTCTTTGTGATTATGTAACCTTCATTACCATAGAGAGCTGTCTATATCCCTCTTGCTCACAATTACTCATCCATAACCACTATATGCAATCTATCTATCATCCCTCACTGCACTAAGCTACCTCTTTTCCATTGATACCTTTGTGTGCCTCTCTATGCATCTCCACTATATCTCTTGAGACAATGAAGTAGACTCCCCATTTCTATTAATATCTTTGTGCATCCCCTCCAACCTATCTCCATATAGACACCAAACCAACTATTTTTGTTAAACTATTTACATGTTAAACTCAATGTCTCTATCTGTACCTATCTAGTTTATCACTATAAACTCAAGAGTCATATTTCTATTAACATAGAAGTGTGTCATTTGGCTTCTCTCTAGTCTAACTCTCTAGATAGTAAACCTAATATTCTCATAAGCATCTCTATGTAATCAATTCATATACATGAAACTAGAGCACAAGCAATAAGTAAAATAAATATAGGAAAAAAGGAGATGCATATTGAGGTAGAGGTCAAAGATGCCCCCCCATAGTTCAAAAGGGCCTAGCATACCAATGACAACCCTCATGTTCTACAAAGTTACAAGGCATATGGGATACAAATTTTCTAAGGTATGTGTGTGAGGGTAATAGCGGGTAATAGTGGCTTCACGATCAAGCATTCAAAGTGTTTATAACCTGATAAGCAACCACAAAAAATTATCATGATGTGATTGCTTCACATCAACTTCATATACCACAACTCCTCAGAAGACAAGTGGTGCAACTAAATGAGACTATAGTTCAATAAAATAATCAATTGTCACAATACATGACACTATCCATGACATTGGTATCTCATACAAGGAAATAAAGATGCAATTGCATGGCCTTAGAAAGATCGATAACAAGCTAACACAAGAGCACAAAAATGAAAGAAGAAGCCAATCAATGAGTTAATTATTGTGAATAGTGGCCAATGGAAGCAATGTATTAGAGCATGCAAGGAAGCTTAGAATGAAAACCTAGGTGAGGGTGAGCTTGGATTATCTATTAGAAGATTGCTAAAGGTAAGTACATTGGAAAATGCTTTGAGCAATCCAAAGTTCAAGGCTATGTAGGAGAAGGTGATTGAGTCCACATTGAAAGATATGTCAAATGAGTTCTCAGTTGTGGATGCACAATCCATTTATGATAGGTCTGATATTAGCACCGACTTACTCAAACATATTCAAGGGTGTGAAAGCTATGTTTGGTCGTGTGTGCTAAAGAGAAATAGAATCATGTCTCTTCTTAGACATTCAAAGTTAATAGAGGCTCGACAGTAACTTAATGCAAAGGTTTTGGAGTTGATAGGAGATCCCATGCATGTTCAAGGCATGGAAACACTAAAGATTGGGGCAAAAAATGCAATGGCAATATACTATCATATGAGGAATGTAATGGTAAACTATAATTTTTCATGAAATTGGATGAAAATAAGGTCATCAAAGGAGTAATCTTGAAAGAGTTAGTGTAACTTTGATGAACAGAGCTTTACAATTCAATAAGAACAACCTAGGGAACTTTAGTGTTCAATCACAACACCATATGTGGTGGCTCACTATATTTGAGAATCTTAAGAAAAATTTGAGGTGCTACAATTGTTCTTTACACACACAAGCATTCCAAACATCATTGATTGTCAGAAGGAACATGGTGATTCACTTATAGGATTTATATGAAAAAAAAACATTCCAATGTGAAGAAATGTAGAGTGGGTGCTATCAAAAATTGGGCTACACAAGCATCAAGTAGCGATTGAAAAACATGAGATGAGATTAGGAAAAACTAGTAACTTACTAAAAAAGCCTTGCTTCGGAAGACCGAAGGCTAGGAAGTTTTCATCAGCACCCATCAATGAGGAAGGAAATGTCACCATTCATAAGCTGCAAGACCAGGATGGGTGGAAATACTTGCATTTTTCAATTCTTGATCAAAGTAATGGAGATAAAATAAGATTTACCAAAGCCAAGGTTTGGATTAGACTTAATAAACTTACTCCCTTGCTTCAAAAGATAGTGCTTGATAATGGAGATAAGCAAGTTTATCGATGTTGTGCATAGCTTTTACAAAAACACGATGGAAGAGTGGGGCAAAAGTTCTATCGCACTTTACATGGTGCATCCTAATTCAATATTTTAAAAGTGTATGAATTGTATTAATTATTGACTATATTTTTACTCACGTGTGATGAGTGTGTGATATGTGCCTTTGTAATATGTCCTTGAGGTGCATAGGCTATACTTTGCAAAAAAGAGAAGCACCAGAGTTTGATCCATGTAAGGGATGGAAATTTTACATTGGATAGCATATTGTGCATACCAAAGACAAACCAATCATGTTGGAGGGGTGAATAGTAGCAATCCAATGATCCAATCACTCTCTTGGTGGTACAAGATCATAATAGCATATGAAATCACCTATGCACGATCACCAATACGCATTCTACGTGTTGACATAATTAAATCAGTTTATGTTAACATATGAAAATGTGTCATTAATATATCACATATTATTGTCACACTTATGTAAACCACACATTTATTCAATGAATATTTATTTATATGGACAAAGCAAAATATGTTATATTCATCAAGAAAATACATGTGATGGCTGATAATGATGACAAATACAAAGAGCCAATAGCCAACAAGAACTCTCATTCATTCCTTGGATTTTTCATTAGCAGAGAGGAGGGGCTAGCTTTTGATAAAAATAGATATTCCTTCTTTCCTTTAAAAATGAAATGATATGCTTCCTCTTCAGCTCTTTCTCTTAGAGAAGCGGATCTAACACTTTTATAAGCTCACCTAATGTAGCAAGCACATAGAGTGCTCCACCACACACTTGGTCAAAAAAGTAGAGAAGCCTTAACCACTTCATTAGTACCACCTTCTCTAAGCTAGATATTAGAGGTATCACTTAAAAAGGTCCAAACTTAGTTAGGGCCCAAATTTTCATGATTGTTTCCTCCCCTCGTGGTGATCACTTCTTGTGGAAGACCAGCAAGCTAGCAATGATGTTACCAATGTACTCCTTCAAAGCTAAATTCTTCTATCGATCTACATGCCGAGATCCTCCTTGCCTTGATGCAAACTCATCTATATATAGTATATCTTCAATGACATAATCAAATCAAACAACATAATTAGTAATTGACCTAGAGTTATCAAAATGCAATGAAACTTGACCATAGTAGGGTGTATTGGGTCTCCCAAAGTCTACCAAAAAAATGGCCGAGATACTAGATTTTGGACACAGCGATTGCAGGCATAATTTTCTACTAATATTTCACTGGTGGACTCCAAGGGACCTAATGTAGTCAAATTTCATCACACAAAAGTATATGATAGGTAGAAATCTCACCTTTTCTAGATCATCTTATATCTTCCTTTCCTCATGTGTTAGAAGGCACCTCTCTAGGTAGAGGGATCCACAAACTCCTTGGTAGGAGGCTGGGGCCTTGATTCAAATAAATAATACTATAGTGCTTTAAACTCAGTATTTGGCATAAGGTAATCTTGTTCAGCCAAGGTAATCTACTCTTATGCTACTATAATGGCACTCATTGTATCTAAGCTTGTGCCAGTATATCTTATAGCCTCTACCATGATATGATACATATCCACCTAATCAAAATCGATGAGGTATTTCATTGAATCCCCAAGTAGGATGGAGAATAACTCTTCTTCCTTCATTTCCTAGTATTGCAGCACATTCGACAAAAGTGACTACCGCTCACCATCTATTTCATTGGGTAGTATCAACAAGGAGGCAAGGTTGGGTATGTTAAATTCTAGCTCTTCTAAAGAGAATGGTATCATGAGAGCCCAACCGGCACCACCTGATGTACCTCTTAAACATTTATTGGCTCTTCAATCGACTCTTCTTCCTTATATGTGATAGCAACAATTTGTGGACTTATATCTTCATTGCTCTCCTCCTCTATGGGTGTATCCAGTGTGAGGTAAATTGTAGATGCACAACCATGCTCCTTGAGCTCCAAAGGTGATGTACTTGGTGCACTATCCATGGAGACATTGTATAGTTTGTGCAAATGATCCACATGGGCCAAATAACTATTCACCACTTTTTGGTGATTCTTCCCTTCTTGAAATGCCATGACCTATTTCAGAGGCACCCAATTCATGTAAGATCCCTCGATGAAGTATGTGCATGTGGAAATGGTGCTCACAAAGTAATTAAAGGGTAATTGTTGGAACCATAAGTGTCATACATGTTTCCCTTATGAGTGTGAAGGTTGAAGTTGACTAAGAAGATGGATGAATATGGAAAAGGAGAAGAGGAACAACCATGGGCTACTTAGGGGGGATTGCATGTAAGATATAGTGTTCAAAACTAAGAGGTTACATGGGATCTTATAGCCATAAGATCTTTTTTCTTTTCGAGAAATCCTTCAAATTGCCACATTCACTCTATATAGTCCCCCTCTAAGGAGGAAACTCTTTAGCTTACACAAAATGACTTGCTAATCTTTGAGCCTAAACATCCTTGTTGCTTGTGATTTAAGATTGATTAATATGTACTATGAATGAATTTGCTACTTTCTATGGACTCAAAAAACAATGTCATGGATCTTTATAATGCTCTTGATTTAAAATGATAGTTCTATTTTCTAGTGGCTCAATGGACTTAGCCCTTCCTCTTCATTTCCATTTACTTAAGAGATTGGTTTTCATTTCCATTTCCTTAAAGAGATAGGTGTGCATTTGCACTCCAAATGTGCATCGTGAACATTATTAAATTCTTTATTTCATCTAACCATATAGTGTGAGGGATAAGGAGGCTAGTAGCATGATAACTACTACTGACAGCCTTGCAAAATTTTGCAAAATTTGCTTTTTTCTACAAATCACACATGAAAACATTGTCCACTACTGAGTGCTAGAAGGCTAGCTTGTATTTGACCCATCTTAATCCAAAGAGAAATTATACAAATTTCAAAATATAACCACTCTACTAATCAACATGTTACTTTGCACATGAAACATTAAATCACCATGCTATTGTGGCCCACAACTTTAATGGCCCCTTTATAATGTAATGTTTTTTTAGTTTGTCTTCAATTTTTGGAAAAATCATTTTGCAATTTCAACTTGATGTACTTCAAATCCTTTCTTTGATCTCAAATGCCATGCTATTTCAATTGAAAATCTATTCGCACATCATGTTTTGCACCTCAAATAGTTTTGTGCCTTTCAATTTTATAAGAAAGCTACCTTCCTTTTCCCACTTGGCAAGGTTCCAAATAAAGTTCAAAAGACAAGCTATAGTCTTTAATTGTAAGATTCACAATATGAGAAAAGGTGAACTCCAATTAAGATATTAAAACTTACCACATTTGAGAACAAACAATTAAAAAAAAGTATCTACAACTACTCAAAACATATTTAACAACAAAAGTAAAAAGATAGTGTGAAGTATCTATAACTACTTGAATGCAAGGGTTACATGCAATTTCTTTGCTTTCATAACCTCCTTATCTACCTACAATTAAGACTTTTCATCTTGTCATTGATCAGCAAACCCCAAGTATCCAATCACTTCATACCTAATGGCAAACGGCCACAACAAATGCCTATCTTTTCTTTTAGCTTGTTTACACAATAAATTACTTGTGTCTTAGAACAATACATACATATGGACACCATATTGGACATGAGAAGGAAGGGTTAGTTTTATCAAAGATAGGAGAAAAATAGGAAGATGCAAGTGTTGAATAGTTGAAAAAGGGTGCTAAACTAATCCAGCTAAAGTCTTTTATGACAAGAGAAGTAGTAAAAAGATCCATAAGGTTATTTCACTCCTCAAAGTGCACAATTGTTGATCATGGTGGGTACCAAAGTTCAAGAAATGTTTTAGAAAAGCCTTTGAAATGTTGATTTCAAAATTTTAAGACATGTAGGTGCTACATTTTCTTAATGCAATACTAATTGTGATGCTTTGGAGAGTCAAACATGTAAGCATGCTGAGAAATCATCTAAAGATAAAGCATACCTAGAACATGGTATAGGATGACTTTTTCAAGCAACCTCCTATGGATTCCCCCCATGTGGAAATCAACAAGCATTGAAGTAGGTTGAGATTGTTGGGCTATGTCATGAAAGGAATAAATGAATGAGTGAAAGTCACAGGTGCCTTCAAGTTTGGTCAATATCCTACGTCATCATTTCAACTTTTTTTGGATGGATCTAAAAGTTTGAGAATGTTTGATTCAACAATTGCTTTGGCAACATATAGAGACAAGCTATGAGTATATGACCATTTGCAAGAGGTGAAAGGTGTTTCTAAGGTATAGTGATATATAAAGAAAAGGTGAGTCTATCTCAAGTAGGAAGGTCTCTCTAAACTACAATTTATATACTATTATTTTCTACAAAGTTTTTATCCCATGTACTACAAGTAAGTTGTGTACTAAAATCAAACAGATGAGACATAAAATGTATTCAACAAGGGTATATAGATTTAATGCTACCTACTCACTAGACAATTGAGCATGTGACATAAGTATGATAATTTATGAAAGCCTTTTATGCTCAACCAACTATGGAAACAAGTACTAATGTGACAACTCAATTGAAAGGATAATTGCATGCGAAATGACATGTCAAGAATTCAAATAATGCAATTGAGTAATTGATTAGTACCTTACCTTTAGGGATGCAAAGATTGGGATGAAGTGCAATTGCAATCATTTAAAAGATTGACAAATTTTTACAAAAACACGGAAACAATTAAACTAATATTTTGACACAAATGAAGCTTATTGAAAATATAAGGACAAAAGGCAATATCAATCTTGCTCTCAACATAGAGACATTAGTATGTCAAGCATTTTTAGATTGTTAATTATTGGTTAGCTTGCAAGTTAGAGTAATTATCTAAGCAATTAATGATGATAAAGCTTTCACATACATTATCATATGTTCTTAGCATCGATAGATTTGGGTGTTCTAAACTATGTGCATTGTGCATGATGATGTAGTCTTTCACACTCACGATACTATGAAAGATTAACCTTTAATACCCCGATGTGATTTCCCTATGTCTAGTACTCTTTAATTATCCTTGGTTAAAGATAATCACTCACTTTCTTATTGAAATTTCCTCCAATTCTCCAATCTAATCATTTTCCCACCAAAAACACAAAACACCATATTCTTCAATTGTCCATTTAGCATGGTGCAACTAGTGCTACAC
The DNA here is from genome assembly GCF_053477565.2 of Lygodium microphyllum. Classification (NCBI taxonomy): domain Eukaryota; kingdom Viridiplantae; phylum Streptophyta; class Polypodiopsida; order Schizaeales; family Lygodiaceae; genus Lygodium; species Lygodium microphyllum. The sequence continues at coordinate 115,215,797 of NC_141150.1, read as the reverse complement.
ATTCACACATGCAACAAGTCATGATCATGCGGTGAATGACCATAAATAAAAATTGATGTAAAATATAATAATCAAATCACTTATTTGATCAATTAAATCAATAATCATAATAGAGAGAGAGAGAGAGGGTAGGGATTAGAGAATTATCTAACTATAATTTCCACTATATCAAATAACAAGGGCTATAATTCCTTAATACAATTGGTTTTCAATGAATTATTGTTGGAATTCACATAAAGACTTGTTTTATTTTTGTTGAGTTTAAACTTAATTCTTACTCGTTTGTATCAGTTATTCAATTAATATACTTAGATTCTCATAAATGTGTTGTTTTTATTTTTTTACAATGTAGTAGAAATGGGATATTTTAGTTTATGAATACATGTAGAATTATTAATTTCCAATGTATAGTAATAATTAGCATCATCATATCCATAGAAAACCTTGCATAAAGGGTTACAAAATAAAATTTCACTATATTTTATGCACCTACAGAAGGGAGTATATTACTCTTTAGGAGTTGTAAACAAGGGTTTTCCCAAAAAAAATTGCTCTCAAGGGATATGTCTCCTTTATGAAGGATTAAATCCCCTAGTGTGATGCTTAACCTTAACGTGGTTAACGTTTTTGATAGGGTGAGGTGGGATTTTATCCTCCTTACCTTGAAAATAATGCATTTTGGTGGCCTTCTACAACATGGTAGATCTTCTTTTTTTATTACCACTACCAAGGTGTGCATAAACAAATATTCAACATTTAAAGGCTCTTTTGAGTTATGCAAATCTATTTGAATGAAAATGCCCACGAGGCCCCCTCCTCTTTATTGTTATTGATCTCATGCTCAAGAATATGGATGAGTTGGTGGCTACAAGGACTATTAAGGCTTTGCCTCCTCTTAATGATACCCTTTTCCTAGGTCATATGTTTGCAGGCGATAAGATGCCAAAAGAATTAACTATTTGTCTGATTTACAATTATTTTGTTGAGGTTGGAAGAAGGTTTCTCTATTATTCTCCAACAAACTAGTAATTTTGAAGCAAGCATTGCATGCATCTGATGCCATTTTTTTTGCCATTATTTTCTACTTAGCAAGGCCTTGTGGGAGAGGATTGAGAGAATCTTTACAAAAATAATGTGGTGTAAGGATGACCAATAGTCTTGGCGTGTTTTTGCTTAGATCACCACTAGATGAGGCAAGGTGGTATGGTTTTTAAAATCTTGTATTAGAGAGCCATTAAATTAAGTCTTATATGGCTTCAAAAGATGGAGTCTATTCAGCCGTAGGCGTTCGATTGTCTATGGATGAAACTCATTATTAATCCCTTTGAAAACATTTTGAGGAAGATGGTTTTCAATTGCTCTGGTCATGAAATTTTGTTAGATTACTTTGCAGAGAGGTTTAGGAATGGTTGATAAGAGATCAAATCCATGACAACACTTCTAGGAAGCATGCTCTTTTAGTAAGAGCTACAATAATTTATAAGATTCAAGAATGTGAGAATCGTGTGGCTTTTAAGAGCATACCTTTAATTATGCTAGATCCAGGTCATTGTTTTGAGAATCTTTCTTCTAGGTTGTTACTCTCTTGTTTGTCAATTGTTTTGAGAATCATGTGGCTTTTAAGAGCATACCTTCAACTATGCTAGATCCAGGTCATTGTTTTGAGAATCTTTCTTCTAGGTTGTTACTCTCTTGTTTGTCAATTGTAAAGAGGAACACTATAAACTAGTTATCTCAAAGTCGAAAGGCTCAATTAGAGCCTTACTTTCTTCTTACAAGGGTGTAGATTTTCACTCAATATATCTTTCACTCTCATTTATTTCTTAAAAAAGAAAAAGCTTGTTGAGGTTATTAATAGCCTAATGGGAACTTTATGTATTATTTTATGTGTTAGCTAGCATTGACAAAAAATAAAAATCCAATGTAAATTGAACCACAAATTTTTCCCCCAAAAAAGCTACAAGTTTGAAGAAAGTTGAAAACCTTAAGAATTTACGAATTGTTACCTATAACAAATACAAATACATACAACTCAATTTAAAAAACCCTCCAAACATTTAAAGCAAAAGTTTTTGTATATGGTACTTAAAATGGTTCCATAAATACATATGGGTCATGTGATGAAATCAATTGTTTTTTAAAAAATCAATTTATTAGCACTACCCATAAGGGCATGCTTAGTTAATGGTTTTCCATTCTATTTCAAGAGTTAAAATTTACCCCAATATAATTGGAATTACCTAAACATGTGGCACAATTAATGTTTAATGTATTATTTTATTTGCACATGAAATGATAATTGAAAATCCATGACTACTCTACAAGCAATGCTCTAATGTGAGAGGCCTTATATACTCTTGATTTTTTTTGTAACCCATACAGAGGCCTTTAACTTAAAATTTTGGAGGGATTTTTGAATCAAGTTACACATATTTATCATTTTTATAACTAAAATTTTTGTAAATGTACAATGTTCAAGATTTTGAGACTTTTTCTTCAAAATTTGAGGATTTATTTAAATATTTTGCAATGCAATTTATTGTAAACCTTTATTCAATGTTCATTTAAGAACATGTTTGATACTATATGCAAAAAATCATCAATGGAAAATGGAGGGATTTTTTCGAATTAAACTTCATGTATTTATCATTTTGGCATGCCCTATGTCATAATGTTCAATTTGGGTGGCAACTTTCCTTAGCATGTAAATTCAAAAAATATATGATAGAAATTGTTGATTTAATAATAAAATTCTTCTCATAACTTTATATATCTTAGCCCCTTATAAGCTATAACTAATCATACATACATGCATGCATGCATGCATATATATATATATATATATATATATATATATATAAGTTTAGACTCCATAAACATTTTCAAAAGTAATCATCATGCTGATTTGGCACAAGACCCCAAGTCTTCTTCGAAAAATTGTATATAGACATCCACATTTGCATATAGATGTGTTTTCAAATGTAGATAGACACATCTGCAATTGGATGTTGTTTAACACCTAAGTCTATGATTACTTTTTTGGTTACATGCCAGGGTGGTAGCTATGGAGAAAGGTGATGGATTCTAATTTCTCCCATTGATGAAGAAGTTGTTTTTCATCAAGAAAGACGATAACTCTACTATCTTTGGTTGTTGTGATGATGGATAGATGCATTCACCATATGCACTATGCAAAAGGAATATATATTTTATGAAATAATGGGTCATATATATCCATATTTTTAATGTGATGCATTGACTTTAGAAACTTAATGCTATTTTCTCTTGATTTGATACAGTACATTGACTCATTAGGAAAATATGTTAATAACTCACTTTTTTCATGTGTTTTGTTAGAATTATGTAAACTAGTATTATCTTCCTTGGTGTTGATGTAATGCATTGAACCCCTTTTAAATTGTGCAAAAATCATAATTTGTTCATATTGGGCTTGATATAATGCATAACATACAATACAAATTCTATGAAAAAATGAGCTTGTTAAATTCACTTTGATCGCATTGTATTAAGGTTGACTCAAATATTCTTCATTCCTTTTGGCTTATATATTACACTCGAAGTTAGAATTCCATACAAATTTTATCCATATATTTGGACAATTGCTTGCATATGATACATAAGCATTAGTGATCAACTATAACTACATTGATATAATTAAATTATTGATGACTTTAAGGGGATAATGTGCCTTGTCTATTTTGGTTGGAATAGTTGTATTGTCCCATTACAATAAATTACTCTACATTTTTGTTGAGATACAATAAAAGCAACGGATGTGAAGTTTAATTATGTAGAAAATTGATATAGATACCCCTAAAATGCATCAACTAAAAAGAGAACAATGGGCATGTAGTAAGAGGAGCACTACATTGCATATGTAGAATATTACAATCACTTACTGTAGCCTTGTAGACTTGAAAGGAAAAACAAACTAGCATGCCTTGTTTTGTTTGCAATTATATTGGTTGGTCAAACCTACTATGATAAATTTTTAAATCTTTTTCCTAACCTTTAAAATTTTTTTATTTGTAAGCTCGTAAATTTGAGTTAACACTTGCTTACAATAGAACTACACTAAAGGGGAGCATTGAACTTATCCTAATTCCAGTTTAGTGAAAATCTAGGAGCATAGGAATTGTCTCTATTATGGTGAAAAGGGAAGCCAAGTTTGGTGAAACCTTTTAGATAGCTATTGATATTTTAGATGGTGGTTTTTTAATTAGTTGGTTTAGCTCTCAATACTATGTATTTGCCTATAAAAGAGGCATGAATTCATGAATAATCAATCATTCTTGCACTCTACTTTTTTCTCTCATTGTCTCTCATTCCATTTGCAAAATCGTCATATTTATGGTCATGTGTATTGTTGGCACATATGCTTTTTGCAAAAAACTAGGAAGGCGAATACCATATATGACTCAAAGAAACCATAAGTGATTGAAATGCTACACTACAAACCCTAGCTACCTCTAGAACGTATTAACTTCATGTGTATTGGCACTTGTTAAGACCTCATACGCTTATACCCTTGGCTACTCAATTAGTAGATTATTATTTTCAAAAAAGAGTGCATGGATGCCTAATTGAAGATTAATCACCATGACCATGCTGAGTATACTAGAAAAGTAACAATAGCATTTACTTTAGGAAAATGCATATGTGTGTATATGTGTCTCTCTTAGAATATAGCAAGCCCATTTGAAGTGATCCACTATGTACTTGTAAGTTCACAATAATAAAACCCATGTTGTCTATTCACTACAATATATGACACCTTCAAAAGGGTGATCTCTAAAAAGAAGAGCAAAATACCAAAGCTCAATTCGTCACATGATTGAGCATATGTAAATTAGTTAGAGGCTTTTAAACTTATAGAGATTTTTCATACATGTACAGTTTCTTAGGCTTGGTTGTATTACATTTATGGATTCATGTACTATTTACATCATTGAATTTGCAATGTGTATTTCTAGGATCTACATGGATCTAAGATAAAGACCATGATACATTGATTAGTCACAACAAGGGGTAAGTTTTGTACTTAGAGTAAGCTAGATTCAGGAAGGTCTTAGCTATTAGAACTTTCTAATGTTCCAAGATAGTGTGCTAAGATTTTCCTACCAAACTAATGGAATCCTAGTGGAGTTTTGCTTAGTTCCATCACTACAAGATAAGGTGGGTATAGATGTGCTTTTACATATGTATTGCTAATCATGTTAATAAGCACATTTATACACACATCGAGTCTAGACCTTTGACATGCCTAGATGCATGTCTAAGGTCTTATGCAATGACATCTACAACATGACATGATAGAACAATGTTATTTCAATTTAACTTTGAGATACATGCTTAGTATTTATGCATCAATACTAAGATTAATACAATTTTTATTCTTTTGTAACCAATAAACTTTCATCTATACCAAAATCCAATGTGGATTTCTTATCGATCTCACATGGTTGAGTTTTAAGAAATTGTGCATATGTTCAACATGAGTGGTTTGTGCATGTGGTTTCTATATATTGTTCACACTTTGAAGACAACCTTGCCCATCTCCTATCTTTACATCGATTGCACACACGTACATGCTACATTAACATCTATGGTAGTATACACATTGATGCACTAAAATTCAAACACGCAAATTAGGTTCATGATCAACTTTATAACATATTATTATAAAAAGGAGCATACATGTATCAAATGTTAGGTTTCTTTAATGGTTATATACTTATATCATTTAGTATATATTGTAGCTTACCATGCAATCTTATATCGACAACCAACTCATACTTATTTGCAAGGGAGATCTACCTAATTACCTATTTATCTATTTGAGAAGTTAATTATACTTACAATTTACCTTATACCTACTCACAAGCTCTGGTTACATGCCAATCTATATCTATTTATACATGAGGAAAGTCTACACACCTAACTACACTTACATGTTATATCCTGACTACATGCGAACATATACTTATAGAATTGTTAAACTTACATATTATAGACTTTCTCACAAGTTTTATTACAATAAACCATGTTTGCATACATAGGTATATTTGTCGGGGGTAAAGGCACGTGTGCCTAACCGTTTGTGTACTCATTACACTAACTATATCCACACACTTGTATAGTGCAAGTGACGAGCGCCCATCATTGTCACTTCATTCTTTATTTTTTCAGTGACATTTTTTGGATAAGGAAAGGCCAATCACACATTATTGTGACAATTGGACTTCCCACATATGGGGTCTCTCTCTCTTGCTCTCTTGTTCGAGGAACTTCTTCATCCTTTGTTTCAGCCTGGATTCAAAGCTTCAACTCAAGGTTTCATGGTAGCCATTGTTTCTTTCTCTCAAGGTATGCAATTAGTCCTTCCCTCTTTCGACTTGTTCCAACTTGCTCCCCACTTGTTGAGGAGCTTCTCGAGGCTTAATTGAGCCCTTTTGAGTGCTTTTTTAGCTAATGAGCATCCATTTTATCCATTTGGAATGGATACAAAGCATATTATAAAAGTCACTGCTAGCTATGGCAACTTGATAGCACTATCATATTTTGGCCATAACTTTTGCATATGATATCAAATTTAAGCCTTCTATAACTAAAAATGAAGAGCGCGAAGAGAGCTACAGTGTAGGCACTCATAAAGTTACTCTTGTATAGTTTTTATTCTCTATTTCACACAAAATAGAACTATTCTAGTTTGGACAATAAATAATAAATTTCATGATGCATATTTGATGCCTTAGGGATGCTATTTTGGTGCCCGGATAGTACGATTATGATTTTGAAACTAATTTGAGCTTGAAATATCTTAGATTTCACTATCATTTCAATGTTGTAATTGTTAGGGCTTGAATTCCACCATATGTTTAATACTATTTCATACCTTAGTCTTTGTATGCATGTGTTATGAGAGATCAATCTATATGAAACCAACTTTATATGTCACATGATACTTTTACCTAAAATATAGGCGCATGTCGTGATATTCGAATAGTTGTATCTTTTGAGATCCAATAAATGAAACTAAAAATTAAGAATGATAGCACCATGCTTGGTTGGTTGTTGATGGTTGATTTCTATTACTTTGTCTCATTTCTTTGATTTTCTAAGTGGCTGATCATGAATTATGTGTCTATGAATGTTCTCGGTTATGGCTGTTGGAAATTATGTAAATGTTATGGATGTAATGAATTTGAATGTGTCTATAAATTGGTATGTTCTTGTATTTTTGTTGTAGCTTAGAGAAGCCATAACACTTTAGCGATCCCCTACCAATTTCATGGAAATAATTTTTCTAATTTAGGCATAGTCCTGGAACTAATTTTCGTCAAATTAGGCTGCGCGATCTAGCAACAAGAAGGTTATGGCATTGAGGGTGTATCAAGTGCCTTCTATGGGCAGCCTTTATGTCAGACAATTACAATTATTTGTCCAATCCTATCCTTACCAGGAGCCGATCCAAGAATTCAAGGAAGCCTTAGCGAGACAACAATAGCAAGTTGCAGGACTGAATGCTAGGAGAGGAGTAGAAGGCCTAGGTAGGTTGGATGAAGCACATTTTATTGATGCAAGGCAGAATTCTTGGGAGGGAGTACCTTGACAACATTTCATTCCCCTGCCACCTCAATAAAATCTCTGAATTTGTCAGATGACGAGGGCACAATACTATCGCTTGAGCAATAGGATACTCCCCCTAGATAAGCACCCCAAGTAATTCACTATATGCATACCCTCTATATCACGTGCGTTCAAGGCCTATTTATAAATATCCTTATTTGTGAAATTTTCCTTAATAAAATATAACCATTTTCTATTGAATCTGCAAGGAACCCCTTTATATGGGACCCTTTTGTATGTAAAAATTTGTGTAAAAATTGTATTTTAAAATTCCCCTATGTTGAACCCATGTGATACATACATATATTTATGACTAACCTCCCCCGAACAAGCACTAGAGAGATTACAATATATAGTGCTAGGGCGGACATTTCTTTTGCAGAGTGTCAGAATCCCGTCTCACTTTAATCCTTTACCACCTCAAAGGAAGCCCAAGAAGTACAACATAATTAACCCACCTCAACTTGTTAATCCAAATGTTTGAGCATCTAAATTTCCAGGTAAAAAGAAGGAAGACTCTAACTGCCATGTGGCACAATTCAAGACAAGGTGGTTAGCTAGGGGATTCAACCAGATATATGGGGATCAAGTCAAGAAGCAAAAATTTGTTGCTACCTTGCAGGGAAAGGCCATGGACTAGTTTGCCAGTTACTGCTAGGCTCATCATCATTAGAGTTACTGAAATCATCATTTGATTTTGAGCTATAGTCATTGTCCTCATCATCACTATATGTGTTAGAATCAAAATCGAAATCTACATCAGAATCCAAATATGAAGAATCCTCATCCTTACGGGTCTTTGATCAGGAGAGGTACCAAATCTCCTCTCTACTCTCATAGTAGCCATGATCAGGGTGCCCAATGTATCATTTTGACCCATCTCCACATTGGCAATGGAGTTCCTAATTTTACCCCTTAAGCCCTTCATAAAATAAGTGATATGCATTTCAAGTGAAGGTGCATCATCAGCATCTAACCTGTTCAGCAAGTTCTTAAACTCCTGGGCATAGTTCTCCACCAACATATTCTATTGTTTGATCTTCTTGATCTTCCTTAAAATATATCTTGGAGTTTTATCCTTACAGAACTTGCCTAAGAATGCCATTTTTAAGGCATCATATGTATTGAAACCTGGCATACGGAAGAAAAAAAAGAAATATGGATCAGCCAAGACTAAAAAGAGAAAAACAAAGGATAAAGATAAGAAAAAGGCAGAGGATAGCAAGCTGTATAAGAAGATAAAACAAAAGCTGAAGGATTTGGATCTTGTTGATACCAAGAAGAAAGAAAAGTATTGTGAGATATGTCATAGGAATGGCCATGAGACTAGGACTTGCTGGTACAATCCTAATGTTCGGATGGCACATCAAACGCCAGTAATGTAGCCTAGGCCAACATGGAAGACTTGCAGGAGCATCTCATCCACAACATCCACCTGCACTAGTTGCAACAGTCCTCATAGAATTACCTGATCAAGATGAGAAATGGCAATTTCTTGAAGATACAGGTATTGCTAGTTGTAAGAAAAATCAACAAGAGAAGGTTCAAGAAAGGGCGACGAAGGTGACACGTAGCATTCATATTGGAAGTATGTATGTTTATTGTTATTGTTCTAATTGTATTGAAGTAGAGGATTGTTGGGAGGAAGCAATGGTCTTAGAAATTATAAGAATCCAAGCTGGTTTGAAGCTTGATTGGCAAGAATAAGAGAAGACAAGGAAAACGGCAACAAAGCATGTTAGAAAGTTGCAAGAACTTGCTAAAAAATCAGAATTTGATCAATATGATGATGTGGGGGATTCATGTATTCAAAAGCCTGAAGTGCAGGATCATCTTCCTAAAAAACAAGAGTATTTTGCTATATAGCACGATCGGTTTCTTGATCAATAGGAATAGTTTCTTGATAGTACCATTGGTGGAAAGTTACAACAAGGAGGTTTAGAAAAGCTATTTCAAGCTTTGGCAAAGTGCTCTCCGCACTTAACCTTGGAGCAAATCTTGGATTTAATACCAAGATTTAAGGAAAAGTTACTCCTGAAGATAAGGCAAAAGCAACATGAAGTTCTTGAAAATATAGCAATTCAGGATCAAGCAATCCTTGACTGTCAAGCAGTTATACCAACCCAACAAGAAGTTGTGGATTACCAAGTGCCTACCATTCAAGTTGAGTATACAAGAAGAAAGCATGATGATGTCCTATTGGATGGGGGTTCATGAGTTAATATACTTCCTAAACATACATATTTGGCAATTGAGCAAGAGGAGCTACTACCAGCCCCATTTTAGGTCAGGATGGTAGATCAGAGGAGGTTATAGCCTTTGGGTACTCTTAGAAATCAACAAATTTGAGTGGCTGGCCTAAAATTTAGGGTGAGTTTTGTTGTGTTATGAATGTCCAAAATTGGGGGTTCCTATACAATGCTTTTGGGTAGATCATGGTTTAAATTGGCCAAATTAAAGTAGAACTGGGGGAATGATTATGTATGTATCCCCAGAGGACTCAAGGGAGTCAGGTTGTCAATAGTTAATAAGGTTATCTTAAAGAGTTTTTCTAGATTGGTAGTAGCTAAAACTAGATGAAGTGGTAGATAATGAGAATGCATTATTTCTTTAGGCAAATCCTTGTATGGTTCCAATCTTTGAAATAGATGTGGATACATTATTCAAGAGTATCAGGATTCTCCTATAAGTGTTGGAAATGAAGTTTTGGAACACCAAGCAATTCAAACTACAATTCAAAACCAAATAAGATAGAATTCTAAAGGCTTTCCTAAAGGTCAGGAGAAACTTGAAGTTCATTGCAGGTTAAGGAATGAGTTGTATAAAATAATTTAGGAGTAAGGAATTAGTCATCCTAAAGTTTCTCAATAGGAAGTACTTGAAAAGCAACAAACTAGTGTGGACAGTCCTAATGTATTGGATGCAGAAGGACAGAAAGCCATTATTCAAGGTTGAACTAATATATGAGTGTACAATGAGAAGATCTACAAGGGTAGGTGAGGATGAGGTTCAGGAAGTTAATTTGAATCTTGAAGGGGAGGTCAAACCTATCAAGGTTAGTATTCAAATTGTGTTAAGATTTTCATGACATTTTTGCTTGGGATTATACAAACATGAAAGGATTTGATCCAATTGTGTATCAACATAGGATAAATTTAAAGAAATATGCTAAGGCAATTATTCAAAAGAAGTATAGAATGAACCCTAACTATGCTAAATCGGTCAAGGAAGAAATCGATAAGCTTTTGAGAGTTGGGTTCATCAAACTGGTTAATGGGGTTATTGGGTTATCTCCTATTGTTGTGGTGCCCAAGAAGAACGGGAAGATTAGAGTTTGTGTGGATTACAAGAAATTAAATGCAGCTACCATTACAAATCCCTTCCCAATTCCTTTTACCAACTCTCTCCTTGATGATGTGGTAGGTCAAAAAATGTACACTTTTTTGGATGATTTTTAGGATAAGGATGCATCCGATAGATATGGATAATATAGCTTTTTTATGACTAAGTGGGGACCATATATTAGCACAATCATGAACTTTGGACTAAAGAATGAACCTTTTGAGTTTCAGGGAGCTGCTCATAGGAATTTGAGCCATATTTAACAACTTTTATGAGGGTATTTATTGATTATTTTTGCATATTTGGTAGTAGGAGAGAACATTTAAAACAACTCAGGTTATGTTTTGAGAGATGTAGAAGATTTGACATGTCATTGAATCCCTTCAAGTTTGTGTTTGCATCAAAGAGGGGTGTGCTTTTAGGCCACATCTTGTTTGAGGAAGGTATGAGCATAGATCCAAGAAAGATTTCAGTTGTTCAAAAAGCTAAGGCTCCAATCACTATGCAGGAAGTTATGAGGTTTGTTGGGCAAGTGAAGTGGCATAGTAGGTATTTGAGGTACCTGTCACATATTTGTTCTCCTCTTACAACTTTAACTAAGAAAGGAATGCAATTTTTTTGGAGGGAAGAGCAAGAGAAAGCCTTCAAGATTCTCAAGAATATATTAGTCATAGTCCCCCATATTGCAATTTCCAACATTGGATTTACCTTTCCATGTTTTTGTTGATGCTTCTGACCTAGCTGTGGGAGTTGTACTTATGCACGATAAAGTACCCGGTATGCTGAACTGACTTCTCAAGATCCAAATTATGTGTAACTACAATTTGCAAGCCTAGTACCACAAATTCCATAGGCACTACAGCCTCTAACCTATACACAATTCTGAAGGGTGTAAGCCCTATTGTAACCTTATATGTTATCCAAAAAGCCCACAATGTTGAATCAAGTTTAGCATGCCAATCTTCCCTGTTATCCTCAACAATTTTGTTCAAGATACGAAGTAAAATCTTGTTGGAACTTTCAGCTTGACCATTAGCATGATGATGATAGGGAGCAAACTTCTTATGTAAAATCATATGCTTGATAATTAGTTCACTGGATGACCTAATTTAAGAAATGCTTACCCCTATCACTGACCAACTCAATAGGGCATCCAAACTTGATCATTATATTAGAATATAGAAATTTGGCCACACTAGATGCTTTATTATCCTTCAGTGCCCTGAGCCTCTACCCATTTGGTACTATAATCCATACAAACCAAACTATATATGTTACATGTTCCTAGTGAGCATTGCCTAGCATACCACCAACCATGATGGACATGTGTAAGTTCCATGACTCAAGCGAGTGCTCCTTCATCCCTCAACCCTCTATGACCTCCACATGTGAACAAACGAGCATGGGCATGGCAAGAGAGAGTGCTTGGAGAGAAGAATAGTAGATCTTCACCCTCTTGGTCCCTTACCCTCACTCCTTCATTCTCTTGCTCTCAATCTCTCACTCTCACCCTCACCCTTACACATTCTCTTGAAAGGTAGAGCCCAAGTGGAAGCACACAAGAGAAAGCAAGAGCTATGGAGGATGGAGCGAGAGAGAGAGAGACAATGTATGTGGGAATTCTAACAATCATAATGTGTAACTAGCCTTCCCTTATTCAAATATCATTGAAAGAATAAAGAATGAAGTGATAGTGATGGGCGCCCACCACCTATAATTTACAAGTGTGTGAGTACTGTCTATGTAATGAATACGCAAGTAGTTCGGTACATTTGCCTTTACCCCCAATAACCTCCCATTTAAAGGTGAATATGCCCCTAGTGAGAAAAGAACAAGAAAAAAGCCATAACTAAGAAAGATGTATTCCTCTTGAAATATCACCCTATATACCTCAATGACCTACTCAGGCTGCTTATGCATTTTCTCCATGGAAAACAACATCATGGTTGTGAATGACCTTCTAAGCTTGTGGATTTCATAGGTGATATCCCATTTCACCTATATCCCCATAACCAAGAAAGATGTATTTCACGAACTTAGAATCTAGCTTATTGCACTTATCCTTGGGAACATAGCAAAAAGCCTCATAAACAAAGACATGCAAATGAGCATATGATGGAGGTTTTTCAAACCACATCTCCTTTGCAACCTGATAATCAAGAGCAATGCATGGGGATCGATTAATCGCATGTATGCTAGCAGTAATTGCCTCAGCCCAAAAGTGTTATGGTAGGAGTGCCTAGCTAAGCATACTATGAACTTGCTTCTAAATCATTCTATTCATGTGCTTAGCCATACCATTCTAGGGTGGAGTGTATGGGGCAGTCAATTAACACTTAATATCCCTCTTATCAGAAAATTTCTCAAAGGCTTTAGATACATACTCGCCCCCATTGTTAGATCATAGGCATTTTAGCCTATACCTAGACTAGTTCTCAACAAAATAAAGCCAATGTTGAAATGTAGCCAAGACTTTTGATTTCTACTTTATGGGGTATGCCTAGACCTTATGCAAGTAGTCATCAATGAAAGTAATGAAATACTTTGCACTACTTAAACACTTACATGGCATAAGTGCACAAACATCAGAATGAACAAGAGCGAAAGGCTCACCTATATGTGTAATGCCAAACTTCTTATGCGTGTTATGAGAGCCATAAAGATAATGATCATAAGAATCAAAATACTTATAGTCAAAGGATAGAAGATACTACGTACGAGTAAGCATTTTCATTTCCTTTAATGACATGTGCCCAAGGCAATGATGCCATAACAATACATGTGGAGCTACATCCACTACCAAAACATGGTCGATGGACCTATATACAAGTAAGGATAAAGAGTGTCAAACTTGGCATCTCATACCTAGACAAGATTCCCATCGTTAACTTCCATGAGGAATCATCGAAAGAGACAACATAACCTACATCATCCAACTGTCTAGCTAAAAGTAGCCTTTTAGTCAAAGCCAGAACATGGTGTATATCATGCAAAGTAAATATGCTTCCTAAAGAAAATTGCAACTAAAGATCTCCGATACCAACATATGTCCAAGGCCAAGTCATTACCTAATCTGATAGATCTTGTCATGTTGCAATAGGAGTGGAATCACTTGCGATGAGGGGTGATATGAAATGAGGCATGTGAATCAAGCAACCAACACTAAACATAGGCAAACAAGGCATCAATCAACTATGAAGAATCAAAAGAAGAAGTTGCAACTATGTAGTCATCATCAGAATTAGTCTGCATGACATTAATCTCTTCAATCTTGACATTGGACTTGTTCTACAAACAATGTTGCGATCATCATTCTTTTCTTGCACTTTATCCATTCCCTTTTTCTTGGGCTTGTCCAGCATGCATTTTATGGCACTGTGGTTATATATGACCCTACTTCCCAAAATAGTGACAAGTCAATGCAAACTTATAGCCATGGGACTTAGTGAAAGACTATCCACATGACTGAGAAGGAGACTTCTGAGAGTCCCTTCCACAGTGGTCATTATTACTCCTACCATTATTGTCTTTGACTGTCAAAGCATGAGAGGCATGGGGAGCATCTACATTCTTTCTGTTAACCTCTTCATTTAAGATTTCACCCTCTACATCCTACAATTTTGGCCCATCAACAGACATATTTGCACACATAGCAATACGAAATGTGTCCCATGGCTCAGATAATGTAGCCAACAAAAACAAGGGAGAAAGATTGCCCTTAAATTCAATCGTCTCTGAAGACAAGTGGCTAAAAATAGAATGAAACTCATTTAAGTGGGTAGACATGGAAGTCCCCTCCTTTATACGAAGATCCATGAGTTGGTTTAGCCAGTACATCTAAGAGACATGGCTTTGCTTATCATAGACATTACAAATATTATCCTATAATTGCCATCATGCAGTCTACCTATCAAAGACAACATTATAATAGACATGATGTTTACCCCGCAGCACAGAGGAGCGGGAAATGGAAAAAAGAAAAGAAGAAAAAGGCGCCTTAACTGGCAATAGACCCTGGAAAAAATTAAATGCACAGGCACGACCCTCAAGAAGTCTTAGAGTCGCCCAAGGAGAGTAAAACAATAAAAAGTGCACCATTAAGTGCGAAAATGCTTCCAAAACCTTGTAAGAGAGAGCTAGGCTCACTCCTGTGCAAATTGTATGCATTAGTTGGGGATAGGATAGACTAGAACAGTGGGAAATGAGAAATGGGCCTAGGCTAATGGCCGGCCATGTAAAAAAGGGGGATGACCGCCCATGAAAAGCAGGGCATGCATATAAAGGTGAAAAGTGAATGGGAAGCTCATTCTTGAGTGTGGCCAAAGCTTCTTCTTCTTCTTCTCTTGTTTGTTGCCTTCTTGCTTGTGCTTGAGAGAGGGATTGAGAGAGTGTGAGGGAGTGATTGTGTGGGAGTGAGGGATCTTGGAGAAGAAGCTCTCCATCTCCTCTCTTCATCTTCCCCTCCTCTCTTCTCTTCTCTTGTCTCGCGTGTGGCTATGAAGGATGAAGCTCATGGGAGAGGGATTGAGGTTGCTTGAGCTTTCCTCAAGGATCGTGGAGCTACCGGTGAGCAAGAAAGAGGAGGGTACTCGATCGAGCAACAAGGTAAGCTCACTACACCCGTAAGGTAGGCATTGCGCGTCGGCTATGTGAGAGGTAGCCATGGCCGCTCGGTTCAAAACACTTGAGCAATAAGTGATCCGTAGGTCTCCGGGTAGAGCTTGAAGCTCCCCTCCATTTTGGTTCCGTTGCCGGGACCGACAGAATCGAGCCTTGAGCGCCGCGCGTATCAAATCAAGCATAGAAGTAGGGTTTGCAGCCTGAACCAGTGCTCGAGATAACTAGGAGATTTAGGAGGGTTTAATCCGTGAAACAAGTAAGTATTTGGGTTTCTTGGAAGCATTAGATTAGGACTACCATTCTGCATTTCTGTTTTGCATGTTGGCTGCACTAGATTAAGGTTAGATTAGGGTAAGAAAAGGGAAAATAGAGGTTCTGGCCACTGCTGGAAATAGGGAAACAGGGGACCAGATTCAAGTTTCTGGGTGAAATAGGGAAAGGGAACTAGCTGTAAGGCTTTGCAGTGCTGGGAAATGACCTTAAGAGGCTTGGGAGGCCAGGACAAACCTCATTTCTTTGGTTAGCCTTGTGTGTGTGAGAGAGAGAGAGAGAGAGAGCTTCTGGTTCACAGGAAGAGGAAACGCTACCACGATTCTAGGTGCCATCGATTCGGGCTGCTCCAAGTGAGTCTGGTGTTTTTCAATAGTGCTCTAATCAGATATGGGAAGTCTGTAGTGATTCTGTGCAGCAGACATTAAGAGGGATTCAAATGCGTCGGAATCGCGCCCGCCGACGCAGTCGGACCAACTTGTAGTGGTCCGATTCCCAGAATCGGACCACCCGAGTCCTGGGGTCGGACTGTCCGATTCCCAAAATCAGACCGTCCGACTGAGGGAGTCGGACCATCCCTATCCGATTCCCAGAATCGGACACCCCAATCAGAGGTGCCACGTGGCACTCGGACTGCCCATTAGAGTCAGACCATTGTAGTCGGACCATCGTAGCCGGACTCGAACCAGTCCATAGTCGAACCACTTTGAAAATAGGACCACCCTCCTGGTCCGATTCCCAGAATTGAACCACCAGGGTCGGACGAGTCCCAAAATTGGACCAACCCCGTCCGACTATTAGAGTCGGACCAGATCTGTCTGATTGCAAGAATCTGACCGTCTGACTCCTAGAGTCGAACCAGCTCTGTACGATTCCCAGAATCGGACCATCCTGCTAGAAGGAAAAGATAAGGATCTTTTGCTGGCCTTGCCACAGACCTGACCCCAGGATGCAACCCTGAATACCCCCAAGACCCAGTTTGACCATTAGAACCTCAGAGACCAATCGAACTTAGGGCAGAACCGAAAACCAGCACAGACCCGCAGAAAGACCATAGAATAGCCGGGAACCAAGTTGAGAACTCAAATTAGGCTGGGAATGTGGGTAGAAACAAGGTGGAGTTTGCATTAAACGCTTTCTGCGTCGGCACTTCACTCTTGTGCTCCACTAAGTCTGCACAGCAAGAAAAGAAAAAAGCCTATTTTCGCACCAAGCACCACGAAAGCACTAAGCACAACGTGTGAATAAGGATCGCAGCTGCTTTTGAATAACAAGGAACACACCAGGATATCTAATAACATTAAGGAACCCACTAGTAGGAGAAGACCCCAAGACTTAGACAAGTGCCTGAGTGCCCTACTAGTAGTACCTGGAGAAGACACGAAGACACGGGAAGCAACAAGATAGAGGAGTGGAAGCTGTCGGAGCTGATTGGATTCATTGACAACCTCGTGGAGCTGGAAGTAGAAACAATGTCGGGATCAAGAGGCGAACAAGGGAAAGACCAATTAGACTTAGGAGAATTTCCAAACTTGGTCCAGTAAAACTGGTCCACGACTACGATCTACTCACCAGGACTGTGATCCAAGGAAGATCTATAGAGGAAGTGATAGCTAACCTGGAATAAGAGAGAAGAGCTATCAAGAGAGCGCTGGAAGGGATAATTACCTACAACCATGAGAAAAGGGCTAGAAGGCTGCAGCAAGACGTGGATATGTACGAGGCTAGATGAGTACTAGACCTAGCTAGGGCAGCCAAGTCCGGACCGAACGTAGAGAGGGAACGAGCAGCAGAGGCTGGCATGACATTGAGTGAACTGGTGGCAAAGCGACTCATGGACAATACATCCATGGAATAGAGTGCTACTGCCCTAGCCACCGCGCTATTGTCAGGATTGGGAATCACACAAGGGGCTAAAGGGCAGGCTAGAATCCCCATAGTAGCAAAACAACTAGCTCAATACGAACCTAGCAGTGACCCGTACAACTTCATGGAGCAGTTCGAGCAAGTATGTGAGGCGAACGGTCTTACTGACCCTGCACAACAAGCTTAAGCCTTCGGCCTGTGCTTAGGCGACAAGGGGAGGACCTGGTATTCTAGTCTGGATGATGCAGAACGTACAAACTTTGCTCGCCTTAAGGGCCTCTTCATCAAGAGGTTTTCGGAAGCGGGGTATTTAGATAACCTCATTGTTAGGTTGATGAATATCAGTCAAAGGGAGAAGGAGGACATTAGGGATTACGTCACTCAGGTGCGCAGCCTCTATAAGAGAATCCCTGCCAATGAGCGACCTACCGAGAGGGCAGTGTCTACAGTGTTCATGAATGGGATTCGGAGTGAGGAGCTCTACAAGGCTTTGGCCAGTAACTCCACCTTACAACGAGACGTGCTAGCTCAAGTCTTCGAGGAGGCAATACGCGTAGATGATCAAATCAGGGAACGTAGCATGAGGACTACCAACCGAGATAGTGCAAGCCAAAGGGACCCTGAGAGATCAACCACCTTGGGGGAAATAGCAACTGCTAGCGTGCAGGATAAGGGAAAGAGTGTAGACCACGACCAAGGGATGGCAAAGATGAGAATGGAGATTGCACGGTTGCAAGAGCTCGTGAGAAAGCCTGTGAGATCGCATGTACAATGTGTGTACTGTGGCGGCAATCACCTCCCAGTTGAGTGCCAATATCCTAGATCTCGACCATGCTCAAATTGCGGTAGATTCGGGCATGATGCAGTGCATTGCAAAATGCCGAGGAGATTCCCATATACGCAGCAGTACAACCCTCCATACTTAGGTAATAGGCCACCTAATTCTTTGGCAGGGGAGCCCAGTTAGCTCTTCCAGCACCAACTAACTCAAGACCTGCCGTGCCTAGGCTGGAGATGAACCCAACTGGTATACCCAGGCCACCAGGGCCTTTTGTGACTCACCCATCTAGCGATGTTCCTGTTCACTTTGTGGAGGAGCCTAATGAGGAAGAGACATATGTCAATCCGTACATACCCTATGATGAGGAGGGCAACCCAGTCCTGATGGACTATCGGCCAGTGCCGGTGATGGATTTAGGAAGAGGAAGAGGCAGAGGCTTTGGAGGGCCCAGCCAGGATCCAATCACATGCTGGACTTGCGGCCACCCAGGCCATGTTTCATCACGCTGCCCAGAGCAAGAACAAGCTAACAAGGACAAAGCGGATCTCTGATGCGCAGAGTGTGGAATCACACATCTGTTTCCTGACTGTCCTAGGCAGAAGCCATCAACCAGCTTTGGGTGCCTTTGGGGCTCTTTGGAGTGGAAACTTTTGGTAGTGAGGATACGCCCATCCCACTACATGCTATGACGCGAGCTCAAACGAAACAAGTAGGCATCTCCTTGCCAGGGCCAAGTAACCTTGATGCAACCTCAATGTGGAAGAAAAGCCGAAGGAGACGGAAAAAAAGAACCGATGCAAAGATAACCCTTAAAACCGAGGAAACGACTATGCTAGTAACAGGAAAGAAGGTCACAGACGTAGAGGCAGAGACCTCGGCTCCTAAGACAGCTGAGCTAGGGAGTGCCAAGGTAGGGGAATACCCCCATCCCAAACGGCAACTCGAGGCTATAGCCAAGGTCAAGGAGTGGGTCAAGGACGCCCAAAAGCACCTCGAGGATGCTGAACCCATATTGGAAGATCCCATGGATGACTTCTCCAATGTTAGCACACTAGTCTCACCCTCAAAACCACAGGCTGAGAGCATACCTGCACCACTGGGAGCGACTCAGCAGCAAGGCCGGGGGGAAACTTACTAGGGCAGACAGAACGCATGGCCTAAAACTGCTAGCCTCAGAGAAAGACAAGGGTCCAATAACCTCCTCACAACCTTGCTGTCCACTCCAGTAACTCTAAGCTTGGAGGATCTGCTAGAGTAAGCTTGTGAGGGTTGAAAAAACTACGATGAAGGGTCACCCGTTAGGTGCGTGGATACCAGGATGATGATGTTGCTGCTGCAGTCTTGCCCGTCAAGATCTGTGTACTATTCAAATCCTAAGTCTAAGTCTTTGCACATCAATGCTTTTTGGGAAGGCACTGAAATGCACGCAGTTTTGCCCGTCCTAGCCTTAGGAGACATGACTCGAAAAGGAATTGTAGACACAGGCGCCGGTGTTAGTGTGCTAAACCATGCAGTCCTAGAGGCATGGGGAAACCCTCCTATAGAGACTGCTAGATTTAATGTCACGTTAGCAAACGGAATGAGGGTAAGACCATTTGGGGTCTTAAAGAATTGGCCGGTAAAGATTGCCGGTGTGCAATTTTCGGTAAACTTCATTGTCATAAAGGGAGTGGATTACGACATACTATTAGGCCGACCTTGGATGAGGAATGCACGTGTCATAGAGGACTGGGGCAATGGATTGATTTTCCTAGGGAATAGAACTAGTGCAGTGAGGGTAGAGATGGACACTTGGACGACGACACCTGTTGACCTAGCTGCCATCTCGGCTATGCTAAAAGGCAATATTCAAACGACCAAACCCTATGGATCGCTCGCTAGATATATTCCTTGCCCTGAGGATGAGAGGGATTGGATGCACGTTTTAGCAACCATTGACCTACCATTCTCAGATGAGGAAGAACCACATCAGCAAGCTGCTAAAGCCGCAACCATGCCAACTGAGGAGCCAGTTGTGCCACTTTGCATGATGGCAAGAAGCTCACTCAACCTAGGCAAACCAACCTCATCCCACATCCCCAACAACAAATTAGGGCTTCAGGAAATCGTAGAGTATCTGACCAATAAATTGGACAGCAATTTGGCTGCTAACTTAAAACCTCTACATAATGTTTTAGCTAAACCAGAATGGAAATGGACCGAGGTCCATGACCTGAACTTGTTATATAACTGGGCTTTAGTTACTGATGACAAGGAGATTGAAGAGGGAAGCTTAGGGGATGATGAGCAATCAGAAGGATAGGACCCGGATGAGGAGGAGTATGAGGACTGTCACTCTACGGGAGAAGAGAGTGAAGAAGAGATAGACACAATAGAGTACGACACGGAGGGAAAAGCGATAGAACAAATCAGGGCAGACTCGAGGCCTAGGAAAAAAGGATATCAGTCAGAACAAAAAAGGAGTCATGCGAATGGAGTGTGACAGATCCTGGCTAGAACGCATAGGAGCCGTGGATTATGAGCAAGCCAGAGTAGCACAACCATGGGCAATCCCAATGCTCAAGACAGATGCACCTACGGAACTACGACCCCCTGGGGAAACACCTTCCTCAAGTGAGGGATGCGAGTTTAACTCAAAGTCGGAAGTTAGCACTGAGAGTGATCTCGAGATACCGCAACCCTCTAAGGTCAAACGCACCAAGGGAGACTTGCCAGTCCACCTGAGGCGCAAGAGGCTAAAAGAGGAGGCCAGAAAGCAAGCAAGGGACTCAGAAGCAGAAAGCCAGAAGAAACCACATGATCTACCCAAACGGTTTACAAAATTTAAAAAGGGTGACAGAGTGGTGATTCTGTTAGGTGCAAAAAGACAAGGTCAGACTAGTGAACAGATCGAGGGACCCGCCAAAGTCAAAGAGGTTAACTTGGCTAAGGATGAAAAACCAAGACCGATGTTCATTGCAGCTGACTTGGCAGAGGATGAAGAGACCAAACTCGTTGCGCTCCTGCAAGAGTACATTGACATATTTGCCTGGAACTTAAGGGAATCGACCCTAGGGTCGTGACTCATAATATCCCAATGGTCCCAGATGCAGTACCAACGAAACAACGACCTTACCCCATGAATCCCAAGCACGCCCATGCAGTAAAAGAGGAGATTGATAAACTCATGAGGGCGGGATTCATATATGAGATCGAGCACACGGACTGGGTATCACCTATCATGATTGTCTCGAAGAAAAATGGAAAAATCCGAGTGTGCGTGAACTACAAGAAAGTGAATGCCGCTACAAAGAGGGATAACTATCCTTTACCTTACACTGAGCACATGCTTGAGAGGGTAGCAGGAAAGGAAGTCTACAGTTTTCTGGATGGTTTCTCGGGCTACAATCAAGTGCAAGTGCACCCCGACGATAGGCACAAGACTGCCTTTGCCACGGAATGGGGGGTGTTCGCCTGCATTGTCATGCCTTTTGGGCTAATGAATGCACCTGCAACTTTCCAACGCCTAATGTGCACTATCTTTAAGGACATGCTTAGGCGCGAACTGGAAGTGTTCGTAGATGACTTATGTTTACACTCTAGTTGGGCCGAACACTTGGAGAAATTGAGAGCTGTCTTTGAAAGGTGTAGGCTGTACCACCTCTTGTTGAACCCCTTAAAGTGCCAGTTTTGGGTAAAACACGGATGCATCTTAGGGCACGTAGTGTCAAGGAACGGCATTGCTACTGACTTTTCCAAAGTCAGAGTCATTGTTGACTTACCGCCACCCGATAACTACAAAGGAGTTCGGTGCTTCTTGGGACACACTGGATATTATTGATGCTTTGTACTAAATTATGCACTAATAGCTAGACCATTGTACAAGCTATTGATAGTGTTTGAGTGGACGGAGGAATGCCAGCGCGCATATGAGGAGTTGAAAAAGGCTCTTACGACTGCACCAATCCTACGAGCCCCAAACTCGAACATAACATTTCATGTACACATAGACGCCTCTAAGTTCGCTATTGGAGCCGTGCTATGCCAGCCTGGTGAACATAACTTGGATTACCCGGTGAGTTTTGCCAGCAGGCAGCTCACAGAGACCGAGATGAACTATTCCACGACACAGAAAGGGAGGGGTTGGCCATGGTACTTGCAGTAAAGAAATTTAGGCATTACCTATTGGCCACTCCCTTTTTCTTTGTTGACCATCAAGCCTTGCTGTATCTTGTGAACAAGCCTTGCGCTACGGGGCGCATAGCTAGATGGTTACTCCTCTTACTGGAGTTTGACTTCTCTGTCGTTGTACGCAAAGGAAACCAGCATTACATGGCTGACCACATGTCCCGTATACCCACAGGAGAAGCCGCTGGACAAGGCGTACCTGACGATTTGCCAGATGCTCATCTCTTTAACCTGTCTAGTGAGAGAGAATTATTTAAAGCTGATTTGATGCCGTATTGGGCCGATGACATAGTGCAAGTGCTAGAAAATGGACTACCTAAGCGACCCATTGAGAGGGCCAGGCTGAAAAGACTTATCTTGAAAATTCAGCCATATCAACAACTGATAGCTGGCCAACTCTACAGGTTGGGACAATACGGTTTATTGCGCAGGTGCGTGTGTGAGCACGAGATGCACAATGCATTGAACGAAGCACATGGAGGAATCGCTGGAGGACACTTTAGCGGGGACACGACAGCCCGAAAAGTGCTACAATCCTAGCTATGGTGGCCCACCCTCTTCCACGATGCAGCTAAATTCGTAAAGCACTACGATGAGTGCCAACAGACCAAAGTGCATGTGCGGAAAGACAAGATGGAGTTGACCCCTTTCATAGCCCGACAACCCTTTGAAAAATGGGGCATCGATTTTATTGGACCTATCAGTCATGTGGCACAATATTCCCAAGCTCGCTACATCATAGTGGCAACTGACTTTCTAACGAAATGGGCAGAGGCACGAGCCACGAGGAAGAATGATGCTAGGACCACCGCAAAGTTCTTGTGGGAGTAGGTCATTTCACGGTTTGGCTGTCCAATCGAACTTGTAAGCGACCAAGGCACACACTTCATTAATGAAGTGATTGCCCACTTGCTCTCTACCTTCCTAATAATTCATCGGAAGTCCTCTCCCTATTACCCTCAAGCTAATGGCCAAGCCGAATCCACAAATAAAATCTTAGTCAACATGCTTACAAAAGTCGTGTCTACTTCAAGAAGTGACTGGGACAACAAGCTAATGGCGGCCTTGTGGGCCTATCGCACAGCTTATAAAACGACTATACGACAGACGCCTTTTAGGCTGACGTACGAAACTGAAGCCATTTTACCCTTAGAATTCTTCATCCCTAGCTTGAGGCTAGCAGTCCAGGAGCGTTGGGAGGGAAGAGAGGCTTGGACCAATCACTTGGTGGAGCTAGAGTGCTTAACGGAGACCCGACTCCTCGCCACTCACTCTCTGATTTGTGAAAAGGCTCGACGAAAGATGTGGTTTGACAAGCATGTCAAGCAGTGAGACTTCGAACAAGGGGACCTTGTTTTGCTATACTCGGTAAAAGGACATAAACAGAAGATGAAGTTTCGGGGGCTAGGGCCTTTCAGGGTACGCATGATTGGTAGGACTGGGAATGTTGAGTTGGAGACCCTTGACGGTGAAGGAATAGGCTTTTTTAACAGCAGCCACATAAAGAAGTACTATCCTTCTTCCCATCCATTGCATGAGCCACCCATGCTAGAACCCCCACTGAACATCCGCATGGCTACTGTAACCGACCTTACAGATCAGGACAAAGAAGCAGTGGCACCGGCGTATCTACGAATCACAGTCGCAGCAGGAGCGGTGTACTCTTTCGAGGCCTTGATTGATGAAGGTGCCGACTACAACATCTTGACGCATGACCATTGGACATGCATTGGTCAACCGAAACTACAGCCCACTAAGGCCAAACTCACCCTGTTTGGGGATACTGCTTATTCACTCTTAGGGAAGTGCAAGGTGGTTGTTTCCATCGAGTCTGAAAGTTTACCAGCCTTCTTCCATGTGTTGCCTAACACTAAAGGAGCCGGTAATGTGTCACTATTGGGTCGCACTTTCAAGAAGCAAACAAACTGTAATGTGGATTACAACCTAAACCGCATACATCTTGCTATCGGCAATGTGCATATAGTGACAACCTTCAGCAAGGGCTCTTTTGATTCCTCCACCATTACGAAGCCACCGGTAGAAACCCCTACGACCACACTTCAGCCTGAGTCTGAACAGAAGGAAACTACGGCCTCATGCCAGGCTCTCGACCCCAGGCCCAAACCCACCAAGAGTGCTCACAAGGCCAAGGAGTCCAAGCTTATGTGGGTGCCAAAACGACAGAAACCACATCCGGGTACACCACCCAAACGCGATCCTAACCGCCAAAATCATCAGCCGTCCCGACCTAAGAGGCAGTCTAGGCACTATCGACGTAGACACACAACCACGCCGCGATGGATTCCCAAAGATCTCTTGCGGACACAAGGATACTACGAAGGCAACCCCTGGATTTGGGTGCCTAAAAAGGGCCAGCTAAAAAGCTCATCTACAAGCAATCTCACCCTAGTGAGGGAGGCTTGCACAAGTGGTGCCCAGAACATAGTCAACAAGCCATTGCCAACTGTGGCTAGTAAGTCTCGGCTCATCTATCGACCAAAGCAAATGCCACAAGCCTTAAACCTACCTAATCCAGAGAACTTAAAAACCCCTATGACTGCTCACTCAAAACCTAGCACAACCCCCATGCCCCCGGAGCTTCCTACAGCACCTCAAAGTGCTTCAGAGTGCAAGGCCCAACCCGTGACACCGATGAGGGAGTCACCACTATCCAGTCCAGTTGCACCACCCCCACCATCGGGTCTTAAACCTTCATACGCGATACAACCTTTCCTCTCCTTGTCTAAGGACCTTGCCGCGACTTCTGGGGATGACTTAATAACCTACATTAAAATGTTGGACGAAACTTTCACTACATTCGCTAGAAGTTATGAGAGGCTAGACCTAGGTCTTCTTGACAAAACGCTTGCTTCGAATGTTCGTGCATTACCATGCACTTGGAAAGAATACGAACTTATGACCACTAAATTCCCCAAAATTGCTGCCAAACTGATAGCAAAAGACAAAATCTCAAAGGAACAAGCTGCCCTCAGAAGACTTATCACTTCGTATCGTAAGCCCCCTCATTCTGCTCCTGAACACGAGTTGCAAGAGCTCACGCAGATGGCAGGCTCACCTTCCACGTTCTTGCAGCAGCGGTTTACTCTAAGGATCCAATGGGAGACAAAAGGTTGCCGGATAATGACCAATGCTGAGCAACGCAGGGCCGTTAAAACCCTCGAATATGACCCTACTTATGTGGCACCTATATTGTTTAGGGTTTTGGCCATTGGCCGTAACTAGCATTTAGACGATCAGGTGCTTACTCACCCCTACATTGACCAATTCCTCACCGAAGAGGAATTACATGTTGCCAGTCGCCTCAATATTGGAGATCTCTTCCACGATGTCTTGACCTACATTTCCCAAGTCTCCATCTAACCATCTGCTCTTGATTGTCTTGCCCAACTCGAATACAATCCAAGCTTCTATGATTGGTTATTGGCCAGGAAAGTCAACCCATGCGAAATAGCGGTTACCTCGTCCTTCTTGTGCTAATCCTAGGAAGGATTCCTTGAAAGATCCGCGACGGAGGGGGGGAGCAATGTGAGCAAGAGCAGAGCAAAAATGAGAGTTATGTTATCTAGCTAGCAGAATGTTATAATTAATTAAGTTTCTATGGAAGAATACTGCAAGGGAAAACAATAGCAATTGTTGCTGTGGGCCAATCTCTAAAATTCAAGCCTCTAAGCAAGTATACCAATTTTGGGCACGTACATTTTTCTCTCAAACTGAGTTTTGATTAGAAATAAGCCGATTGTTAGGCATTAATGTTGGCATGGTGTGTGACAGGTCACCACCATGGCAGGACAAGACAAAGGGGGCAAACTCCCATTCTCTGAAGAAGAGATGACCAAATTCAACATCAGCATCAAGACATGAGGATTCAGCCAATTCACCTTCAAACACACACTAAATCCGAATGAGGCCATCCTGGAGGAACCTGCGATCAAAGACTTGGTGGACAGATGCCACCTCCACAAGTATGTGAAAAAGCTGGGGCAGGCCGTGGATTACAGCATGTGTGCGGATTTCCTGAGGAACTTTGACAAGGGCAGGAACTTTGGCACTATCACAGTAAGAACAGGGGAGTAGGAAAGAAGAATCAAAGTGCCCCTCAATGCAACAATCATAGAAAAGACCCTGGAGCTCGTACCCAAGAAAGAGAGACGGCCGAGACAGGATGTTTACGCCATGCTGGGGGTAAAGAAAGAAGAGGTGCACACCGTGGATGGAATTAGCTTGCCTGACATCCCGGACCCAGCAGTGAAATTACAAGCGAAGATGATCCATACCCTCTTCTCGGGCCAACGGTACAATGCATTGATGAACAGGATCGGGGTCCCGCTGTTGGAAAGCATCGCAGCAGGAGTCCTTGAAGAGGTAGACTGGAATGGGTTCGTGCAGAAAACCATTCAAAGTTCAGCTGCCCTCCTCACTCCAGCAGAAGCACCAGCAGGAGGAGAATCCCCTGCCTCAACCACGCGTTCCACAAGGAAGAAACCTACGTCAAAGGCAGCTACAATTAGATACGGTGGTATTCTGACAGCCATCATAGATGAAGCAATAAAGGATACGGGCGTCATGGAGGAGCAAGTTGCGCATCAAAGCCCACAGCATCAAAGCCCACCTCACCACGAAGGAGGGGAATCAAGCGAAAGAACAATAAGTGACAAGGGAGAACAGGAGATGCCGCCTACACGAGCGAGCAAACCCGAAGAACAAAACAAAAGTGACAGGAGACAGAAGGAGAAGAAAGAGAAATTAAGTAAAGGAGAACGGGCTGACATCAAGAGGGCTCAAAGAGAGTCTAGGAGGGCTGAGGAAGAAAGGAGGAGGAGGAGCTTGCAAGGATAAGAGAGGAGTCAAAGAAGGCAGAAGAGGACATGAAAAGAAGGGCGTGAGAAGAAGCCGAAGAGCAGCGACTAAAGGAACTGGCCGAATTGGCAGAAGCTACACGAAGATCTGTGGAAGAGACCCATGGGGCGGAGAACTCAAACCCGTAAGCCCCCGCCACAAAGCCGAAGCCAGTGCAAGTGTGGAAGCAGCTCCAGTGGTCGTAGGCAAGGGCAAGTCCCTACTACATCCACTTCCTTCCTCCTTTGTGCCAACAACGGCTGAAACTACGGCTGCAACCACCACACAACCCACACCTCCCCTCGACACGGCATAGCTCATGACCATGGTGCAGATGCTAGTGAGCAAAGTGGCCGAAATCGTGCTAGAAACCAGATTGAAAAGGCCCATTGCCGTAGATGCAGAGTCACGGCAAGACCCTAAATGACAAAGGCTGGAGGCATCGACCACCATGCCCCATACTCCCATGCCTGCCGACACTGACTATGATGCATATGTGGTCGAGCTACTAGCACAACTGGACAAGGCAAAAGAAGAGAAGAAAGTGGCCTTGTTGGAGCTAGAGAAAGAAAAAGAAACGTCAGCAGCCCTTAGGCTAGAAGTCTCAAGGCAGGAAGCCGACAGACAGAGAGAAATAAAGGCCCTGCAGGACCAATTAGCAGAAAAAACGAAGGAAGCCCAAGACAATGAAAGCCGCCTTAGACAAAGGCTGGAAGACGAGGAGCAGAGCCTCGTGGTAGAACAAAGGAGCCTAAAGCTACTAATGCAGCAATACAGTGATCTATAGCAAAGGGTCGCTCAAGTGGAAATGCTCTACCAGGGGGTTCAGGAAGGCGAAGCCACTGTTCCACAAGAACATGCCACGGAGCCCTAGTCGTGGCAAGAGCTAGAAGAATAGAACAGGTTAATAAGCGAAATCAAATTCCTGAAGAGTGAAGGGCCAGGAGTCTCAGAAGCTGAAGCAAAATGGCTACAGGATGAAGTGCAAAGATTACAAGATGCGTTGGAGACCTCCCAGGAAGACGTAGAAGCCCTCATGGCCATGGCTTTCAATAAAAAAAGGCTATTCCTCGCGCTGAAATCCAAAGCCAAGAGTAGCTAGTGCAGGAAAAAACAGAAATCCTGGCCGAGGTGCACCAAAGGCTCAGCATTGTCGATCAAGCCAGAGGGATTGCTGAAGAGCAGCTGGCTCAGAAATTAAGAGAAAGAAACCAGTTATGGTTTTTATCAAATGAGCAGCAATAGGTAGTAACCACCCTGGCGAGCCAACTGGAGGAAGAAAGGAAAAGGATGGAGGAGAGAGCCATGGAATGGGAAAGGAAAAATTTTGACAGGGTGAGGGACTTAACCGAACGCCTGGCGGTGGCAGAATGCGAAAGAATGCTTGCAGAAGCTAGGGTTGAGATTGCAGAAATAACCACTAAAACCCAGCGACAGGCCTTCCTCAACACGGTGCTCCACGTTACTCAAGCTGAGGGCAATGATCCAATGGAAAAGGTGAAAAGAAAGTTGGAGCTAACCACCCGAGCTCTAAGATACGGTCTTCAAGAGCGGGAGCTTCCAACAAGTACAGGAATCACTAAAGAGCAACAATTCTACTACCTACGCTGTACGGGCCTTTTCACTACTGAGCTCAAGGAGTTAGGTTTTCAGGAGCAGGAGCAGCTACCACCACCACCAGTCATCCCACTTGTGGTTGAGCGGAATGTTGAAGAGGGTCCGGATTTCGAGCAAGATGATGATGAAGAGCCACAAAGAATGCTGAGTCCGCCTCAACTCGATATCCCACAGGAGAAACCTGCAGATGCCCATCTACCTGAGCACATAGTTGCAGTAAGGAGAAGGAGACAAGAGTTAACTGAGGAGGCCAACGCCGAGCACACACACTTCCCTGACAACTCCCTGAGGAGCCCATGCCACTTAGGAATGATAACATCCTGTAGACTGGCCCCAGGAGTTGGTCATCTGGCATCAGCGAGAGTTACATAAGAGGCCGTTCGAGCTTTCGTTTGCTTTCCCACGATCTCTGGACCGGGCCCTACCTCTAGGAGTCGTAGCCAAGATCAAAGATCTGGCTAACAAACTTGCAAACAGATGGATAGAAGAAAGAAGCATGATAATGACTAGGTGGCGACAAGAGCCACAGGAGTACTGGGAAGATAAGGTCAATCTAGTTCCCAAAACCGTCCAAGGCTACGAGGCACGGCCAAATGGCGAAGGAGGATTTCGGACACCAATTTTGATGCATGGACCGCATTTTGTAGTTCACTTCCCAAAGAGCGCAACGATCCCATATACATGGCCTACCCCCATAGGCATGGAGTGGACTATGATAGAGATTTACATGGGGATTATGACTTCCCGAAAATATATAATGTAAATGCTAGGAGCCCTGAGGAGTGCTTAGTGTTTAGGGTAGAAGATATACTTCCCTCTATAAACCGTTTTCTTGTAGACTTTTCTTCCTGCCCTGATCCAGCATTTTTGACCACTTGTAATTACCTCCAACTTATCAAATTCCTGCTACTCCAGAAACCTGCAACAGAGGAAGCCCATCTCCCCCCACTCTTCTTTGATATTAACCTAGGAATAGATAGTAGAGCTATGACTAGGTTGATGATGCAGGCTACTCTCCTCCCTTCCTTCTGTCTAGAGCTCTTAGAAAATATGAGTGACACCCGCTTTGCAAGGTGTAATCACCCCTTCTTGTCCACCACTCCTCTGAGAGCTAAAGCTGATATTAAAGAATACCTACGAAGTCACGCATTCTTATCACAATGCCTGCGACCGCCCCGTGACTAAATAGGTGCCATATACCTTGCCAAATGTACTCTCTCTCTCTCTCATTCTTATTTATTTTTTTAAAAAAATGGAGAGCCCGACAAGAGCAAAAACAGCAAAGCTGAAAGATGAATTTACTACTAAATAGGTTGACAAGGAGGACACTTCACATGTGCTTGCAGTCTTCCTTCACTATTATTGTGCACCACACTCACTACATCTAGGGTTCTCTCTAGCCCCTCCCCCACTTCACACTTAGGGCACATCAAGGGCAAGACTTTTAGACCTGTCACCCTAAGTTTTGCACCACACCTCCAACGATGCACGAATTGGGTCCTCAAGGGTGGGACATTACCAAGGGCTTGCCCAAGGTTAGACCCATTTCCCAGTTCCATTGGCACGAGCACTATGCACTACACAATGAGACAGACACACCCCCTAGGAAGTGCACAACTTTTCTTGCAGGTCATGTTCGTGTTTCCAAAATTGGCTGCTTGGCTGAAGAAGATCGTCCACTACATCCTCCAATGACAATGAATTTTTCCATCAGTCGGACATGACCCCATTCCCACAACTTTGAAGCTTCACTGCAAAGGTCTAAAGGGCTCCACATACTTTATGTTGCCAAACATCCGTCTACTGATGGCTGCCATGACTGAACCAATCAAGCAGAAGAAAACCCCAGTGATGGATCTGCCATTGCCATAGATCTTGGAACCTCATCGTCCAACGATCCCTGCCCAATGCCTCAAGATCCACGGATCGCTTATTGATTCCACAAGCCTGAAGACCTTCAGCTCAAAACTAAAGACCTTCTACTCAAAGACAAGGATCTTCAACCACATCCATGGATTTTCAAGGCAAACAGCGTTTGGGGGGTTTTTCCAGAATAAATCCCTCCAATACCATCCTCCTAAGAGATTGCTTATTGCTTCAAGCATTTCAGATACTCAAAGGACAATCGGTTACCTAAAGGGGTGCCACAACAGTGTGAAAGATGCCTAGGATCTTCATGGAGCCTAAAGCACGTCGGAATCTCTCCTGGTCATCGTCATCAAACCCCATCACTTCTCATTCACAAGCATCAGTGTCATCTACTCATTTGGCCCACCTCGCGACAGCATCATCTATCCCACTACCTCCCACCATCGTGCCATGGGACTGGCACTTGGCTAGGAGGGGGATAATGTTTATCGCAGCATAGAGGAGCGGGGAATGGAAAAAAGAAAAGAATAAAAAGGCACCTTAACTGGCAACTAGACCCTGGAAAAAATTAAATGCACGGGCACGACCCTCAAGAAGTCTTAGAGTCGCCCAAGGAGAGTAAAACAATAAAAAGCGCACCATTAAGTGCGAAAACGCTTCCAAAACCTTGTAAGAGAGCGCCAGGCTCACTCCTGTGCAAATTGTATGCATTAGTTGGGGATAGGATAGACTAGAACGGTGGGAAATGAGAAATGGGCCTAGGCTAATGGCCAGCCATGTAAAAAAGGGGGATGACCGCCCATGAAAAGTAGGGCATGGATATAAAGTTGAAAAGTGAATGGGAAGCTCATTCTTGTGTGTGGCCAAAGCTTCTTCTTCTTCTTCTTCTCTTGTTTGTTGCCTTCTTGCTTGTGCTTGAGAGAGGGATTGAGAGAGTGTGAGGGAGTGATTGTGTGGGAGTGAGGGATCTTGGAGAAGAAGCTCTCCATCTCCTCTCTTCATCTTCCCCTCCTCTCTTCTCTTCTCTTGTCTCGCGTGTGGCTATGGAGGATGAAGCTCATGGGAGAGGGATTGAGGTTGCTTGAGCTTGCCTCAAGGATCGTGGAGCTACCGGTGTGCAAGAAAGAGGAGGGTACTCGATCGGGCAACAAGGTAAGCTTATTACACCCGTAAGGTAGGCATTGCGCGTCGGCTATGTGAGAGGTAGCCACGGCCGCTCGGTTCGAAACACTTGAGCAATAAGTGGTCCGTAGGTCTCGGGGTAGAGCTTGAAGCTCCCCTCCACATGCTTAATCCTTTGCATCAATGTGTTTAGGCTTGACACCCTCATGTCTCAATAGCTTAATATGTCATTTATGTACTAGAACCAACAAAATTTATGCCTTTCAACAACTGTTAGTTGGTGCCATTCAACTTGTCAATGTTGAAAATAGTATTGCCATTCAATCCATTAGTCATTATTGCAAGAGATGAAAGTGCAATCCAAGACAAACATGTTGATGTAAATGATAGCAAAACAGTCCCAAAATCACAACCAGATCAAGGGCTAAGCAAGAGAAACTGCCAAAATAGTGAGTTGTCCATAAATGCAATCAAATAATTATCAAATCCAAGTGACTGCCCTCATATAGAATGCATAAAATTGAAATGATGGAATGTTGTACTAAACTGCACTAGTATGCCAACAACTAACTATGAGTAACCAAGAAAGAAAGACTAGGAACAACTAGCACTGAAAGCTATCACAAATGTAGTGTGTTAGTAACCAGACATGTGATAGGTATAGAAATCATACACATAGGAGGTCTCAGGGTGAAGAGAAGAGAACTACCAAATACATAATCCACTAAGCAAAGCTCAATACATAACCCAAAAGCATATAAATATCACTAGTAACACATTGATAGACATAAGTGCCAGGTCCAAAGTAAGTGATTAAATCGGCCCACTATAGGGTAATTGCATCCAATACATATCAAGAGAGCATGTATAAGAAGTAACTAGCCCATGGCCTCAATGAAAGTAAGCTCAATATTAACTACATAAATCCAAAGCTCTATGTAACATCCAAACTAACGTAGGTAACTCCCATTAGAACATAATCAAATGCCAAATGAGCAAAGCAAGCCCAAAACATCAAGTACATGACATTGGGATGACATTTGAGTATCCAAGATACATGAAGCATAATCCAGAGCATAAAACCTAATAAATCCTTCAACTCCATAATTGCATAAGCCATTGAAGTAACCAAGGCATGTAACCACAGTCCAGATCAATGTAACGGAGCCCAAATCTCAACCCAAAAGCATATCATAGCATATTGAAAAGTATATATAACAATTGAAGTAGCAATACATCCACTACAGAGTATCTTGTAAAGTATCAATGAGCATTAGGCATAAGTGTTTCACAAATAAATGCTTGTTGTCCTATTATTACAACACTAAAATGATAGTGAATTTTGAGCTATTTCAAGCTCAAATCAGTCCCAAAAGCATAACCATACCATTCGGATACCAAAATAGCATCTTTGAAGCATTAAACATGCACTATGAAATTTATTGTTTGCTATCCAAACTAGAACTATTCTGCTCTATGTGAAATAAAGAATAGAAAACTGTAGTGAATATACTTTGTGAGTACCCAATGTAGTTATCACCTCGCTCTTCATTTCTAGCTATAGGACTAAATCTGATATAGTATGCAAAAGTTATGGCCAAAGTATGGCAATGCTATCAAGCTATCATCACTATCCTTGACTTCTACATCATGCTCTATATTCACTCAAAGTTATTGCCAAAGTATGGCAATGCTATCAAGCTATCATCACTGTCCTTGACTTCTGCATCATGCTCTATATTCACTCAAAATCAATAAAATTGCTACTTCTCAGCTTAATAAGCACTCAATAAGGCTCAACTAAGCCTTGGGAAGCTCCTCAACAAACATAGAGAAAACTCGAACAAGCTGAAAGAAGAAAAGACTCAATGCATATCTCTAGAGGAAGAAACAATGTTTTCCACGAAACCTTGAGTTGAAGCTTTGAATCTGGGTTAAAGAAAAGGATGAACAAGATCCTTAAATGGTTGGCTTTGATACCAATTGAAAGGTAGAGCCTAAGTGCAAGCACTTAAGTAAAAACAAGAGCAAAGAAAGAGTTATGGTGGATAGAACAAGAGAGCAAGAGAGAGACACTATATATGGGAACTTCAACAGTCACAATATGTGGCCAGCCTTCCCTTATTCAAATGTCATTAAAAGAATAAAGAATGACGTGACAGTGATGCACACTCACTACCTGCATTGTATAGGTGTGTGGGTAGTATAATGGATACACAGGTGGTTAAGCACACGTGCCTTTACCCCCAACATCTCTCACAAAGAAAGTAAGAAGGAAAGTGCAAAAAGTTTACACACACATGAATACCTTGTTATATTCATTATTGTCCTTTTTATACACTTGTTAACCCTCAGATGAACAAGGTGGAGAATCCAAAAAATCTAAAGCAAAAGACAAGGACAAGGCAAAAGTGAAACGGAAGACGAAGGTACGCTAAGAAAAATCTAGAAACACAAGAAGTGCAAACAAGTCCTAAATCAAGGAGAGAGGCGCATAAGAAAAAGCACAAGTCAATACTTTTGCAAAAGAGGGCAAGGCGCACCATGATTTATTTTGTAAAAGAGCGTTGGGGCTCTCACTCGTGCAAATTGTAAAGGTAGATGGGCGGTAGGAAGGAAGTTAGAAAGATAGGAGGACAATGGGAAAAAGGATATAGGCCACGATTGGCCATGTAAAAAAGGGGATAAGGGGATGACCGCGCCCAAAAGGGATTTAGGGTTTTGTATATAAAGTTGAAAAGTGAATGAGGAGCTCATTCTTGTGTGTGACCAAAAGTAGCTCTCCTCTTCTTCTTCTTGCTTGCTTGAGCTTGTGCTTGAGAGAGGGAGTGTGAGAGTGTGAGGGAGTGAGTGTGTGAGGGTGAGGCATCTTGGAGGTGAAGCTCTCCATCTTCTCCTCTCTTCTTCTTCTCTTCTCTTCTCTTCTCTAGTCTTGCTCACGGCAATGGAGCTTGGAGCTTAAGGATCGAGCTCGCTTGAAGCTTGCACTTGGATCATGGAGCTATCAGAGTGCTTGGGAGAGGAGGCAACTCAATTGGGCATGGAGATAAGCTCACTAAACTAGTAGAGAGAGATAGCGTGTTAGTGGGAGGTAGCCATTAGTGCTCAGCTTGAAATGCTTGAAAGAATAAGTGGTCCGTGGGTCTTGGCAGTTGAGCCTCTACAACACTTTTTTAGGGTTAGGGTTTCCCCACCCCTCTTGGGCATCTGGCCCATTTTTGGGCTAAAAGATCAGTCATCTCTTATTGCATACTTTTCTTATGGTGAGAACGAACTAGAACCTTTTTAGTGTTTCCTTCGGAGCCTATGCTATCATTACAACTTGCACTGAATTAGCTTGGCTTCTAGATTTACATGATAAATTAATACAATTATTGCAATCGTTTGGCAATTCAAATATGCAAGTGCTTCATACACATTATGTTGTAGTTAATAATCTAAAAAATTAGGCTCCTTCTTTGTGCTTGCTTACAAGCTACGCACTGCTTACTTCTTGCGGTTAACACTACTTGTCAATTATATAGGCTTGTTGCCACCACTAATAGCTTGAAATTGAGGCTTGGATAAGCCTCAATATTAGTAAGGGGCTTGACATAATATATCCCCTCCCCCCAAAAAACCATTCAAGATGCCATGATGCCCAAACAAGGCAACAAACATTTTGAGCAAGTGAAGTTGCTTCTGTACCTAATGCAATACTACCATTGCCATGAGAGAGGGACACATAAAAGGGTAAGATGGATAGAATTAAACAATTTCATCTTGTAATGAATACAGTCTTAACTTTGTATTAATCAAGTTATATGAGTTTTAATTAAGTACACACCTTAGATTATACATATTAAAACATCATTGCATAATTCAATTTTTGGAACAATGCACTTTGGATAATTAGAACAATTCATAATGGTTAAATATGTGAAGAAAATTAAGTTTATGCACGTTCAACATGATATTAAATTACAAAAAATTAAAACTAACTTATGCTAATTCTACTCATGTAGCATTATTGAAAAACATGAACTTTCTTTATATTAGTTAACAATTATTCTCGAGTTCAATTAAAACATACATTGTCAAGAAGATCCATTACTATGCTTATTGGCATTGGGTCACTACTAAAATCATCTCCATATCTAGTACTTTGTAACTAGCTAATATGTACAAAGTCACGGAATGAATCAATCATGACATCATTACCATTGCTAGTGTCATAAATATAGGATTATTAACATGATGGATCCTTGATATTTATTGAATGCACTTTTAGTAATGAGCACATGTTTTGGTACTTCATATCATTATACATTTTCAATTACTAAAGCATAGTCATATGAGTGCATCAAGAAGTTACAAGTGTGCCTAGAAGACCATCTAGGTATATTTAAGATAAAATTACATATAAATAATGTGTATTGTCACATGCTCAATGAGCTAGTAAACTTTTTAGGTGTATATGGGTGGAGACTTAAAATAACAACTCTTGATAAAGAAAAAAAGGGAAAGAATGAAAATATATAATCAACATTATAAAATCAAATTAGAAAGTTTAGGTTAGCTTGACTTTTATTCACAAAATTTGAACAATGCACTTGAAAACTATGGTCCTTCTCTAGAAAGCAGGACCAAAAAAGAGGGGGGCTTTCAAACTAGGACAACAATAGTAAGCCTACTGGTTGGATATGATTTTGAGAGAGAGAGAGAGAGAGAGAGAGAGAGAGAGAGAGAGAGAGAGAGAGAGAGAGAGAGAGAGAGAGAGAGAGAGAGAGAGAGAGAGAGAGAGAGAGAGAGAGAGAGAGAGAGAGAGAGAGAGAGAGAGAGAGAGAGAGAGAGAGAGGGGAGGGAGAGGGAGAGGGAGAGGGAGAGGGAGAGGGAGAGGGAGAGGGAGGTTGTGATGGGTGTGGATTGAGAAGCTAGGGAGGCAATAGAAGTTTGACAAATAGACCATGGATTAGCAAGTGACATTGTGGAGCTTTAGTGACAACTTTGAAGGGGCCTTAACTAAGGCCTTAAAATCATTCTACTATCTAGCTCTAAAAGCACCTTGGTAGATAGGAAGGTGGAGAGAATAGGAGGCTCAGTAGATTGGAAGATGAAAGCAAGAATGAGTTGGGTACTTCTAAAATCACCACGACAAGCCAAGAATATAGAAAGAGAAGCGACGGTAGGATTCATGGTTCAACCTATCCATGGTTGACATGAAGGTTTATGGAGGGCAAAAATACATCTCCCATGTAGCACACATGTGCTCCCATTTCTTGTTATTAGTAGGTCAATCACTCCCACTTTTTGCCCCTTTAACATACTGTCTGTAGATTGCCATTGCATGCTAAACCACACACACACACACACAGAAAATTTATATTGATAAATATATATTTTCTTATTATACTAAGTTGTAATTATTTTTTGTTTAGATATTTGTTTAAGTTAAAATTTGTTACCTTCCATAATATTGTCCCATGATATACACTTGAATATTAGTACTAACTCAATTAGTAGTTTCTTTTTAAGAACATTGAAAGTGAAGTTCCTAATCCAATCACATCTACTTAGACCTTGCATTAGTAATGACTTATGATTTTAGAAACCCCAAGTTTTGTAGCTCCTTAGTTTCTAGTTCCATGTTTCATCCTTAATACTTGAGCTTAGATATTTAGATAAAAATTATATTAAATCCTATCATTTATTAAACATTCTAAATTTGTAATGTTGATATTTTACTTTTATAAATCTTTGTTATTCATTTGGTCCAAGTTTAATAATAATTACATAACCTAATAAGTAACTTTTGTAAAATCTTATATCTAGCCAATAATTTTATTTGTATGGTCTTTCTTTTAGTTTAGCTATATCACTTATTTTAATACATGGTGCATTTCTATTTGTTACCTTGAGGCTCATCTTATTAATAATTCTCCACAATCTTGTGATTGTCTCTTTATTTAGCAACTTCAATATCTCAATTGCTCAATTAGGACAATCTTTTGACATTTATTTGAGTTTCATCCAGTAAAATATAAAACCTTATTCTTAGTTTTTAATTTGCTTTTTTACATAGTTTGTTAGTTTCTTTGGAAATCTTTCTACAAGCTTAGCTTCTCCATTATGATTGTAAATTGTAAATTTCAATATTTGAATTAATGTCAAATTGGCACCTATAGAATCTAATATTATCTCCTTGATTTGATTTTTACTTATTCATTTTTGTCATTGATTTGCAAGTAGAGTCTTTGTTGTAAAATATTAGTAGTATGTAATTTCCATGTATGACCTTTAGCTTAAGCTTAGTTTATTTATTTATTTGATAAAATGCCAATAATAATAAATCCATCAAGATACTTAACCTTTTAAAAACTAAATATAAATTCCTAAATTCTAAGCTACAATTAGTTTTCTAGATCATACCTATCCTGGTTAATGCAACCCTCTCCCTAGAAAAGGATTCTAAAAATGATGTGACCTTGCAACAGCCTCACAAAATTAGCAAGGGTGGTCGAAAGACCTAACCATTATATTGCTTATAAGGACCTCCATCAATAGTCAGATGTGCGCAATATTTCCATAAAACTTGCGCAAATTTCCATTCGAAATTTGGCCCTTTGGTTCCAGTGGGCTTGGCTCTAGCAATCACGGAGGATCACATTCATTTTATTTCACCATTCTTAGTTCAATTTTCAATTTGGCCTATACGATCACGTTCAGTGATCGATTTTAGCTTTTGTTTGTCATTTTCAGGTTCGAAGCCCGGTACTTTAAATGTTGCAATGCAATTAAAGAATATTGTATGTGAATATGGCTGCTGGAAGGAGAGCCGGGGACATGAGCTCATGGGAAGTTGTTCTAAGCTTGAGGGAAGGGGGGGTGGTGAGAAAGTTCAACAACATGTGCAAGGATTTCCTTTGGCTTGATTGAAAAACCAAGTCTGGGGATTCCGAGTCACGTGGTCCACTAAAGTGAAGGCTGCATGAGAGGACTATTTATTCAAACATGCAGCCCCCCCACCTCCATATGAACATA
Source organism: Lygodium microphyllum (assembly GCF_053477565.2). Lineage (NCBI taxonomy): Eukaryota > Viridiplantae > Streptophyta > Polypodiopsida > Schizaeales > Lygodiaceae > Lygodium > Lygodium microphyllum. Next base: position 115,176,616 of record NC_141150.1, on the reverse strand, counting down.
TATAGATACGCAGAGCGCACAAAAAACACACACATACACTCACAGTAGAGTCTACCAGAAGAAGAAGAAGCTGCAGAAAAGAATCAGTCTTGATCGAGAGCTTCTTCTCTAACCTCTGACACACAGAGAGAGAGAGAGAGAGAGAGAGAGAGAGAGAGAGAGAGAGATCCGAACTTCCGCCCCCCGCATACAGCAGGCGCAGGACCTTGCCCTTCTCTCTCCCTCTCTCGTCGCCATGGTTTCTTCTGATGGCCCCGCCTCCAAGAGGAGTATTCAGCCTACAGGTAAACTGCATACGCTCTTTCAACGATTCAACCTTCTTACCCGCAAAGAACAGATCGAGCCATCCCATAGATTGATATCGCTCCTCTGACTGAAGAGGACGTTGTGACAATAATCAATCATACCGGATTGATGTCACTCCTGAATCTGGAAAGAAGTTTGAGTCAAACAATGGATCATTGCAACATTTCTTGATCTATGTAGTTTTTCCGCGACAATTAGCGAGCTTCTTGTGGCAACAATCAATCCATCATACCAGATTCATATCACCCCTGAAGAAGTTTGAGACAAACAATGGATCCTTGCAAATTTTTTTGATCCTTTAGTGGTTTCTGTTACGTCTTTTGAGCTTCTTGTATCTGAATATGATTTTGTCGCTCCTGCTGTACCAGATGTATGTATTGTTGGAGTTGCAAGAACACCTATGGGAGGATTAAGTGGTGCATTGTCGGGTTTACCGGCAACAAAATTAGGATCTATTGCAATTCAGGGTAAATGCAATCATGGTCGTGCATTATATTACATTTTCTTAGCTAGTGTCTGATAAGTTCTTTTAAATCAAGAATCTGTTGTTTGGCTAGTAATTATGCCAAGCCAATGGGCTCTCCTAGCTTCTTATGAAATTTATGGTGGCATATCAGCTGCTTTGAAACGATCAGGGGTGCAACCTGAGCTTGTAGAGGAAGTTTTTTTCGGCAATGTTTTGAGTGCAAATTTGGGCCAAGCGCCAGCTAGGCAGGCAGCTTTGGGAGCAGGACTGCCACATTCCGTTGTTTGCACAACGGTGAACAAAGTTTGTGCGTCTGGGATGAAGGGTAGGGACAAAACTTTGAAAGGTTGCTGCATAGAACCTGGCTATGAGGCCATCTAATGTTTCTTTAGTTCCCCATATTACGGCTTGTGCTTCATCTTTTCTTTGTTTCATTGCAATGTTGGTTGTGCAGCCATGATCTTGGGGGCCCAAACCATCCAACTAGGACACAACCATGTTGTTGTTGTAGGAGGCATGGAGAGCATGTCAAATACTCCCTATTATCTTCCAAAGGCCAGGTAACATGACTACTTTAAAAATACAGGTTTCTTTGGCAAAAAACAGATGATTGGAGGCTTTTATATGCTTGTTTTAAGTTTAATAGCATTTGTGATTCAAAACAGGTTGGTTGGTTCCAGCAGCTTATTTTGATGTTTACATTGTATCAACCCCACTCTCTCAGTAGGAATATGGAAGCCTATAGGTCAACTATCAATTTTAGACATGTATTTAAAGTATTTAATGCTCTACTTTTAGACTCCTTACTATGTATGTTTTTTGCGTCCAATCTTATAAGGTCAAATATTGGAGCTTATTGAGACGTCATCTTCGCAGTTCCCCCCTCATTAGACTGTGTTATTCCTTTTCAATTCACATTGCGTGATGATGTCATGCATCCAACTTGGATGGACATAATCAGAGGTTAGTGGAGATATTAGCCAATGTTACACAGCCTTTTTAAGCTAGACCCACATGTATGTGACATTTTGGCAGATTCTAGGATTACAGATGTAAATTCTAGTGTAGAGGTCTTCCATCAAAGTTACTAATCATGGAATTTCTATCAAGATCTTGTGTCTATCACGAGCCATCAAGGCAAGAGTTAATTGCTTCATCGAGAAGGGGGTTCAAAATTGACTTTCAAATGTCTTTATGACACATTTCATCCCAGCATGTCTCTTTATTTAGGCAAACAGTGCATCTTCATCCATATAGATTCTGCCAACCAGGGCATGTTTACACATTTGAACTTTGGGTAGCCCTTTTCTACATGGCAGAACATTGCTTGTATGGGTTCAATTCAAGTCTTGTAATGACTTATGACTGGCTTTGCATTGTGATTCTACTCATGCAAATTATGGAGTCTCAAAAGCTTGGAAAATTTTGTAGGAAGCTCTCAGGAGATCATTTTGGGGAATGGACTATTTTCTAGTGACATTGGTTCCCTTACTACACCTAGTAAAATGCTTGTGATGAGTAAGCCATAAACCACCATTGACTCCAAGGTAGGCAATGCATAACCATTGAGCAAATTCTCTTACACATTGGGATAATGCCCTTGGCTTGGTGTAAGCTCCTTATATTCTAAATACATACAAAAGCTATATTGAAACTGCCATTCAATGGCACTAGTGGGGTTGATAGAACAATTTGCAGCTTGTGAGTTCTGTACTCATGTACTGCCCATTTTTCCAGCTCATGGAAGAAGTCATGCTACCTGTTATTATAGCTGAACCTCTAGCTGCTTCCCTTTTTCTCGGGTTTCATCTCCACTGTAGGGGATCACTTCATTAGTAAAACAGGACTATAGACTTGTGCAATGCCTGTACAGCTAAAATTGGTCTAAAAGTCCAAACTACTGCAACTGCTCATTCGACTCCATTACAGGGTGAATCCCTGTGCAGATTGTTGCAGCTGCACACAGCCCTGCATTGAAACAGGTGCACCAGATGTGTTAGGCTGTCTTTTATACTACACACTGGTTCATTGCAACTGTAGCTTTTTTGTTGGTCATTTAAAATTGGTTTGCAGTGCCCATTATATGATTTCACACCTTGTCATTGTTAAAAATTCTGGATAGCTTGTTTTGATGATGGTGAACTCCAATTTCTCAGTTTTAGTCATCTCGTTTGCTGTACAATAACCTAATTATGTTGTATGCATTAGCATGACTGGTTGAGTTTTGGTGATAGTTATCGTTTCAATGTAATGCATTCTGTTTATTTTTGTGCTGTTTATTTTTCATCAGTACAATTGGTGTCTTTTCAACAGGCAAGGCTACCGTTTGGGGCATGGAGAAGTCGTGGATGGAATGATGAAGGATGGATTATGGGATGTCTATCATGATTATGGGATGGGTGTCTGTGCCGAACTTTGTGCTGAGCAACATGCTGTTACTAGAGAGGAACAGGTGCATTAATTTAAGCAGAATCAAGTTCATATACATTATTGTTACTTAATGTCTTTGAGGATCTCGTCAACATGATATTTTGCATCTACCTGAAAGTTTGAGATAGGGATATCATTGTGTAATTGTATGAATTAGTATTTTGTGAACTGCGATTTGTTGCATCTCATTATATGAAGCCTGCACTATGTTCCTATTTTCTTCAATTGTGCATGGCCTGAGTGTTCAATTCTGGGCCTTGTTTGTAAGGCCTGCCTTATACTTGTCTTCACGAAGATACTATTCTCAGTCAGTTAGTCATGCTAGTACTGCATTATGTTCCTATTTTCTTCGATTGTGCATGGGCTGACTGTTCAATGTCTGAGCCCTTTTTGTAAGGCCTGACTTATGCGTTTCTTCACAAAGATACTATTCTCAGTTAGTCAGTCATGCTAGTATGACAGTGATTGGCTGCTCCTGCACTCTAACTTACACCTCTCATTAGCTTACCTGAGTACATTCAGAGTAGGTTGTTTTCCTTTTGAATAGGAAACCTTGATTTCTTTGAATTTCAAGAAGGATGTGAGTTGAGGTGGTAAAGTGGAAGATGAGTAATGAAATATATACGACTTCTAGTGAGTAAAAGCCGAATCTTAAGATTTACCATGTATGAAATAGCCTGTCTAATAATCCATTGACATTTACCAACCACTTAGTTAAAGGTGGGAGGCCATTTCATTTTGCCAAGATGATGTAAATACTCTTTGGTGTTTCCCTCGAACACAGGAATTTTACATTCATTAGTTTTAGCGGGTTGTTTGGAAGATCCAAATGTGTGAAATTTCAATGTCCTATCAATCCAAACAACCAAGAAGTTGCTGTGCAAAAGTTCAAGCTCATGTAACAACAAAAAAATAGCACACTCATTGCATTCAGGAATGAATTTCCAATAGGATCTCCTGGTTATGAATTGAAAACTGTCTTGTTTAGTTGCTTATTTGTGCTATTTATGCAGGATAATTATGCTATTCAAAGTTATGAGCGAGCTATTGCTGCACAAAATAGTGGTGCTTTTACCTGGGAGATTGTACCAGTATGGGACATGCTTGAGGCTCTTTATTTCTCTTATTTTGTTAAAGTTGATTGGTAGGCGTCAGACCTGGATTATTATTTCTTTCCCAGGTTGAAATACCTGGAGCTAAGGGGAAGCCTGCTGTGGTTGTTGATAAAGATGATGGCATTGATAAGGTAATCCACTTTCCACTCTGTTTGATATAAGCTGTGTTAAATTGGAATAATTGTTTGAAAGTGTAAATTTTTGTGAGTCATATTTGGTGTGGATTGAAATTGTTATGGCTTAGTTCTCACACTACTACTTTCAGGGGGGTGTACTCATAACTGTATATAATAAGGGAACTCGGCCAATGCTTTATGTTACTGGAAGCCAGGATATGTAAAGGTCAACATTGAGTTCTGGCTTCTTGAAGGTTACAAGATTTCAAAGTCCTGCATAATAACAAGGTGGTTAGAAAACCCTGAAAGTGCTTGGTCATTGTCGAAGTGCTGAAACACAAGGGCCATTGAAACACAAATGTCCTTATTCTGATACTTTTCACACATGGAGATGCCCTAGAAACTATAATTTCTTATTAGTCAGGCCAAAAAACCTTGATTACGCCATATTGCAGCTGCATACAAAAGTGTAATGGCTTTTACTATAAACAAAACAGTTGGAATAATTCTCTACCACCATACACTCACACTTTTTGTTGTGGAGACACACATGGATGCACACCCACACACGTGCAAGCATATTGAGTGTGAGGGTAAGAGAGCAATTTTCTGCAGGATTGTTTGATTGTTTCACAGAGTTTGTAAGAGGTTTCAAGCAGCCTCTTAGTTTATACATACTCCTAGTTTAGAAACTTGTAAATGAACATTGATGACTGCTTCACTGCTGCATGGTCCAGTAGCTTGTAGCAAATACTTTTAATAAGGAAAATCTTTATGGCTTTCCAATGCTGATGTCTTCCGTTCATTACTTTATTGTTATTGTGATTAACTTGTACCATTTCTTGTTAACGGATGTCACCATCTAGAGGCAAGGACACTTACATTAAGAAGATTCTATAGCATTGGACTAGGCTTCTTTTGTATTTAGGCCCCACAAGTATATTTAAACAGTGGCAATGTAGTGAGAATATTATCATTCCTCCATTTCCTCTTCATAGACTTGTCCACTTACAAGTGAGAGCAACCATTGTGATGGCAAAATCTGGTTCTTGCAGTTGGATGCTGTGAAATTGAGAAAATTGCGACCGGCTTTCAAGGAAGGTGGATCTGTCACTGCTGGAAATGCTTCAAGCATAAGGTACTTGTGTTCCAAAGTTGCATTTGTTAGGGTATACATATAGCAAGCTTGTAGCTGGTTTTCTAATCACTTGTTATTATTTTTTGAAGGGGCATGAGTGGGTGGGGTGAAATGGCCGTTGTTGATGAGCTAGTCATTTGTAAATTTTATAGACTTGGCTTGCCGTTCTATATAGAACTTGTACGGGATTAGAGCCAACATCCAAGATGGACACGACACTCCTTTTGGGGGAACCAGTTGGGATGGGGCGTTTTATTGGGTGAGGGTTAGGGTGATCCTTTCTCAAGTCCTGGGTTACTTGGGCCCCTAAGTGGGGTGCTTGGTGCCTATCCTTGCCAGCGTATTGCTGGTCTCATTGGAGCTATCAATGGAAGGGAGTGGAAATAAGCAGCATAGTCTGATGAAACCAGAGGCTTAAGGGTTTGGCCTTGTGATAGTGTTTGCACGATCTAGTTGTGCATATCCAACTCACTAAACAAAAACTTGTACATGAATCAAGCAATCCATTTATGTAGGACAATTTGCATTCATGTATGTTTGCACGATCTAGTTGTGCATATCCAACTCACTAAACAAAAACTTGTACATGAATCAAGCAATCCATTTATGTAGGACAATTTGCATTCATGTATGTTTGATTGGAGATAATTGTAGACTGTGGGGTCTTAAATTTAGGTTTGAGACACATTCAATAATGATTATGGCTATGTTGGTGAGGCCTGGGAATGACAGTTATTTTCTTCACAAGCTAGGACTTGTGAAGCCTTAAATTTATCCATCACCAAGTACTGAATGCTGTGTGTACTGTCTAAGGTCACATGTGAGGTGATGGCCATTTTACCAATGTGATGGTCCTCCCGGCAGCTGTTTATTGACCTAATTAGTTGTCTGGTAGCACATGTATGTTTCAGATGCAAGATAGGTTGTGTCTGGTCAGTGGTAGCACATGTACCTTCAGATATATTAGTGTGAAATAAGAAAATTTGCATCCATTTGCTGTCTTGCAAATGATATGCCATTTCATCTTACCATCTCCTATAGATCGAGCTAGTTGTTCCCTTAGTTCTTTTTCCAAATAATTTACATCTGGGGTGAGTGGGATACAGTTTTGGAGTTGTTTCAATAAAGTTCCTGTGTTGTCATAATGTGTAATGGCATATCGAGGTAGTGCAGAGGATTGGCAGTAGTATTTGCAATTGGATCAACTTGTTTTGCTCACACAAGTTGCCAAATATGACATCGTCAATATGCTGAAAATCTTGATTAATACTACAAGTCTACTTGCAACCTGGTGGACAATGAATGCTCTTTAAGCAACTCAAGCCCAATTATTATTTGAGGCATCAGAGCCTTACAACAAAAAGTTAGACCACCAACTGTAGCTGGTTGATGAAGCACCACTAAGAGGGACAGACCAGTTGTGGTCAAAAAGAAGATTGAGTGAATTTGGTCAACTTATTACTTTTCTTGAATAATCTCGTTACATTTTTGATATTACCAATGCTGCAGCGAGTCTGCTGCTGTATGTTTTTGTGTTCATTCATAATTGATCTTGCTCTGCACTGACCTTTGATACAGCATTCAAACTATTCGAACTATATGTCTAACACGGTGTCATCTCAAACTGTCTACCTGGCTGATGGATCAGTTAGTAAGTCTAGAGGCTAGGGCTTTGGGATGTAAAAACATTTATTAGAGCCTTGGTTGCTTCTACATTTCTGACATTGTTAACTTCTGTGAACTCTTCATGTGCTACTAATTCACCGATCACAGTTGCATTTTAGCTGTTGTTTGGCTATAGTAGGTGATGGTTGAGAAGCATCTGTTTTAAAATAATGGGACTTTCAGATATTTTAGGATTTTGTTTACCACATCCATCTCAGAGTTATCAAAGAGGACATCTTTTTCTTTCCCTTCCACCTTTTTTCTTGCCTACTTTTTGAGGGCCTTACAGATCTGCACTCTTGGCTGAGGGTCAATCAGCAGTCATATTAACTTTTCTAGTTTTTAACACACATTTTGATGTAGATCTCACTGAACGCTGTCCACTTGTAACATAAGCTCTACCTTGTATCTGTTTTATGGATTTACAGTGATGGAGCAGCAGCACTGGTTTTGGTGAGTGGATCAAAGGCCCTTGAATTGGGCCTAAATGTCATAGCTTGCTTCATTAGCTCAGCTGATGCAGCACAGGTACTCCCCCCCCTCGATCCTTGATTTCTGTGAATGTTGTTTTATGTCAAATTGTAGTGCTTGTTATTCATTTTGCATAGAGTTTTGAGGTCCTTCTCAGATGCTATAAGTATTGTGTAGGTATCAGACCTTTTCACTACTTCACCTTCTCAGATGCTATGAGTATTGTGTAGGCACCAGAGCTTTTCACTACTTCACCATCTTTGGCCATTCCAAAAGCAATAGCAAGAGCAGGAATTGAATCCTCTCAAGTAGATTGCTACGAAATCAATGAGGCTTTTTCTGTAAGTATGAACGTAGTATATGGAGTTCTATGTTCAAATGACACTGTTATGAAATGTTCCTCTTTACTATGCACCACAGTCATGGTTAGTGGAGATATTTTTTACAATTCACTTATCATGATTCAAGGTCTGTAAGAAACTAGTTGTATCTGGTTTCAAGGTGTCATTCTATGTTGGTACTTTCTGGTGCTTATTTTTGGTCTGTTGCCTGCTTACCAGGTTGTTGCGCTTGCTAATCAGAAAATCCTAGGCTTGAATCCGGTATGTCCCATTTCTTACTTTTGGTTGATTTAGCTCAATAGATTCTCTTTTTAAATAGAGGATATTGCATAGTAAAAAATTCATATGCAATAGTTTGGTTATTTAGCTCAATAGATTCTGTTTTTCAGTTGCAGAGTAACGGATTAGCGTTGAGATAATTGAATGTGTAAACTTAAGCACTCACAAAAACTTTAGGAGGCAAGCATGCCAGTGATTGTAATTCACTTCTTGTGATGATTGCAGGAATTGGTGAATGTGCATGGTGGAGCAGTGTCCTTGGGTCATCCACTAGGGTGCAGTGGGGCACGAATTGTTGTCACACTATTGGGGGTACTTTGCTAATTTTCATGTTGACTTTTTGTTAGTCACAATGTTATGCAACGTCTTAACAGTGTTTGCATCTGGTAACTATGCCATCAGGCTCTGAAACAAAAGAAAGGAAGATTTGGAGTTGCTGGAGTTTGTAATGGTGGTGGTGGTGCGTCAGCTCTTGTGGTAGAGATAATGTAAGGTAATATCATTGGTCTTTGGTCTGTCCTCATTGTGCTACAAGCCTCTGTGAACCGTGAAGTAATCTGAAGCACCACTTTCTTACATCTTTGACTTTTTGCAGTCATGAAGACTGTGGTAGATGCTTGTTGTAGGGCCAGAAATTAAATACTCAGGGAATACATTCTCGCACCATGGGACATCATAGTATGGTCCGACAATTCTAACTTGTTTTTGGAGATATCTTTGTAAGATTTAAGGACTACGAAGTTCCTTTTGTCCTTGAAGGAACCGAAGTGTATGTGTTGACCAAGCAATATAATACATGATGTCCTTTGATGTCTCGTTTCTTTAATTCTCTATTTGTAAAGAGTGAACTCTTCATATAGTTTCTCTGCACTATAATTGAATTTCAATGGAGACACTCACGGCTAATGCATCTTAAGGTGTCCAAACCATACAGTGAGAGTATTGTGAAACGCTCGTAGAGTTATTGGGTGATTAGAGTTTGTGTTATGGCTGATGCATCCATTAAGGTGTCTCAACCTTGCAGTGTGAGTATCACAAAGTCCTCATAGAGCTGTTGGGCGATCGGAGTCTTCGTGTTTGTACTTACGAGCTCAATGGTAGATAGGATGGTCTGAGGGTAATATGGAAGTGAAAATATCATAACTTTCAAGGTGCTCTATCTGAGCATCTTGATGAAAATTCTGTCGTCTTGTTTTCAATGTAAGGAATCATGTGGCATGTTACAAGCAAATTTTGAGATGTCAAGTAGGCCTTCAAAAATTGTAGGATCTAAATTAGAAATTAACAGCATAGGGATATCTCACTTGTTTCAATATCATGTCCAAGCATGTTCATTTGCTTCATATGATCACCAAAAACATAATTAGTGAAGCTTAATATATGGGAGCTTAGGAAGCTTTCAAATGAAACATGATGTATAGTTTTCTTTAACGAATGGGTTTTAAGCTCTTCATGGACATCTTGGTATGGAGACCCAATAATGTGAATGATTATGGCCATAGTAAAAGGGTCTTGTATCTTGGCCATATGATTGTGACTGATTATGCTAATAGAGCTCCAAACGTAGAGCAAAGCTCTTAATTAGAGTGAATGAGTCCCTTGTTGATTATAAGTTTGAGGAGATAATGAGTCCATTGTCAATTATAAATTTTGTGCTTGTAATATCTTCAAACAAGTAAGCATTTGGTCCAAATTGACATGATGTTTGTGATGTAGAGTTATTAGGAAGGGTGGTTTGTTTCCATGCATACATGAGTGAAATGTGTAGTGTGTGTATGCTTGGGTATGGATGTTTAAGGGGGTGTATGGCAGAGGGGGGGGGGGGGGGGGGGGGTGGTAGTTATCATATGCGTGTATTATTAACTAATGATAATAGACCAAGTGGACGGGCTAATTAAAGGAAGCATCAAAGTAAATGATGGGGTAAAAAGAACATGGAAGCAACATGAGCTAATTTAGCATGGATAATTAAAACTTCAAGGAAATCATAAGATTTTGTGGGCATGCCATAGGGGCCAAGACCAAGGTTGAGCATTGTAATTGAAAAATTAAAGGCCACATGCTAGATGGAAGGGTGGAGCCCAAAGTTGAAGCCTTGAACCAATACTTTGTATTTAAATTTTAAAATATAAAGGTCATTCTAATGGTCTAAACTTGTGGAGCTCTCTCTCTCTCTCTCTCTCTCTCTCTCTCTCTCTCTCTCTCTCTCTCTCTCTCTCTCTCTCTCTCTCTCTCTCTCTCTCTCTCTACGCACGCACACAAGTTGGTCTTGCTAGCTAGACTTGCTACTGTGACTAATGCGTAAAAATTTGAGGACTGTGAATAGGTTGTTTCTTGAAGATATTCAACAAGACATGTAATTAGTTGTATGTAGTTAACCATATGCTTTGACAATATATATGTGTCTACATGTAATAATGCATTCACATATGTTTTTCTATGTATATGAGTTTATGTGCATGTGTGTGTGCTTAATGTTACACTACTTCCATCCCTTTTGTCAATTTATGTCAATACATTGTCATCTATTTATCTCACATATGTACAATAAAAGTAAAATGTTCTTCACAAATTCCATGTAAAAAGCTACAACCTAAAGGAGATTACATTAATGAATGATTTATATGAGTAAAACATCACAATTCTTTGAGTAGCACTTATGCTTGCCTTTGTTGGAGAACATTAAGGGGAGTAATGCTTTGGGAGTACATGAATTCGTGCTTCACAATTATACTCATGATTGATTTTATGGCCACTTCAATATCGGTTATTTAAAATTGTCACCTTGGTGAGGTTACTCCGTTTGAGTACTTGCAACAACCGTTAGAAAATTATATCTAGTACTCTTCTCTAAGCCCTTAAGCCTTCCCCTTTAAAGCCTAGATAGTAGTCTATAGAAAGATCATTATGATTGTGAGTGCTGATGAGTTGCAATTGCTATGCAATTTCACTTATTTAACAAGTTTTGATTGAAAGTTTTTTTGTATTTTTTGTGAACAAACGTGAGCGATTGCATGGTAGCTTTAACTTTTCTTACCCAAAAAGAAAAAAAGAACACATATCATCCTATATATGCTTCACTCGAAGCATTGTGCTTTTTGTAAGCATTATTAGCACTTTGCACAAGTATGTTGACATTAATATTCATAGGTCAAATTGACTTGCAAACTAGAAGTGGTACATGCTTTACATTATATGTTATCATAGCAAGTCTATCATACCTATCCTCAATCAAAACTTTATATTTACAGTTTTAAATATAAAGGTCATTCTTATAGTCTAAACTTGTGGAGTTGTGTGTCTGTGTGTGTGTGTGTGTGTGTGTGTGTGTGTATATATATATATATATATATATATATATATATATATATATATATATATATATATATATATATATATATATATATATATATATATATATATATATTCTCCTCCTCCATTGCTTGACCTTTAGTGAGTGTTAGACTGAGTGTGTGAGAGCTTTCTTGAGCTTTCTTGAGTGGGAGCTTCTCTCATTTTCTCCGTTGCAAGCCATCTTCTCCTCCTCATCCTCCTCCTCTGAGCTCGAGAGCATAATTAGAGTTAGTGTATTCCATGACTCCTATCTCTTGGCCACTATAACATATACACATAGCTATTGTGCCCTAGAGGTACCTCATGATACCCTTCATGGCATCCTGATCTTGTTGGCCATGTGTTGCCATATAGCACACCATAACTCCTACTGCAAATGCTATGTTAGGACGAGTGGTTGTCATGGCATACATCAAACTGTCCACTGCGGACTCATAAGGGATCTTGGCTATCTTGGTCTTCTACTCATCAAATTGTAGACAATAGACTTGACTAAGCTTCACATGAGAAGGAAGAATACAAACCAATAGGCTTACCATCCTGCATATGAAATTGCTCAAGAATTTTTTAGATATATTCCTTTTGTGATAGATAAAGGAGCCCCTTAGAGTGATCATGTGTGATGCACATCCCAAGAATATGTGAGGCCTATCCCATGTCCTTTATCTCAAGCTCTTCTTGAGTTGAGTTTTCAAGGCATTTAGCTCATTGTGAGCTCTCCCAACAGTAAGCATATCATCCAAATAGAGTACCAAAATCATAAGGCTACCATCACGAGCTTTCTTTGTATAAACATGGATCCATAGCACTATGGATATATCCCTGTGAATGCATAAAAGCAGCAAACTTGTGGTACCATTGCCTAGGTTCCTGCTTAAGGTCATAAAGGCTCTTTCTCAACTTGCATAGTAGGTGTTCCTTGTGTTTTTCCTCAAAGCCCTTAAGCTGATGCATATAAATCTCATCATGCAAGTCCCCACGCAGAAAAGCCATCTTTACATTTATCTGATAAAGTTTCACATATCTAGCTAAGCAACCAATACTAGTATCAAGCGTAGGATCGTTATTTTGACTATGGGAGAAAAGACTTCATCGAAGTCAACACCATATTTATGCTTGAAACTCTTAGCTACTAATCTAGACTTATAAGCGGGCTTGGGCATCTAGGGATACTTTTCAACTTATATACCCACTTACATGGCAGTATCCTTTTGCCACCAAGCAAATGAACCAAATCCCACATATGGCTTATTTGTAAGGAGTCAAACTCCAAGTGCATAGCCTTGTCCCATGAGCGACTATAATCTCTGTGTATGTCCTCATCATAAGAGAGAGGCTCACTTGCATCTACCACCATAACATAATCCGTGGAGGGCGTAAAGCGCTCAAGATGATGTACTAGCTCTAGTAGAGTCTCAAAATAGGCTGATCTTGCACAATAGGTAGATCGTGGGCCATGGGAGTAGCGGACTATATGGGAGTAGGAGGCTCCTCCTAAAAGATCACCTTACATACCCCAACTATTTGCTCAAGTTGCTTATGTATCTTTTCCTCATGGGAAACAAAATCATGACTACGGATAACCCTACAAGTTAGTGGATCCCATAGGCAATAGCTCATCTCACTTGCATCCTCGTAACCAAGAAAGATGCATTTCACAGACTTAGGATCCAACTTATTGCGCTTGTCCTTGGGAGCATGGCAAAATGCCTCACAACCAAAGATGCACAAATGACCATATGATGGAGGTTTTCCAATCCATACCTCCTCTACAACTTGGTAATCAATAGCAGTTCAAGGAGATTTGTTAATCAAGTGCACAACAATAGTAATTGCCTTAGCCCAAAAGTGTTGTGGTAAGCATGCCTAGCTAAGCATACTACATACTCTTTCCTGAATTATCATGTTCATGAGTTCGGCAATACCATTCTAGGGAGGGATATAAGGGGCAATCAATTTATGCTTAATACCCCACTCATGGCAAAACTGCTTAAAAGATTTGGAGACATACCCACCCCTATTATCAGACCTTAGGCATTTCAGCCTATACCCAAATTGGTTATTAACAAGAGAAAGCCAACGCTAAAAGGTAGATAAGACATTTGATTTTTGCTTAATAGGGTAAGCCCACACCTTATGTGAGTAATCATCAATGAAGGTGACATAGTACTTCACACCGCCTAGTGTGACTGACAAGGCATGGGACCACATACATCCAAATGGATAAGAGCCATCGGGCGCACCCATGCCTTTCATGCCAAAATTTTTATGTGTACTATGGGTTTGCTTGCCATATAAACAATGATTACAAGATTCAAAATGCTTATAGTCTAGGGACGGAAGATACTCCAAATTGGTAAGCACTTTTATTCCTTTCAAAGATATGTGCCCAAGGCGACGATCCCAAAGAGATACAAATGGAACTATAGCCACAACCAAAACATGGTCAGCTGACCTAGATACAAGTAAGGGATAGAGGGTACTAGACCTAGCACCACATGCAATAACAAGATTTCCACGGGTAATCTTCCATGAGGAATCACCAAAAGAGACAAAATAACCTACATCATCCAAGGTTCTAGCAAAGATAAGGCTCTTCATGAGAGCCAGTACATGATGTACATTATGAAGAGAGAACATGCTACTTGGACCAAACTACATGGGCATCACTAATACCTACTATCTCCAATGCCAGGTCATTACCCAAATAGATAGATCCAATCATATTGCAATAGGAGTGAAACCACTCTCTATGAGGGGTCACATAAAAGGAAGCCCTTGAATCCATCAACCAATACTAAGTGTATATTGACAATGCATTAGGAAACTGCGAAGCATCCAAGGAAGAGGCTCCTATGTGAGATCATTAGACACATCGAGTTGCACTACATTAATCTCCCCAATCTTGACACTAGACTTGCTAGGCACAATGCTGTGATAATTATTTTTTTCTTGCACTTTACCCTTTCCCTTTTCCTTGCACTTGTTTTTGTGCATTTTATGGTATTATGGCCGAATATGACTTGCTTTCCCACAATAATGATAAGTAAGATTGGACTTATGGCCATGGGACTTACTATGAGACTGTCCATGTGTCCTAAATTGAGACCTTTGAGAGTCTCCACCATGGTTGTTTCCATTGTGCAAGCCTTTCACAGTTAGTGCATGTGACATATGAGAAGTATCTGCATTCTTTTTGTTCGCCTCTTTTGTCAAGTGGACACTCTCAACATCCTACAATTTCAGCCCATTCTTTGAGGTGTTAGCACATAAAGCCGTACGAAAAGTGTCCCATGACTTAGGTAGAGTACCAAGCAAGAATAAAGGATGCAAAGGATCCTTGAACTCAATCCCTTGTGACACTAGGTGGCTAATGATGGAGTGAAACTCATTCAAATGTGCAAATATAGAAGTCCTTTCATTCATGTGCAGGTCCATCAATTGTTTCAACCAATACATTTGAGATGCAAGACTTTGCTTGTCATGAAGGTTCTTAATCTATATCCAAAGCTCATACACGGTTTGATTGTGAGTCACAATATTGTAGTGAATCTACTTAGAGAGTGATAAATGATGGTGGACTTGCATAGCTCATCCAATTCAACCCAATCCTCGGCCTTAATGTTTTTGGGATTGACAGCCTTATTTTTTAGTGGTCTAACCTACAAATTTTGCACTAAAATCTACCGTATCTGTGTCTTCTAATAGTTGTAGTTGCTCCCATCCAAATTTCAATATTGAAGATAGCACTGTCATGAGAACCACCGATCATAATGAGACCAAGCAAGTGCATAGAAGAGCAAAACATGTTGCTGTAATAAAATACAAATCAACCCAAAAACCACTACTAAATTAAGCTTAAACAAGAAAGGTTGCCAAGGTAATGAGCTATTCACAAACTGCAATAAAAAAACTATCAAGTACAAGTGATTGCCCCCATAAAGAATGCATAGATAAGAAATGATAGGCTGTTGTAATAAACTACAGTAAGAGGTCAACCCACTATGAGCAATCAAGATAAAGAAGCTAGGAATAACTGGCACTGATGACTGTCACAACTGAAGCGTGTCAATAACCATACATGCAATAGGCATAGATATCATACACATGGTAGGTCTCAAGAGTAAATGAAGAGAATTGCCAAATGCATAATCCATGAGCAAAGCTCAATACATAACCTAGAAGCATATAAATACCACTAACAACACCCTGACAGACATAAGTGCCAGATCCAAGCAAAGAGATCAAATCAACTCATGATAGGGTAATTGCATCCAATACATATCAAGAGAGCATGTACATGTCACAATGAGTCTCATTGTCTCACTGCAATACACTCAAGCTCAACTATAAATATCAAGTGCTCTATGTAACATCCAAGTGTCAAGTACTGGCTCCTATATTAACAAAAGTCAAATGCCAAATGAGAAATGCAAGCTCAATACACTAAGTACATGACATCGGAGCATCCTATATGAAGCATAATCTAGAAGCATAAAACCCAATATATTCTTCAAGTCCATATAAGGTCAATGATGGAGGTATGTGAAGCATAAGACCAGAGTGCCAAAGCATCCAATGTAGCTCAAAATGAGTCTCAAGTGTCACCATACACATGTCCAAGCCCATACATTAGTGCCAAGTATGTACATTAGGATATGTTGTGCTGCTTGAGAAGCATGTAAGCCTTCAATGCATAAGGCTTTCAAGTGAAATACTTGTTGCCCACTCTGTATATAGCAAAGAACCATGCTTCAAACTAACCAAAGAGAGCTCAAACCTATCCAACGAGCATCTCAAGGTATATACATCAATGCATAGGTGAATGAGTATTAATGGAGCTCAAACAATGAAGCAATTGCTATCCCTATTGTATGATAGCATGTTGCCCTATTTAGACAGTGAATATCTAAAGCATTCAAGCCCAAAACCAATACTCTAAACTGAGTACCAATGTCGGGGAGGAAGGCAAACAATGTTGACTGCATGCCATGTGCCACAAGAGCTAGAGAGGATGATCAAACTAATCAGGAATGAGGGCCTGTAAACAAGCGCAAATCATGCTGATTTGCTAATGTTTTTGGGTCAAATGATGCACAAGGGAAGCTCCAATAGGTCTCAAGAAAGCCTTGAAACAAGCCTTAAGCGATGGAAAGAAACGTGGAGCTCAATGTATACCTTGGATTGAAGGATCCATGGCTACCTTGAAATGAATAGCTATAGATATTCATAGGCTGAAGCAAACTAAATGGGAAAATCTCCTTGGTCTCAACTCTAATACCAGTTGAAGGGAGTGAGCTGCCTTGAGTGAAAGCCTATGAGTGGAAGCAAGAGCTATGATGGAAGGAGCAAGATAGCAAGAGTAAGAGACACAAGATGTGGGAACTCCAACAATCACAATGTGTGACCATTATTCAAATGTCATTGAAAGGATTAAGAATGAAGTGACAATGATGGGCATTGCCACCTATATTGTCTAGGTGTACGAGTACTGTGTCAATGTAACTAATATACGGGCATGGTAAGGCACATGCGCCTTTACCCCCAACACAATGAGATCTAGCCTTTAGTCATTTGTCAATTTGTCAATGTTTCTTAAGTACTTTTTGTCAATGAGAGAGAGAGAGAGAGAGAGAGAGAGAGAGAGAGAGAGAGAGAGAGAGAGAGAGAGAGAGAGAGAGAGAGAGAGAGAGAGAGAGAGAGAGAGAGAGAGAGAGAGAGAGAGAGAGAGAGAGAGAGAGAGAGAGAGAGAGAGAGAGAGAGAGAGAGCGCTCTTCCATGCGAAGGTGTGCTACCTCTACATTTCATTGTAGAGACCGTGAAGCTCAAAGATAGGCTTTCTTCACTCGCAAAAAATAGTGCATTACACACTCCATATTATTATCTTGCTTCATCCTCATTTTTTGCCCTTCATTATCCTTATTTCTCTTCATGAATTACTCATTAATTTTTGAGATAGATCTAAGTCAATAAATGTTCAACACTACCCACACTTGCCTATAAATATGGGGTTTGATAAAAAATCATTGATAGAAAAAATATGTATGAATTTGTATTTATATGACACTAGGTGTGTGTCTATACCTAAATGTATTTCCATGTAGTGAGCACTAGGGTGCATATGTGCCTTGGGTGTATTTGCATGTAAGGGGAGGCATTAATGTGCATGCATGTCTGTGTGCGCACACACGTGTGTGTGCATGCATACACACACATAAAGGTTGGGGGAGGGCAACTAAGGTATGTGTATTCATTTATTTTTATGTGAAATATTGTGTGCGTGTGCACACACGTGAGTATATTTTCATGTTGGCAGGCATCATGCTTGTGAATATAAGTATATAGAGATGAATGTAAAATAGTACCATGCTATTGATAGGATATGGATCCATGAGAATATATACACCTTAATGGATGGAAGGGTACTAAAGTAGTTTAACATTGAGTAAATAGCTTTTTATTGTGAGGTGGAGGGAGAGGCCAAAAGAGGTAGAGTAAATTGTGATATGGATTAATTACTAGTATTATGTGGAGAGCACATTAATTTGGTTATGTGTTTTTTTTTTTGGGGGGGGGGGGGGATTTGAAAGTGTTTACTAAGGTACTTGATCAACGATGGAGAAGGAGATGAGGTGGATGTATATATTATAAGTGGCAAAATCTTGAGTGATAATGAAGGTAAGGAAAGGTGATCAGGCTTTAATTATGTTTTTTTTTGGGGGGGTGTTTATCAAGGTTTTTTACCTCATGTGATTGAACTTGAATAATGATTTTCTCAAGGGGGTTGTTTACCTAAGGCTATTTATATAAGGTGGTCAAACTTAAAAAAATGGTGTTTTCTTAGGAGAGAGTTTGTTTTCCTATCTAAGATGGTAAAATGTTAATAATGGATTTTCAAGAGATATTTATCTAAGATTATTTACATGAGGTAGGAAAATCTAAATATACCTCATGCTTCAAAGTGATTGTTCATTACTAAGGTTTCGGTATGTCCTTAGTTGTTAAAGTTTGACCTTATTTCTCCATGGATTTCTTAAATTTTACTTTTGATTCTTTTCTCTCCTCAGTATAGGCTTCAATGATGGTTAATTGTCTTTGGACCCATGTGTCTTTGCATACTTGGCCATCTTTGGATTTGTAGATTGGGATGCAGGTGCCATTTGTTGTTGTTTGGGGACCTTTGCTTGCTATTATTTACATGAGGTAGGAAAATCTAAATATACCTCATGCTTCAAAGTGATTGTTCATTACTAAGGTTTCGGTATGTCCTTAGTTGTTAAAGTTTGACCTTATTTCTCCATGGATTTCTTAAATTTTACTTTTGATTCTTTTCTCTCCTCAGTATAGGCTTCAATGATGGTTAATTGTCTTTGGACCCATGTGTCTTTGCATACTTGGCCATCTTTGGATTTGTAGATTGGGATGCAGGTGCCATTTGTTGTTGTTTGGGGACCTTTGCTTGCTTCTTTTAGTTCCTTCTTTGGCCCAACTTTGTTGAGAAAATTTAGCCTTTGTCTTTCCAAATATTTTTGCTTTTTAGCATTTCACCTTGGAGATGTTTTTGTTACTTTTTTCACCATCTCATATAGTATTTGTAAAATAATTTATGATATCTAAATATTTTTTATTGTGAATACATGGATATCCTACAACCCAATGAAGAAAAGACTTCAAGCATGGGGACATAAATTGAACAATTTAAAATGCTTCCAAATAAGGATGCTATCAAAGCAATCTTGAAGGATCCAAAGTATCAAAATCTTGAAAAATAGGAGATTGAGATTTTCTTGAGAGGGAGTCAACTTAGCTCAAGTGATATGCAAGCTTTGTTGGATGAGGCATGTATATATAGCAGGGGATACATAGATATTTACAAATCTCTTTACAAGAAGATGAGGGAAGCTAATATGCAAGGATGGATATTGCCAAACCCAACATCACTCAAAACCATTCAAAAACAAGTGAATGATCACACTCTATAGCTCCTAGGAGCTCCATTTCATCTCGAAGATATGTATCATTTGGCACCAGGGGAGGTGATGGTCTACAACAAATACAATAATATATTTTACAACTTGGAGGCCCTACAATCATACTTTGCTCAATTATTTGAGGTGATTCCTGATGAATGTGATGGTCTCCTGAAATTTGTACTCAAGCTCAATGAGTGTCAGATTGTGAAGGATAAAAAGTTAGAATGAGTCACCATCACCCCGATGAACAGGGCACTCGATCCAACAATTTCAAAGCACAATCCAAAATGGTTTACTTATGCTAATACTATTGTTGTGTCACTTGCTTATAATATGTGTGTATTCCAGGTTATGTCCTTGCATTGGATTTTCCACAAGACAAATATATCCCAAATCATTAGTGAGCAAAGGAATGGGAGAATCTTGAACATGGAAGGATTTCAAAGATTCAAAGTAGAGTGGTATCTAGCAGGTGATTTGAAGATCCTAAAGTGCATGTACAATGTCTCAAAAGGCGCCAATTTGAAGAGCCCATGTATATATTACATGCATGTTGCAAAAAGGAATTGACAAAGGAATTGGAAAAAGGCACCCAATAGCCACCTCAAGGGTCCAAGTTTGAGAGAAATTTTAGATATTCCCTTGTCTCAAGTCCATATCTACACAATGCATGGTTTGTGCAGGATCATTGAGAAATTACTTTTCATGTATATATGTTTTGCTTGGCAATGTGACCTAAGTCTATGCAAGTCAAGGCAATTGCAATACTTGAGATGGCATTATTAGACATTAGTTTGCATGGTCAAAATGTGAAGATTGAAAGGGACGAGAAAAGGTCAAAGGATGGTCGAGACATCCCAAAGGATGGACAGTCGAGACATCCCAAAGAAACTCTTCGTTGGGGGTATGAAAGCATGGAGTTTTTTTATCTCCACCACCCTTTGATAATCCTAGTTAAGTAAAACATTCCACTTAAAGAATTCAATTCAACAGGTGGAAGTGCATCCATGTTTGGAAGTCTTTAGATACAATCTTTAAGTTTTGTGACATGCACGCATGGAACTCAGATGACTACCATGCCTTTGAAATAGCATTGGATGTATCTAAAAAGTCAATGGTTAGTGCATGGACATATCAACACATTACCCACTACATGGTATGCTATCTTCATAATATACGATAAAGTATAATTGCTTAATCAGAGGTGCATGAAACACTAATTTGGTATGCTTTCTTATGATTTGATAGCACATTATATATAATGACACCCTTGGTTTGCTAAGCAATATGGCAGTTCATCGGTGTGGTTAACTCGAGGTATGGAGAAAACCCATTATTAAGCGTGTACCCACTATTTCAACCATACAAGACATGGTGGAGGAGTAGAGAAAGCCAATAGTTTAGAAGAATTACATCAATAGACATATAGAAAGCTTGTCCATAGAGCTAATAGAAAAGAAGCACCAAGAACATCTAAAATCAAGAAAACAATGCAACATTTGGAGAGACAAAGAAGAAAAGAATTGTGAGAGAATTCTAATGCATCAATCAAACATACTATGTGGCAACAAAAAAGAAAAAGGCAAGGAAAAACTTAGATACCCATAACCAACAGTTCCTCATAAATACTTGAGGTGCTTGTAGAAATTTTGATACAGAGGAGCACTTATCAATGATCTATTTTTGGAAGAAACATTTTACATAACAAATATACAACTCACTTTTTTTGAAAAAACACTATTCTTGAGTACACAATAATGAAGCTCACTCCTTTACACTTGGCCTCTTTGAAGATGGCCCGACATCTTCTTGTAATTGTTGCTCTAGTTCATTTAAAGATTGTTGATTGATTTTTGGAATCGATCTACTTCTAAGAAAGTGCCCTTTTCCATATTCTACAAGCATATTGGGAACCCTGATACTACTCATCAACCCGAATGATGCTTACACTAAATGTTATTTGGCATGTAGTTTTTGGAAACCAGGGCCTTGACCCAATTTCTCATAGTTTTTGGAAACCAGGGCCTTGACCCAATTTCTCATAGCTTCCTATTTCTCTAAAAACATTATCTTGTCTGCATTCCACCTAATAGGATACCCTCCAAGATATCTTGGTAGGGTCTTCAATGCAAAAAGAGGGAACTCTGCATTGTCCCTTGAGAACTTGTGGTGGAAAAAAATAAACTTTGGGAAGGTGAGGTCTTTGATGTAATGGCTCAAGGCAGAGTCCTTGCCTAAACCTTCCTTCTGTTTGCCATCTACACGACCAAACGAAACCATCTTTATACTCAACAAGCTAAAAAATAGCTAACATACCTAGTGAGTCTTAGGAATGTTTTTATGGAAATCAACATGGTATCCAAATGAGCATAGTTTGTGAAACAAACCCTCTAATTTTCATCTAAAATGAGCAACTCCTCACTCCATATTTGAATGGATGATTAGCCAATTTGCAAGGACTTAGGAGCTAAGTCCTTGTTTGATCTACCCAAGTGAGAAACATTAAATTTCTCTTGTGTTGCCTTGAACTCTTCCTTTGAAGAAGGAATGGATGACTCATATCGGAGTGCATCCTTGTATATCATAGTCAAAGTCTTTGTTGCGGGGAGATATTCCATTTCCTTGACATTTGAATCCACAAGCAGATACTTATCCCAATCTGGTACAGTAAGATTAGGATTTGTTTCTAGATTTTTTGTGCAACAATGGCTAGGAAGTAGTCCTCCCTGATGTTTAAAGGGCCTAGATATTAGACAGGAGAACATACTGCCTTTCACCAATAGGGAAGGAGGGGAGCAAAGTTGTGGGAAATTCACCAACATCCTCCTCAACCTCTTGCTCAATAATAGAACCCACCACCTCTATGTTCTCCCTTCTCAAAGATTCAACATCGAGTTAATCACTTTGCTCCCTCTCACTTGCCACATCTACTAGCTGTGAAACCTCTTGCACTCCCTCTGTCTCCACTTCATAGGGATGTTGTGCATTTTCTAGGCCTTGAACAGACTCTTTCCCTTCATCCCCTAGCAATGCATGAAGAAAACATACAAACCTTTGAAAGTACTTGATGAGACAACACTTCTGATCGTGTGTAGGGAACTATAGATTTTCCTTCTTCATGCCCTCAGGAACCCTTAGCACTGCCCTATAGAACCTTTTCCGTTGGGGCTTATCAGTAAAGCCATCATTCATGTGAGCATATTGCAAGCCCTCGATAAAGAACCTCTCTAGTAGACGTTTGCTCCAAAAAAGTGGCATCATGTTCCTCGAGGTAGACTCATGAGGCTTTGATCCATTCCTCTGCAGAGGGAGTGATAGAAAACAAATGGGATACTTGTGGTAGCAGATGCCCCTATCCCACTCAACCAAGGAAATCTACAAGCATCGCCTTAGGACTATGTCCACTCCTCCTAGGCTCTTGTGCTAGAGCACTAGGAGTGCCTTTAATACTAGCAGGCTCTTGTGCTAGAGTGTTAGGACTGGCTTCACTCCTTGCAAGCTCAAGATTCCCCTCCATATGCTACACCTGTGTAGCAACCATATCGGTAAATACAATTATATGAGAAACACCAATTGGAATGGGGGGGGGAGGGGGATTTTCAAAACCTCAAGGCCCCCCCCACCTTGTGGGGATCCTCAGTGGTTTGAAGTGGGCGGACTTCCACAACGCGAGGGGGGTGGGGTCCAAAATCTTGAGCCCCCCCTCTCATTGTGTAGGTCCTTGTTGCTAGTTTGGGGTAGGGAAAACCAACACAACACAACAACACAACATGAGGGGGGTTTGAATCTCAAGGCCCTCCTCTCGCATTGTGTTGGTCCTTCTTTTGGGACAGGTGAATGGCACAATGCAAGGGGGGATTCAAAACCTTGAGGCCCTCCTCTCATGTTGTGCTAGTCCTTGTTTTGGGACACACGGACCACACAATGCAACGGGGGTTCCAAAATCTCAAGGTCCTCCTCTCGTGTTGTGCTAGTCTTTGGTGGTTGTTTTGGGAGGGGGACTGCACAACACAGGGGGGGGCCCCCCCTCTTATTGTGCGGTTCCAATATGCAGCGAAGTAGTGGTTCAAGACCACGAAATGTTGGACAACACAATAATTATTCTTTGTAGAGTGTTGGAGTAGGGTGATGGCCATAACTGGGCGGGCGAAGAGTT
Organism: Lygodium microphyllum; assembly: GCF_053477565.2. NCBI lineage: Eukaryota > Viridiplantae > Streptophyta > Polypodiopsida > Schizaeales > Lygodiaceae > Lygodium > Lygodium microphyllum. Next base: position 115,152,806 of record NC_141150.1, on the reverse strand, counting down.
TGCTACAATGCAAAACTGCACTTGGAACATCTAGTTGGGCAAAAAACAGACGATGTGAGTTTACTTTTGTAAATTTAACCTTGCATAGCTTTAACAATTTTATACTTAGTCTCATTTCTATGATTTTATGTAGGGTGAGCACTTCGCAACTTATACACATGATGACCTTCTTCTATTTACAACATAGATTGTTGAAAATCTAATCAGCTGTGCTTCTCATCGAAATCTCTCAATACCACCTACGTATGACCTTTTAGCTCCACGCCTGGAACCATGAGTCGAAATGCCATATCCCCATCCCAATGCCATTGACTTAGATGATGTGCACTTGACTAACGACACCAAATATTTGGACAATTTTGATATAGAGAGGATGCAAAGATTGCAAATATGCCAAAATTATAGTATTCAAATAAAAAATTGCACTCTTGTACATAATCTAGAACTTTGTAATCAAATTGCCATCATTTGAATGAGTATTCAAGTAGTTTTGTACCAACTTTTGTCCTTACAATTTTGCATCTATATTTCCATTTGTACTATTGGATAGGTTGAGGCAAGAGGAAAACTTGTGTAGTGTGAATGTTGTTACATAATGTGTTTCTCTCTTTTCTCTAGGACACCTACACATAAGGTTCACCGCGATTCATGTTATTTGCAAACAAGAAAAATGTATCTTAGATAATGTACTACAATTTTGGATTACATATTCTATTTACCTTGTAACCATTGCACTTAAACAAATAAGCAATAGGGATATTTAGGTCCTCATTTGTTAGGTCCTTTTGCACTTGATGTAAAGAGACGTTGTTGTGATGTTATGAGGACACAGTGTGAAAAAGTATGGAATGCATCATCATCCGACTTCTTTATTGATCTAGAGAGTCAATGTGATCTGAGCCATTAGTACTAGTGTGAGTTGCATGGATTATCCAAAAATACTAGATTTTTGGATAATTTAACCTATTTTTATATTATTTATTGTAAAAATCCAAAAAAGTTAGAAAAAAGCATCTAGGTTAGGATGGCATGCAAAAAGCTAGTTGCTTTTTCAGCCAATTAGGGGATTTTCACAAGAAGGATAGATTGACGAAATCACGCGTGGCGCGATCGCTGTAAACAGGTTGAAACTGCAGATTGAACTTAAAGAAGAAGGAGTGATCTGGGAGATCCGTGAATAGGTGTCCTAAGGTTTTACCCCCCTTTCGGAGCCAACGGAGCCATCAGATTTGGGTTCCGAGCAGCAGAGAAAGAGCTGTAATTTTTATGCACGTTTTGTTCTACGAAGCTCCAGGAGATCTAATGCCTGGAGATTGCTTTTGAGTAGTGCGAAGATTCTAAGTTCTTTCAATACTTATTGATTCAATTCATTGTGCTTTGTCTTTGTAGTGTTCACCACTTGGGTATTCTCTATCTTCTCTTCTATCTCCTATCTCTATTTCCTTCTACTTCTGATCCTCGGTGGATTTGACCTTTCGACAAAAACCCCTCCGATATTGGTGAACCTGATGTGAAAGGTTGTCACTGAAGAAGGAAAGATAAGATGGGAGAACCTTTGAATACAATCTACAGTGATGTTTTGCAACAGTTGGTGCAAAATATGAATATGCTTATGCAGGTACAACAACAACAATAGGTGATGCAAGCTTCTGCTCAAACAGAAAGTGTTGTGATGAATGCTTTGCAAGCAGTTGAGCGTGAGGTGAAGTTATTCAATGGTAGGAATGTATCTGCATATGTACATACCTATGCTTAGAAGATGGAATTCTTTGGAGTGGCTCAATTTGCATGGAGCCGGTATTTTGTACATGTTATTGTTCATGAGCTGAAAGCACGGATTACTGAATTATACTTGTAGGATGCTGATTGGGTAGCCTTCAAGAAGACACTCAGGGAAGAATTTTATATTGAGGATACCAGTTTGATTATGCACAAGACTTTTCAGGAGTGGGTTATACAACCCAAGGGTCTTGTGGCTACATAATTGCTAAGAGAATTTGAAAGTCGATTTGAGCAGTTGGATCTCGCAGAACAGCAAGCTCTTGCAAGTCAAAAAATTGAATTGTTTCTATAGGCAGCTGATCCTGAGCTTTAAGAGAAGCTTGATGATTTGCTTGAGGATTAGACTACAGAGACAGGTTTGAAAACAGAGTGGAGACATGTCAAGGAAGATGTTACTGTGCTTGTGAAGAAGCATAGAAGAAGAGAAAGATTGCATGTCTCTAGCTTGCCCACAGTTACGGGCAAGACATTTGATGTATCCAGTAAGCCACCTACTTCTGTGGCTAACCCTATGGCTATACTTGCTATTGTTTCCTTTGTTAGGGAAGATATCTTAGATGAATTGGTCAAAGGCATGCAGGATCTTCAATTGAAGGTTGCAAAATTGGATGAAAAAGGACAAGAGAAAAGGGGACGGGTAGCAACCCCTAAGCCTGGAAAAAGATGTATGTGGTGTGACAGTTTGCAGCACGAGAGAAAGGATTGTGCTACCTATCAGGAGGCCTTAGCACGACAGCTTATCTTTTGGAAAGATGGAAAGTTCCATGCACAAGAAACGGGATTGCCTCTTGCTTTGAATTTTGGAATGGGAGGTACGTAGAAGTTGTTGGAAGACTTGGCTGTCCGAAATGCTTATGCGGCGGTACATGCTTCTACTTTTGGTCTGTAGTTGGATAGAATGCATGGCCAAGTGATGGTTGGTCCAAAGGCTAAAATATGGACACATGCTTTACATGCAGCTGAAAAGAGAAAGGTCACTGATAGTGAAATGTCTCATGCAGGGCAAGACATTCGTGGCATAACTGGTTGGGAATCACTAGTAGATGCATATTCAGTGTATGCATATTTGGCAAAGGTACAAAACACGGATGTACTTGTGGAAGAAAAATGAAAAAGAGATGAAGATATTGCAGGGACATCTAAAAGAATGACAAGAAGAAGTGTGGGCAAGCAACTAGGATATAAGTTGCAATCTGACATTGAGACAACCACAGATCTTAAGAAGGTTCTTGAAGAACAGATCTTAAACAGTTAGGTGGAATCTACCTTGGGAGAGGTGCTTGGCATTACCAAGCGAGAATTTCATGATGAGATCATTGACATAATTAAAAGGAAGCATCAGTTTCTTGGTGATACCACTAGTGCATTGCTGCAATTTGAAGAGGAAATTGGTTTGTTGGGTATTTAGGCTGAATATGAGCATGAAGTAAGTACAGGATTGTCTATGCAGGATGCTACTAATCAATGGAAAACATGTGGAAAAGAGAAGAAAGTGGCTGAAAATACATTGTCTTGTAGCAATATGCATGATGGAGTAAGGCAAATGCAACAATATGGAGAAGAGACTCTAGGATTTATTCCTCGAAGTCACTACACAAGAAATCATTGGGCTAGACCTACAACTGAAATGGTAGTGAAAATAGGGGAACGTGAAACTCCTTGTGTTGCTTTACCTGACCATGGGTTTGAGATAAATGTCATTGAGCAGGGATTGTATGAAAATGGTATTGAGATATCGAGCTCCACTCGTGATACGCCAGGGTGATCGTTGTGTATTTATGTCACCGACTTGTCAGTTGCAGATGCGGTTGGTACACCGCCCATGAATAACAGCTACATGACAGCTATCCTTATCTACTCTAGTTCGTGGCTCAGTTAGTATGCCACCTTAGTTAGTTGAGTTTGGTTTGAGACCCATATATAGGGTTCTTCTATTTCTTTATATGTGAGTTCTTTTTGGCTTACACAACTAAGAAGAGGAAAACTGTTTTCAGCCTTCACCTTTGTGTGTATTCTCCATTGTGCAAGCAAGAAAGCTACAAGTGAGACTCCTTCCTTCTCTCCCACAATCTTGACATGGTATCAGAGCCTTGTTCGTGGTAAGGAGCTCAAGAAAGCAAGCCAAGCTCGCGGTGTTCTGGTAAGAGGAGCAGTGTTGCTTTCATTTTCTGTTTTGGGAGCAGATCTCTGCAGGTAGCACAGCCGGAAAGTGCAGGAGTGCATTGTCTCAGGTTGAGACGCTCTTCGCGATGAAGCAAGAGGGTAGTATATGTTGCGGGCGAGGGCTTTAGCCTATGGCGACCTTGTTTTTTTGATTTGAGGCCATTTCGGGGCCTGTTTTGGAGGCGGAAGTTTTCTGCACGCACTCAGGAAAAGGCCCAATTTTATGCTGTGCAGCCACTGTTCTACAGGTCGGTGAAAAGTTACTGTAGAATTGCATCGTATGCTTGTGCGCAGAGACATTGGGAGTTACAGAATCATCCCTGTTGGCTGTTGATGCAAAATCGTCACTAGGAAGTGACTATGTGGTCAAATACCACTTTCGTCAGTTTTGCAGATTTGCCTTTGTGAGGCTGAAGCTGTGTTCTTTGCAGTGACAGAATTTTTTGCAGTGTTCTGTAGTGGCGTCTGATTCTCTCTCACAGATTGTCACTGAAAAGCTTGACAAGAACAACTTCCAAGCATGGAAGTTTAGAATGACGAATTTCCTTATGGGAAAAGGATATTGGGAATTCGTTGCAGGAAATGAAGAAGAACCAGTTCTTCCTGATGTTCCGAATCAACAGCAAATGCAGGCATTTAAAGCATGGCATGAGAGAGCCAGGAAAGTTGTGTACTAGCTGTCTATCAGCATTTCAGACTCTATGATTGTGCATATTCAAGATGTAAGTACGCCAAAGGAGGCATGGGATACTTTGTTAAAAATGTATAGCACAAATACGCAAGCCAGGAAAATGCAGCTCAAGCAAGAGTTGCACAATGTGCAAAGAGAAAGTATGAGCATCAATGACTACCACATGAAGGTGAAGAAGATTGTAGATGCACTTGCTTCCATTGGGTCGCCAGTGGAAGATGATGATTTAGTCTCAGTGACCTTGAATGGTCTAGGAAAGGATTATGCACAGTTCCGAACATCCATTTTCGTCCGTGAAAGATTTCCTGATTTTGAGGAGTTGATTGCTCTTCTAATTTCTGAGGAGCAGAGAAATGGTGGTGCATCTTCTTCAGGAGGAACTTCAAAAGAAGCTGTCTTCTACTCAAATGCTGGAAGAGGTAGAGGCAGAGGTAGAGGAGGCCGATATGGAGGCCGTGGTAGAAATCAGAATATGCAGCAAACTCAAGAAAACCAGTCCTATGGAGGAGGACGTGGTAACTCTAGAGGCAGGGGGAGCCAAAGAGGTCGTGGTGGATGGCAAAGAGGCCAAAATACAAACAGTAATGTTGAATGCTACTACTGTGGTAAAATGGGTCATATGGCTAAAGACTGCTATAAAAAGCAGAATGACATCATGAATGGAAAACTGCAACAAGGAAATTATGCATCTTCTAGTAGACAGGGTGATGACAGAAATGAGCATTTGTTTATGGTGCAGCACATGAACAATTCTGTGACAAGTGCAGAAGAAAGCAATGATGTATGGTATGTTGACTCAGGTGCATCAAACCACATGACAGATCATGCAGAATGGATGGAGGATGCAAGGAAAATGGAAAAACCAGGATTTGTGGAGACTGGTGATGATACTGCACATCCTATTGTGCAGATTGGGAAAATTCCTTTGTCTATGCAGGATGGGAAAAAAAAATACCTGTCCGATGTATTTCATGTCCTGAATATCACCAAGAATCTGGTTTTTGTTGGTCAAATGGTTGAGCAGGGCTTGCAGGTCAGATTTAATCCTCATGGATGCTTTGTTGAGGATATGAAAAATAAAGGTCACTTGATAGCAAAAGGAAAGAAGAAGGGAAGAATGTTTACGTTGGATGCAGACATGCCTGAATTGAGTGCAGCAATGTTTGCACATGGGACCGGTGTAGTTGCAGATATTGATATCTGGCATAAACGCATTGGTCATGTTAATGTACAACGACTTAAATCAATGCAGACCCAAAATATTGTTACAGGATTGCCCAAATTCAAGGTTGCAGAAATGCATAAGGTATGTGAAGCCTGTCAGTTTGGAAAACAGGCAAGGAAACCATTTCCTAGACATGTTCAAGAGAGTGAGAAGCCATTGGAATTAATCCACTCTGATGTGTGGACTACTAAAGCTGCATCTCTTGGAGGCTGTTATTATTTTGTCACTTTTATTGATGACTATAGCAGAAAAGTTTGGGTGTATTTTATGAAAAAGAAAAGTGAAGTTTTTGGGCATTTCAAAACCCTTAAAGCTATGGTTGAAAAAGAAACAGGCATGCAAATAAAATGCCTAAGGTCAGATGGAGGGGGAGAGTACCTCTCAAATGAGTTTGCAAAGTTCTTGCAGGAGCATGGCATAAAGCAGCAATATTCATGCAGTCATACCCCACAACAAAATGGAATTGCAGAAAAGAAAAACAGGCATATTGGAGAGGTATCTCGTGCCATGCTCAATGAAAAAGACTTGCCAGATTTTTATTGGGTTGAAGCAGTTGCTACAGCAGTCTACATAATGAACAGGACTCCCACTGCAGCAATACATGGAATGACTCGAGAGGAGAGGTATACTGGTAGGAAACCAGATATTTCTCATTTGAAAATTTTTGGTTGCATTGCCTATGTACATGTGCCAGATGAGTTGAGATCCAAGTTGGATCCAAAAGCTGAGAAGTGCATCTTTATTGGTTACTCTCTGCAGCAAAAAGGGTATAGATGCTATAACCCTTCTACTCGTAAGTTTACAGTGAGCAGAGATGTTGTTTTTGATGTGATGAGTAGCTGGTATAAACCAGTAAATGTGATTGATAATGTAGATGCACAAAATGGTAATGCTGTACAGAATTCACAGCAGCAGTCACAAGATATTAGTGGACGTAGAGCGTCCTCTAGCAGTGGTTCACATTCTTCGCCATGGACAGGCAGATTGAGATCAGGAGAATCTTCTCAAAGCAATGTAGATAGTGGTATTCAGGTATCATTAAAAGGAAAAGAGAAGGTAGATCAGCCCATGTTGGATGTGAATGCAGGTCACTCTTATGTGGATGGTGAATCCAGTGGCTCAGAACAGAGCATTGATGATGAGTTGGGTATTCCTTCTATTGTTACACCTGGAGTAAGGAAGACCAGGGATGTTTTGAGAGCACCTAGGAGTGAACCTACTTTGTGCAGGTCTACGAGAGCTAGGTATCCTGTGGATAGGCTGAAATATGATGGATTTACAGCCATTCACTATGCATATATGGTCAAAGTGATACATGAACCAGAACCCACTTCTTTTGAGCAAGCCATGGAAAAAGAAAAATGGGAGAAAGCCATGGATGAAGAAATGGATGCCTTGGAAGCAAATGCTACATGGGAATTGGTACCTTTGCCTAAAGGTAAGAATGCAATTGGCTGTAAGTGGGTTTATAAGGTGAAGCACAATGCAGATGGTTCTGTGAATAGATACAAGGCAAGATTAGTAGTCAAGGGGTATGCACAAACATATGGCATTGACTATGAAGAAACATTCAGTCCGGTTGCAAGGATGGCAACCGTAAGAGCAGTCATTGCTATGGCTGCATCAAAGGGATGGTCTTTACATCAGATGGATGTAAAGAATGCCTTCTTGCATGGTGATTTGCAAGAAGAGGTCTATATGGAGCAGCCACCAGGTTATGTGCATGCTGCTCATCCTGAGTTTGTTTGCAGGTTGAAGAAAGCTTTGTATGGCTTGAAGCAAGCACCTAGAGCATGGTCTGACAAGATAGGATAGTATCTTGTCACTATTGGCTTTCAGATTTCCAAGGCAGATTTCTCACTTTATGTGAGAAAAACAAAGAAAGGTATTATGCTACTTGTCATTTATGTTGATGATTTGATTATGATAGGTGACAGTGATGAAGATATCCTTCATGTGAAAATGCTATTGAAGCAGAAGTTTGAGATGAAGGATTTGGGAGAGCTGCGTTATTTCTTGGGCATTGAGGTGATTAGATCACCAAGTGGGATATAGCTCTTGCAGAGGCAGTATGGATTGGACATGCTGTCCAAATATGGGATGACAGGCTGTAAGCCTATTTCAGTTCCTTTGGAGCAGAATGTGAAGCTGAGTGCAGATGCAGGTGAGCTTCCGGAAGACCCTACTATGTACAGACGCATAGTAGGAAGTTTGATTTATATGACTATTACCAAGCCAGTTTTGAGCTATGCTGTTGGATTGGTAAGTCAGTTTATGTAGGCTCCAAGGAAACCACATTTGGATGCGGCTAGATGCATACTCAGGTATGTGAAGTCCACATTGCAGTATGGACTATTTTATGAGACTGGGGTTTAGATACAGTTGCATGGATACACTGATGCTGATTGGGCTAGTAGTATTTCTGATAGACGATCTACCAGTGGATATGTGTTCTCTTTTGGGAGTGCTGCAGTCACTTGGAGCAGCAAGAAACAACCTATAGTTGCCTTGTCGAGCACAGAGGCTGAGTACAGGGGTGCAGCAATGGCTGCATGTGAGGTAGCTTGGTTGCATAATCTACTTTATGATATGCATTAGTCTACAGATGGGCCAGTTGTCATTTATTGTGACAACATGAGTAGTATACACTTGGCAAATAACCCAATCTATCATGCTAGAACAAAGCACATTGAGGTGCATTATCACTATGTGCGAGAGAGGGTTTTACTAGGTCTTATTGATCTAGTTTATGTCAGCACAGAGGATCAGGTAGCTGACATATTCACGAAGGCATTGGGCGCAGAGAAGCTGCGCAAGTTCAGAGACCTGCTTGGTGTGTAGGAATTGGGATTGAGCTCGAGGGGGAGTGTTGAGATATCGAGCTCCACTCGTGATACGCCAGGGTGACCGTTGTGTATTTATGTCACCGACTTGTTAGTTGCAGATGCGGTTGGTACACCGCCCATGAATAATAGCTACATGATAGCTATCCTTATCTACTCTAGTTCGTGGCTCAGTTAGTATGCCACCTTAGTTAGTTGAGTTTGGTTTGAGACCCATATATAGGGTTCTTCTATTTCTTTGTATGTGAGTTCTTTTTGGCTTACACAACTAAGAAGAGGAAAACTGTTTTCAGCCTCCACCTTTGTGTGTATTCCCCCATTGTGCAAGCAAGAAAGCTACAAGTGAGACTCCTTCCTTCTCTCCCACAATCTTGACAAATGGTGCATGGCCCGTAGACACTGATCATGGTTGGCGAATGAGAGCTACAAATAATTCTTCAGGGGAGCTCTATGCTGCATGTCCTAATGAAAAAGTGACGATTGGTGATGCACAGGAAGAGCACAAAGAAGAGCAACACTTCTTTGTGTAAGGTAATTCTTCATATGCAGTGATTTTGGGACAGCCCTATATTACAGGTGTGCATATGGAAACAAAGGTGCTTGATGATGGTTTTGCAAGAGTCAAAAGTAAGGATGGGAGAAAATCGGTCCAATTTCTTACTATTTGTGTTAATCATCCTAGAAATCGGGATACGCTTCGAGAGTCTCCTTTGGTTCCAAATGCAAGGGAATTCAAAAACCTAGATTTTCATTAAGCATTGCTGTAATGCGGGGCTACAGTAGTGCTGTTCAGAGGGTGGACTCGCCTCTTGATGGAATGAAGCATGTATTTACTAGCGATTATTCTCAATTTATAGAAAATAGTTCATGTTGGTTTAAGCCTATGGAAGCTATATGCAAGGCTGAACGCATATCTATGAAACGGGCTACTAAGGAATTGAGAGCATTGGGGTTGTTAGCTAAAAATGAAGGCATTTCAGGCATCTTTTATGGGCTGAATATTAATAACACTATGGCTGAAATTTCAGCAACTATACATGCAACAAATGAGGCTGAAAACAGAGTGTTGTCAGTATGTTTGTTGGATATGTATGATGTTATAGCATTGTTTGCTCAGCAGGAATGATTACAATGGGCTGAAGCACTTGTGGAGACAAAGTATAAGATAGTTGACAAAAAGGTGAAACCAATTGCTTTTCCACTTCCACCAGAGAGTGAGGGTATGCATGAAAAAGTGTCAAGGTAGCCAAGCTTATGGAATCCTAAAGATATAGATCATTAGTTTACATCTAAAACATTACAGGAATTGAAAGTTGGTGCAAAAGGGTTTCTTTTGCCTACTGAGAGAGATTGTTTTATGTGGATTTTGGCTAGGCATGGAAAGGCATTTGCATTTCAGTCAAGTGACTAGGTTGTGTGGATCCAAAAATTGTCTTTGCTATGTTCATATTTACTGTGCCACATGTACCATGGAACTTGAGGCCTATCCCAGTGCCTAAAGCTAACTTGCCAAAGCTGATGGATTTGCTAAATGAAAAGATTCGCATGAAGATCTTGGAGCCTTCTTCAGCCCCGTACTCAGATTATTGGTTTACTGTGCCCAGAAAGAATGGGGCTTTGAGATTTATTCAAGACATGCAACCAGTCAATAAAGTGACCATAAGAAATGTGGGTGCAGGTCCTGTGGTTGATGAATTTGTAGAGGCTTTTGTAGGCAGAGCGATCTATTCTTTGAGTGATCTTTACTCGGGTTATGATTAGTTTCATCTTGCAATTGAAAGTAGGGATATCACAACCATGAAGACTCCTTTGGGGTTAGTACGGATGTGTACTCTCCCACAGGGTGCAACAAACTCAGTGGCACACATGACAAATGCTATGAATAGGGTACTCAGGGATTTTATACCACAATTGACAATGCCCTTCTTGGATGATGTTCCAATCAAAGGGTGTGTAGTGGATGAAAAGAATGAAGAGATGGATGCTCATGGATGCAGATAGTTTGTTGCAGACCATATTGTGGATTGTGAGAGGATTTTGACACGTCTAGAGGAGGTGCATTTAACTCTTTCTGGACAAAAGTTTGTCTTTGGATTTGAAGAGGTTTTGATTGTTGGGCATATGTGTGGGCCTTATGGTGGGCGAAGGCCATCACCAACAAAAATATATGGGATTGATAGAATGCAAGATGTATGCACGAATGTATCAGAGGTGCGTAGATTCTTGGGTGCATGTGTGTTCTATTTGATACGGATTCCTCACTTTGCACATGTAGCCGACGCTCTTTATCAGCTTCTAAGGAAAGGTCAAAAATTTCATTGGGAAAGGAAGCATTAGAAAGCAATGAAGAAATTGAAGCAACTCTTAAAATCTGCTCCTACATTGCAAAAGGCTGATTATTCACATGGAAAGCCTATCATTATTATTGTTGATACAAGCCCAATCGGGATTGGATGGGCAATTGGGCAAGATGATGAGGAAGGACAAAGATATGCAATTCGCTTTGGTGCTAAAGTATTGACTGAACGACATAGAAGATATCCACAGGTTAAAAGAGAATTATGGGGAATTGTGACAGCCCTTAAATATGATAAGGAGTATTTTATGGGTACTCATGTAGTCATTGAGACCGATTGTTTGCCGGTATTGGGTATAATTACTAGTTGTGCTACTTCGGACATTGCTATGCTCCGGTGGATTGCATACATCAAATCTTTGAACCCTGAATTTCAGCATATTGCAGGAAGAGATAACCCAGTGGCAGACATGTTATCTCAAGCACGTTATGAGAATGAAGATGGGATGATGGATGAGGAGGAAGAATATGACTTTCTTATGGCTGAAAATGATGTTGCAAGAGTGAATTTAGAAATGCAAGGTGTTGCTACAACATTAACAGAAGCTTGGACAACAAAGAGAAGACACTTTAGATGTTTTGTATATTGTGTAGAAGTGTTTCTGGAAGACAAATATACAGGAGAGTGGCTGAGAATTGGTCAATACCGCAGTACATTAACAAAGAGAGATGAATGGTCAGATGAGGAGTTTAAGAAAATCAAGAGGAAAGCGTATGGGTTTTTAAAAAAAGATGGATACTTATGGAAACATGCTAAAAAGAAATAGGGTATGCCATTGCGAGTTTTGGGTGATAAAGCTTCACAAGTAAAAGTAATGCAAGAATTTCATGAAAGCTTGTGGGCTCGTCATAGAGGTGTTTGGGGTACTTTTACAAAGATCAAAGAAAGATATTGGTGGGCAGAGTATGTATAAGAATGTTGCTCACTTTGTGGAAACGTGTACGACATGTCAAATGTATTCATCTGTGAGACATCGGGATGGATTGCAACCCACATATCCATTGTCTCTTCATTTTAAATGGGTGGTGGATTTGGTCACAATGCCTACAAGTCTTTGGCAAATGAGGTATCTTGTGCTTGATCGTGAAGACTTGACTAATCAAGCGGAAGGGAAAGCTTTACGTACTAAGACAACAAATGCTCTGTGTACTTTTCTCTTAGAAGAGATCTTTTGTTGGCATGGCTGTGTGGGAAAAATTATAATAGATAGGGGTGAGTTGGTGCAGATGAAGCTCATGATTTCTTTGCACGGTTGGGGATAAAGCTTGCTTTAACTTCAACCTATAACCTTGAAGGAAATGGAAAAAGTGAAAGAGGTCACCCACCTATTGTGAAGGCATTGGCAAAAGCATGTGGAGAGAAGGTAAAAGAGTGGCCACGATTGCTCCCTTATGCTTTGTGGGCCGACAGAACAACTCATAGTGTTGTTACAAGATATATGCCTGCAAAATTGATGTATGGTCAAAAACCTATCATGCCGATAGAAGAGATGATGGTCACATGGAGTGTGTTACCTTGGGAGGAGGAGTTGAATCGAGAGAAGTTGTTGGCCTTACGCATTAGATAGTTGGAAAGAAAGTTAGAAGACATAGAGGCAGCAACTGCAAAGTTAAGGGCAGCAAGGATACAGAACAAGAAACGGTTTGACAAAAGACATAGACTGAGACCAAGAACCATACAAGATGGGGATTGGTTATTGGTTTATGATAGTAGTTTAGATAACCGGTATAGTGCCATACGTAAAGTTTCCAAAAGATGGTTTGGACCCTATGTGGTAAGACAAGTGTTTGATAATGCTACTTATGCATTAAATGAGCTGGATGGGACAATCATCAAACTTTCGGTAGCAGGGAAAAGAATCAAATTATTCAAAAGGCGGGAATCTACTACCTATGAGTTGACAGAATTGGAAGATAATAGTGGTCCTGATACAGGGGCTAGCCAGGAAGATATGGAAGATGAAGAAGTAAAGGATATGGTTGTAGAAGATGAGGAGGACTCAGAGTCCGATGAAAACTAGGATTTTGGCACATACTGGAGGATCTGCAGGTTCAGAGGGGGTGAATGTCGTGATGTTATGAGGACACAGTGTGAAAAAGTATGGAATGCATCATCATCCGACTTCTTTATTGATCTAGAGAGTAAATGTGACTTGAGCCATCAATATAGTGTGAGTTGCATGGATTATAAAAAATATTAGATTTTTGGATAATTTTAGCCTTTTTTATATTATTTATTGTAAAAATCTGAAAAAGTTAAAAAAAAGCTTCTAGATTAGGATGGCATGCAAAAAACTAGTTACTTTTTCAGCCAATTAGAGGATTTTCACAAGAAGGACAGATTGACGAAATCACGCGTGTCGCGATTGCTGTAAACAGACTAAAAACTGCAGATTGAACTAAAAAAAGAAGAAGAAGGAGTGATTTGGGAGATCCATGACTAGGTGTCCTAAAGTTTTACCCCACCTTTCGGAGCCAACGGAGACATCAGATTTGGGTTCCGAGCAGCAGAGAAGGAGCTGTAATTTTTATGCACGTTTTGTTCTACGAAGAAGTTCCAGGAGATCTAATGCTTGGAGATTGCTTCTAAGTAGTGCAAAGATTCCAGGTTCTTTCAATACTTATTGATTCAATTCATTGTGCTTTGTCTTTATAGTGTTTACCACTTGGGTATTCTCTATCTTCTCTTCCATCTCCTATCTCTACTTCCTTCTACTTCTGATCCCCGGTGGATTCGACCTTTCGACAAAAACCCCTCCAACAACGTTTGCCCTCATGTTGAGCATCATTAAGAGCTCATCCTCTAACCAAACTTCCAACATCATCACAGGATTATCAACATCATCTTGTAAGTATTGATCAATTGTTTGCCACGATTTTTCCATTCATATAATGCCATCTCATGTAATATAAGGTAAGAATAAAATATTGTGATGCAATCATATGTTTGAAAACAATAGATTTCCATTCCACTTTGGACATAATCCCATACACTTCTTTTATATCCCAGCTCTGACCTAGGAAGTCCATATATTTATCCAATTTGCATATGAACATTGGTGTTGTTTTTCAAACTTCCTCATCATGAAAAAATCCACAAAAATATGTAATGGTATGAAGATTGTGATGTTCACCTATCTACTAGCTACATTAGGCCATAAATATCTTTGAATATTTGCATAAATCTTTAATCTATAGGATTCACATGGTTTCGCTTCTAGGATTGGCCACTCTACACTATCCAAAGTTGGGAGTGGAAGAGGGTTGAGAGATCCAAATCCTCTTATGCTTAATGGTGCATTGTAAAAAATTTCATTTAAAAAAAATCCTATCCTTGGCCAATGACTTGTTAGAGGTCGCTTTGTACAACTGCTCACCAATAGAACTGTGAATGGCATCAAAGTTTCCAAGTATGCTTTCGATAGGTTGCCAATCTTCAAGGTTTGATGGATATATATCTACAACCCTAAAGAGGCTTCAATAAATTCCTGAAACATAAAAACTCAGCTTCAAGCCTATTTAAAATCTTTGAACTTATAGTTTGGTTTATGGCATGGCATGTCAATAGGCCAATTTTGCAAACGGAATTTTGCGTGCATATATGCGTGTTGTATAAGTACCTCCTTGATTTTTTCCCTAATCCTTCGACCTTAAAATCCTTGATTTACCCTTGTAGGTGTCAATGAATTAATTTCCATGTCATGTTCTCTTCCTTGTATGCAGCACCATAACCCAACTATCAATAGAGTTGGTAGTAGGAATCTAGCTATTGTTGTCAAGATCAAAATTGTTGTAGATTGTGATTGCTCTAATAGAAGAGGAGGGAAATTGAGGACATGAGACTTCCATTGACATAGAAGATGAAGCAGAAGAACTTGTTGAGTGAAAAGAGAGAATATAATAGAAAATCTTGTGCAAAAATGAAGGGATAACACACACTTTGTTGAACTGTTTGAGTTTTTTGGAAAAAAGGGAGGGATACTACACTGGAGGAAAAATGTTTGGGTGTATTATTCAAGAATTTTGAGAAAATGACTGAGATACTACAAGGTTGTGCATGACTAATAAGAAATGTCTCCATCTATCGTCTTTAATTGTGTCAATACCTCTTGTTTCTTATGCCTCCACAAATTTATGCTCCAAAAATACCTAAAAATGCTGCTTTTCAAAAATCTATAAAAACAAGTTAAAACAATTCAAAATTGAAAGAACCCTATTTTATCATAATGGTAGCTTTCCTCTTATTGGTTGAGAGTCTTTCTCTCTCTAAAACTAAAAGGCCTAAACTTGAGTCCAAATCTCCCCTAATGACCTACATGCCTATTTCTTCTATTTAGAAGTATTACATTATATAATAGTCTTGATCTAAAAACCTAAAGGTTGATCCTTATCACAATTGTAGTTAGGAGAGCTAGGTTTTGATATATATGGAAAAAGAGAAAGGAATAGAACAAACAAGTCCATACACACAAATGGAAGATAAAATACTTCAAATATTTATTAATAGTAGTAATTATGAATGAAGTGTTGATACAACATGAATACATGTGATGTGAACCATGCTTGCAATCTAAAACTTGCTCCATTGCCTAGGATCAATAGCCTAGACTAGCTACTCCCTACAACAAAAATAAGTGAATGCTATAGAGTCAAGCTATTTAAAAAAAGGGTATGCATCTAGACATTGTAAACTATTTGGTAAATATATGATTATTCCTCCTCTTACATAGAGTCTTTGGTTTTTCTATGATGAGGAGGTTAGAAAGGTATTATCTATGTAGATTTATAAGATAGAGGAGTGCCTTGATCTCTTAGATTATAGTTAGAATATGAAAGAACTAAATGGTCTTACATGCAAAGTGGATAAATTCTCTACAACAATTGTAAGCACATGATTGCTACTTTTATTCTTGCGTCCATTATAAGAGCACAAATTCTTGCGGCTCTCTCATAAGCCCCATTATGGAGACTAGAGATAGAATGCTAAAAGGATGATAATGTAAAATAAATCTATGAAAAAAACTTAAATTAAGAAATACAACTCTCTAAAAGATGTTGGAGAAATCCAACGATACAACTAATGTTTATAGCAGTGGACATCTAATGGAGGTGGACTCATTGTTTCCTAAAAGAATTTGGTGTAGAGATGGTCCTAGTTTGGCTTAGTTGGATATGTTAGATTTGACTGTGCTTATTGCACTCGAGTACATGCATACCTATTGTGGGATAACCACACATGTGGAGGATAAGATCAGAGAGATGAGGGAGTCTCTAATTAGTTGTCGAAGTGCCTAGGATTTAGGTTTCTCTAGCCAAAATGAGATCAAGATATAGTGTTACACAAATTCCACATATTGGATTGGTTTATTGTTATGAATAATGAGGACTTTTGTGTTTATAAACTGCATTATGGAGTACGATAATTTTATAAGTGACTCTGTGTGTGTGTGTGTGTGTGTGTGTGTGTGTGTGTGTGTGTGTGTGTGTGTGTGTGTGTGTGCGTGCGTGCGTGTGCGCATGTGCATGCATGCGTGCGTGCGTGCATGTGTGTGTGTGTGTGTGTGTTAGAACTTTTAACAACAATAAGTAGCTTCTTGATGACCTTGGTGAACATGACATAGTTGATTGTATGATTTGAAGGGGCACAACTAGTTGGTATTTTAACATCTCTTTAAATATGCATAAATTTCCATTACACATATGCTATATAGTCATATTATTTTGTATGCATGAACCTAACACAAAATTGAAGGCCTTTTAGCGTTGAAATGAATGCAACATAACCAAGGTTGGTCTCAGTGTCCACCAACCATGGGCATTCCTATTGCCAACAAAAAATGCTCCTTGATGGGCACAATACAAGAAAAGATGCATGCATGTTCTTTTGGGAGAAAGTGAGTGTAGCAACATGAGATGCAAAGGCATCATACAAAGATGCAATTTTCTAAGGCCATTAAGTATATGAGGTTCTTCAATTACATACAAGCATTAGATGTAAATATGCTCAAAGAAGATTGTAGATTCCTAGTGCAAAGATGATAATGATGGAGACTCATCATTTGTCAATAGTTGCAAAACTCAAGTTTTTAGAGGAGCATCATTTATACATTTGTTAATAGTTATTAATCTCCTCTTATTTTACAAATGCATTAAGCTCTAAGAGTACAACTTTCATATTGAGTCTAGAATATAGGGAGAGTAAGTATATTTTTGATAACTAAGCTACTATGAGCTCTCTCTACCTCATTATTTTTATCCTTAAATAGCCTCATTGGTGCTCTCATGCATTCTACAAGCTTCAAAATAAATCTAAATAGCTAATTCTAGTGCTTCTCTTTCATACTTCCCAAATATCTTATGTTAAACCCCTCTAAAGCATGTCTATACCTAGAATATCCCCAAACTCACTTATTGTAGCCTCTATTTTTGCCTACAAACCTTGGAAGACAATTTGACTGACCAAAAAACTTTGGAAGGAGCTCCAAAAATTTGAGCATGCTATTGTAATGGTCTTTCTCTACCATGTGCAATAGTAGATTGATGTTTAGAGGCCGCTTTCTTACATCTACATAAATGTATCTTCAACACCAGCTTCCATGGCCATGAAGTGATGTAGGGAGATCATACATGAGTCCATTCTCAAATCCATTGCTAAAGATGATGTGTATCTTGAGGTTGAAGAACAACCCAAAGAAGTTGTGGAATCTTTATAACCTAAAATAGTAGTGGTTGTGCACCAACATGAGATTGAGTAATCCTAGGATGTGATGGTTCACCAATTGAGGATAACTAAGTTTGAATGAACTAGCCATGGGGTTCTAAGGAACAAAAAGAGAAGAGAAAATGATAAAATCTTGAATTTCCCCTTGCAAAGTTATAGTAGGTTCTTGGGTTTGAGTTAGGCCCGAGGCTGATGCATTGATCTCCTAGGAGCACTACAATGCAAAATGGATGGCATGCCATCCCCACCAAAGAAGAGAAAGAAAATATACATGCTATTGGATTGAAGGAAAAAATTCAAAAAGGTAAAATGGGCTTATGATCCAACTTGGAGGATCTTTTCTGGCAAAGGACTCCACCTAACCCTTCTATAGATGTATCAGTATACATATGAAGCTTCTTTATCCTCAGGAGGTTGCAGGATGGGTGCTTCAATAAAACACTACTTTAGGGTATTAAAGGATTTTTCACAATCATTTGTCCTAATTAACTTTGCATCTTTCCTCAAAAGCTTATGTAGGAGGATCTCCTTTGTTGCAAAATGAGCGATGAACCTCCTATAGTAGCCCACATGGCTAAGAAGTCCCCTAAGCTATTTGAGGTTGGTTTGTGCTATTTAAACTACAATCTTCTCAATCTTGGTAGGGTATGTTGCTATTCCTTGTGCAAAGACAATGTGGCCTAGAAGAACTCATGAAAGAGTCTTCGAAGATGCATTTGTCGGGGTTGAGGGAGACCCCATATTCTCGAAATCAATCAAAGCATTGCTCCAAGTGTCCCCAATGCTCACGAATTAGACTATAGACACAAAAGTCATCTAGGTATATCTCAATGAACTCATGCAGGTGATTTTGGAATGTAGCCACTATCATCACTCTTTGAAAGGTAGTCAGGGTGTTATAGAGCCCAAACGGTATCACATTATAGGTGTAAGTATCCCATTCTATTGTGAAGGTTGTCTTATATTGTTCCTCTTCTACTATCTAGACTTAGTTGTATCCATTGAATCCATCTGAGAGAGAATAGAGCTCATTTCGAGCCACTGTGTCTAACAATTCATCAATGAAGGAGATACAGAAATGATCCTTCTTTGTCTTGGAATTCAACTTTTGAGAGTCCACAAAGATTTGAAAATTTCCATTATTATTGGGTACTACAAGGATGAATGAAACCCATTCACTATTGGCCACTAGATAAATGAACTCAACTTCTAATGACTTCAACAACTTTGCTTTCACTAGGGTTGAGTAATTGGGATTTGTGCATCACTATCATTGCATTACAGGCTTAGCATCGGGCTTGAGGTCAATGTGATGTTGGCACACTATGGGATCAATCCCCTTTAGGTCCTTATACAACCATGCAAACATGTCTAAGTTCTCCTTTAGTAAGTCATGCAACAAGACCAACAGCTCCTCTTCTAGAAGACTGCTACCAACCTTCAAGTGATGTTCAATGCCATCTACATCCACAAAATTTAATTGCTTTACACCTTTCACTTTGCAAATGAATGTCTCGTAGACTACTTTTGGGTATAGATTTGACTCCTTCAAGGGAGTGGCCTCCTTGTCTTGATGCTCAGATGGAAGAGGCTTATTCCTTTAGAGGGGATTTGTTTATCTCTTTGAATTGCTAAAATGGTATCACAGCTATTTCTATTTTTATTTGAGAATTAGTTACCTCTTGACTCAAGACTCATCTTCTCAGGACGCATTTAGGAATCTCATATAACAAGGACCATGTGTGTTATGTTTAGGCTGCACAATTGGTGCTTGTTGGCAAGGTGCATCATCATTGTCCTTTCTTGAGAAGGGTAAATTAGGGTGAAAAGAGTCACGACTAAAGAAATTATTATTTTTACTTAATCAATTTTTTATAAATCCTTTGTATATGATGAGGTTTATTTACCAGTCCGAAGGGTACCATTGTCATTCTATCCAATATCATAGAATCTTCATCTTCATTTCTCCTCATTTCTATCCTCTTCTGATTGGATAGCTTCTTCCCCATCGTTTTCATTATCCTCATCTTGACTTTTATCATTATTCTCTTTAGACTCTATCTTTGCCTTTGTAGGGGTTTTGTAAGAGAAAAATAGGCTCTCTATTGCATCACTTGCTTTTGCTTGTGTATCTGCTTTTGCTTCTATCTTTAGTTCTACTGTGGCCATCTAACAAGGAGAGCAATACATCCATACTTCTATCTCACTATCAAAAGTAATTTTCAAAGTCATTCCTAGTTTAGACAGGATGTATTCACCCATCAATAAGGACTTTACTTCTTTTGAGAGTTGGCTTACAGTACCTAGTGTCAAGGATTGTGCCTTTGTTTTCTTAGGAAAGATTTGTTTGTCAGTTTCTTTATCTGTTGATGTACAATCTATAACTTCATTGGAGGAGTCTATTAAGACTTCAATAGAGGTGGATCCATTACATTTTTGTGAGCCATACAACTTTACTACCACCTTGTTGGGTCCTCTATCTAGGGTCAAGGTTCCCTTGAACCAATCCATGTGTACTCTTACTTTTAAAAAGCTATGGTCTTCCCAGTAGTAGAGGATATGAGGTTCCATAGGAATTTGGTTTCACCACTAGGTAGGTCAGGACATTAGTTTCTTCCTACTAGGGTTGTCTTTACATATGGAGGAATGACCAAAGGCTTAATCATGTTATGGTTTGCTGGTCTGATAAGCCACTGTGCAGGCTGCATACCTTGTAGACCTAGATACTTCATTGTTACATATGTCATTATGTTCACTAATGAGCCTCCATCAATCAATGTATCTACTAAAACATCCTTTAATCCAAATTTCAATCTCTAGGGTGCCGAGATCCTAAAATGTGTTAGCCACATCCACTTCTATTACTAGCTTCGAGGCCTTATTGGACTTAGTGGTAGTTATGGAAGCAATCCTTAGGCCACATCTTTTTTTCAATATTACTTTTAAATTTCCTTTGACATCAGCTAGGAGACAGCATCAATAATTGTCGAAATGTTAGGTTTGGTTTGAAGGTGTCTAAGTCTTTGACCAAGTCATACTCTTTGATAGGATCCACATGCTTCTCCAACTAACTAGGGAATGGGGCAACATCCACTTTCATATTTTCTCTTTCTTCTAGTAGTAGTTGCATCACCACTTCTATCACGAGAGGCACATCCACCTCTTCTATCTCTCCTAGACCTCTAGTCTTGCTTTTGTAACCATCTTTGTATCCTTCCGTGGCACTGGACTATTCTCTACTATACTGCTTTGTTTATCTGTTGGAAAATTAACTTCACTATCTTGGTAGAGGAAATGTTCTATTTTGGAATTTTTGATTCTCTTTTCTTGGCATGCGTTACTGTGGTAACTTCCAATTCCACCAAGTTATGGGCATGTTCTCTTGGCTTTCAATAGTATTGGCCTTCACAAGGGCTGGATTGGGACAATGTTTTGTAGTGTGATCTTGTCCCTTGCATTGATTGCGTAAGGGCTTGTAGTCCATGGACCTTTTAAAATTTGGACAATTTGGTGAGATATTTCCCTTTTCTACACATGTAAAACTCCACCTCTAATCTCTAACCACTTCACATTCCACTGCGGCTTGGAGGTTGAATGGTTTTCTAATCTCCATAAACTTATGAACTTTTGGTTATAGGCCTCTAAGAAAGACTCCCTTTGGGTTCCTTCATTCAAGTGATGGTTGGTCCATCTCTGTAGTATCAATTCCATTCTAGAGAGATATACTTCCATCCATTCACTAGAGGACTTTGACTTAAGTTCATGAGTTTTTCTTGCATCTACTCTTCAAAACATTCATGCTTGAATTTGGTGAGAAAGGATACCTTCAAGTCATCCCATATGCCAAAAGTTTTTACTGGTTATCTCTCATCCCAATGAAATTATGTGCCTTCTAAAGTGGTGGGGAATATTGCCAACCAATGCTCTAGGGTTCTTGCATTGTTGGCTACACATGCTACTGTGAACTTGGCTACATGAAGATCAGGGTTTCATTGTACTCTCTCTTAAAGATTGGAAACATGACAATATTTGCTAGCTTGTCATCAATATTTTCAAGACAGATCTAACTTGGAAGGGGACCTTGGGTTGCCATTAGAACTTCTATAAAGAGTACTACAAGGGCGTCGAAGGAGGTTTTGCTTACACTAGCTAGTTTTTAATTTTTACATTGTAAAGAACTGAATTAGGGGCATATATAAAAGGGCAAAGGGCACATGTACATGTAATCAATTTTTACACAATAATACATCTTTGTCCTTCTTCTCTCTCTAGCTTCTCCTATCCTTTCATGGCTTCCAGTCATCTCTCTTCTTCTTTCCTATCTTTCTCTCTCCATTTCTAGTCTTTCTCTCTTCTCATCACTCTCTTTCTCTCACTTCTACACTTCTTCTCTCTCTTCTACAGTATTATCTCTCCTCTTTCTCTCTTCCCAGTCCTCTCCTTGACAGGTGTTATTAGAGCCATAGGTTCTTGATCCAATCATTCAATCTAAGAGCCACAGGTACACAGGTACAGACATGACATAGAGCAACAGTGGAGTTACCAAGGATCTTTGGACCACAAGGGCTGTAGGTCATGAGCATTAATGGTAGCATGGACCAAGTTTGGAGGCTGGAAGATCAAATTTAGCAACTCGTCACTAACTTTGAGGCAAATTTTAGGGTTCTTGGTTAAAGAAGGGTTTTAGAGGACTTAGAGGAGATTATTTTCCCTTCTACCTTTTGAGAACATGCATTTTCTCTTCTTCATTGAGATTTCTTCCAAGCTCTCATGGAGGAAATCCCTTCTACTATATTGACGACTTGCTCATTGTGGGAGATAACTACAAGAAATGCATTCTTGACATCATAAGCTTCTAATAGACAACCATCTTGATGATTATTCATGGAGTGATGGTAGCCATTTTCAGCTTGCAAGAGGTGCAACCTCCTGTGCTATTCTAGCAGCCTCATTACATGTTTCTTCCTCAAAACGTGGAGTTGTTGTCCACTATTTTCTTTGTGTCTTGCTTTTGCCCTTGGCTAGTGTGTGAAACAATGTTCATTCTAGTGAAGAAATCACATAGAATGATATCTACAGGGTAGGGCTTGTTACTATTTTTGTTAGATTGATATCTACAAGGAAGGAAATGGTTGCACTTTGTAATGGCTGTAAGAGCTTGGTCAGTAAGGATTGGGTAGTCTTCAAGTGAAAGAAAGCGTAGGCAATAGCTCAATGCAAGGCAGAGATGACTACATTTGAAAGATTGAGAAGACAACTTAGCGAGATGTGCTATAGAATAGGGCAACAATGTGCAAAGGAACTTCTAACATGATGATCCCAAGCAACTACACATGTGCAAACCTTTGGACCAGTCGATGTAAGAGGTAATATAAGCGAATGGTGGTGCCCTTGGAACTTGAAATAGCAACCTCATTTCACATTCGGCATGGTAGTCATGCCTATCATCGGCCATCAGTTGCATGCTTCTCAATGAGTCAACTTATGTTCTTGCTGCACTGCACGGCCTGACTCCATCCGACGAGTGATCTTATTGTCAAGGATCTTGGTAGCATTTCCATGGGTGGAATCAAGTAGAAATGCCATTTAGATGGAGTGGAAATGTTAGTAAAGTATCAAATCTCTTATGCACCAAGGCTAGTTCTCTTCTTTGCTTTGTCAAAACACCTATAAGCCTGGTGCACGATTGATGTAGCAAAAACACATCAATAACACACATAAACAATCTTCATCTTGAATGCAGCTTCTTGTGTAGACCTCCTTCTGACCTGTTGGTTGATCTAGCCAATATCACTACATCATTTGATGCCTTTCCTTAAGGGATTTGTCTTGATGTAATTAATGGTCCCATTGCTTTAGATATCCCTGAGGGAGGCACTTCATCCAGAGGCTTGAGCTTTAGATATCCTTGAGGTAGATGCTTCATCGAGAGACTTGTAGTTTTCAAATGCCAAGGCCAATGCCAAATATGTTACTCAACATCATGTGATTCAGCTTGCTCATCAGTGCTCAAACTAGACCTGTTGTGCAACCACTATAAAGCTCTACATAAGAGAATTCAACTACATAATCATCTTCTTTCAATCCTCTCTTTCCATCTATAGGCTCAACTGCCTTTCTTCAACACTATAAAGCTCTGCAAAAGAGAATTCACCTACAAAATTGTTTTCATTATTCCTCTTTTTTCAAAGAGGATTGAATCTAATCAGCATCCCAGTCTCACAAAAGAAGCGCAATTGGCATTCCAGTTTCGTAAAAGAAGCACCCTTAAAGCCTGCTAATTTGCACAAGTTGTAGAGCTAAAGTTTAAACTTCCTTGCTTCATGAAAGTATTCTTTGTTTGCATTCGGCTTGATCATAAGACTATGAAGATGGTTTAGCATCTTCATTGTCATTATCAAGTTCATCATCATCCATATCAAATCCATTAACTAGCATCTTCTTCGTCACTATCAAGTTAAGAGGTCACAGGCCTGGAGCATGTACCATCTCATCTGGCATGGAGTCCTGATGGTGAAGCCATGGGAAGAGTTAGATCCCTTTATTGAAGCTATTTGTAGAAAGACACCTTCCTATTGCAAAGCATAAAGTCCAACTACAAGATGGGTGAGAGCTCAAGATCTTCAACACTTTGAGCATCTAGTTGCGATGGCTACAACACCATCATCCCCAATACTAGTAGACATGTAGACATCAAGCCCTTGCTAGAAATTAAAAAATAGAGCCCGACCTTAAGAACTTTAAGGCATGGGCAATTTGCTAATGACATCAGATTAGAATCATTCAAGTTGGTATAAGCCAAATCGAGCTCTTCTAGCTGAGGACAGTCATTCCCTAGATAAAAAAACCTAGCTTTTGATATACACCAGCGTGACTTTGTGTTTTAGACTAACCAATTTTGAGGTAGGCATCTAGCATGGCACCAGTAACCTTGACAATTACGGATGTTATTGATAGGAAGGTGGTGCTAGAGTAGGGAGATGGCAGGCATAAGGAGGGTAACATGATTTAGAAGAGACTTGGCATTGAGATTGATGAAGTACTCAAATGGTGAATTAACGCATTCTAAAATGTATTGTCATTGTAGACTTTAGCTCTCTATGGAGAGACTAGATCAGTCACACTACTAAATGACATTGATCAAGCAGAAAATATGCGTACTTCTTAGAATCAAGCTTAGGTGATTTTAGTACAACATCTGTAGATCGATCATATAATAGAAGAATTGTCCAGCTCTCTCAAAGATTTGTATGGATTTTTTTTTGCCAACTCAAGAAATATCAGATATGGGTGCGAAAACTGAAAATGAGCACATAGACAATCTAGCTATCATCATGAGGAACCTTGGAAACACTGCGCATAGACTAGAATGGCTCCATATTCCTTAGACTCACTGAAAGGATCGGTTCTTAACAACTCTTGATCAGGCCTAAAACCATATGGTATTTTTGATGGAGCCATCTTTTTGAAAGTAATAGGTATCCTCTTTGAAGGAACAATAGGAAGAACTGCATGTTTGGCAACATCTACTCCATTTCCATTGAGAATAAGTTGAGAGTAAGTACTGACCCTATTGGCAAAGGGATGTCAACATCATTGCAAAAATTTTGTTTGATACAAGATTTCTTGTGAGTATTGGTGTTGCTAGGGGCTACATTTGTTTTAGGGACATTACATTTCCATATGGACGATTGTCCTCAATATCATTGCAGAAACTTTATTTGATTCAAGGTTTCCTGGTTGCTACTCAAATTAGTGTTGTTCTAAATGGACATAGAGACACCATTTGATGCAGGAAGATTACAGTTTCTTGTGACAGAATGCCAAAATCATTGCCCAAAATTCATTTGATTCAAGGTTTCTTGGTCGGTGGGTGGGTGAATTAATGCTGCTGAAATCATGCAAAATCACCATTTGATGCATGAAGTTAGGCAAAAGATGCTAGTACTATTGGGTGTAATGTAGCACATACTAAACTTGCAGGAATTACAGAGTCTTGAACAGCTTACTGCTTCCTTCAACACCATAGCTGAACCTCATAAGATGTAGAATCAACACCTTGGGAAAACTTTGCAACTTCACATATTTGCTTGCGCTGACTACTGTAGCCTTCCCAGCTGAAGTTTTGTACCCTTCAAGACACACAGGAGTTGAAAATAGTCTCAATGCATCCTCCAATGTACATACACCTTCTGGTAGAATATCCAATTGAGCACCAAAAAAAAGGGTTGAATAGTTAGTGAGGCTTTGACTCCTTTAGATTTAACTACATTGTATAACTGCCCCCTCTATAAAGATTGGTGTCTCTTCCACTATCTTCTTTTTTGAGTTCAACTGTGCCTAGTTCTGCTAGAAGAATCCCCCTTTGTGAACTGTGTCTCAAGATGAATTCCTTTAACATCCTCCTCTGCAAGGGTAAGGCATGATGGGACATGTCCTTCAATGGTCTGCGGGCAATAGGGATGGAGCACTACTTGCTGCCTTGTTTCATAAGGAAAAACAGAATGTTGAACCAAAGAAATATAATGGAGGTGTAAATGTGCCACTAGACCAACATTTGTGGACATCCATGCTTCAGACTCCTTATCCGAGGATTTCATAGCTTCAAATGGATGGTTTTGCATATGTTCCTGGACCTAACCATGGTGTGGTTGCCAATGAGCATATCTATCCAAGTCCATTTGTTGGTCACAATTCCCATCATTATGGAGAAGAATTGAGTGGGAGGAACTAACCCAAAAAATATCAATGTGCTTTTGGAAATGAGGGCAATGCAGGAAAGTGGCTGGAAGGAGAGTGACACGGCCACCAAAATGGGTCATGCACAGCCACCTTCTTCAAAGGCACGTAGACATTCTTGGGGATCTTGGAAAAGCCATACACCATTGAGTCAATCTCTAGTGGGGACAAATGTTGTGGGGCAATCATCAGATAAGGATGGTCATGGCAGCATTTGTAATTATGATTTTCAACAAGGCAATATTGACTTTGAAGTGTCTTATAGGATGCAAATGGCATCCAATAGAAATATTATGAGCATCATAAGAGAATTGGAATTCAGTAAGTGAGTTTCTCACATACTTAACATGATTGACGTGTTGGCATATGCACTTATGCATGTTGATGCAACCATGATGGCAGTTGAAGTGATAGATGCTGTTCGGATAGAATGAGCACTTGTCAAACATTTGATATCTCATCTGGATCAGTAAGTACAGCCATGCATCTTGGAAGCTCTCGTCAATATTTATGGTAATGTTGTTTTGCAAGAGGGTTTAGCACATGTATATGACAAGTATATGCTAGTTGTATCAATTACCATGGCTGATGCAGTAATTTAGCAAGACTTATTGCAATCATTGCTAAATATGTAAGAAATGAGTATAGCCAATCACTCTTTCATGGACACTGATACCTATATGGACAACAATATGACTATGAGAAACATTCATGTACTTCTAAGTCATATGCTTCTCATGGCTACCATAGACAACAATATGATTATTCTATTGCTGATCTTTATAGTGATGATGTGGGCAATATTGGGTCTAAAACCCATAAATCTCGATAATTAACGAGTGAACAGATCAGAGAGTTGCATGCTCAAGGGTTATGCTATAAATGTGCTGAACCAATGTATTCTAATAATCAAGATATGTGCAGAGCAAAGAATGCAATGATATTTGTGGTACTTGAACATTCAAATGAAGAGGATAAAGATAGTCATGCTGAAGACAATTTTGATGATGATCAAGATGAAGATAAAGGGTTTACAGTTGCAACCTATGAAATTTCTGATGAGGAATACCATAACCATGGGTTTCTATTTGATTTAGATACCGAAGACCATGACCATGGGCTTTTATTTGATTTAGTTGTTTATGCTTTTGTGGATTCATTTGTACATGAATATTATCTCATGAGTGATGATATATTTATTTGGTGGTCATGATGCATGGTCGGAATATTACCTTTCCTTTTGACCCAAGAGGTTAAGGGCTGAACTTAACTCTCTGCATGGATCAACATTACTTTGGGAATGATGTCATTTTCTTCAAGAATTTTGTGGCAACTATCATGCTAACTAGTGGGCTTTGTTTTACTGTAGAACAAATCTCTATTTTGGACCAGATTTGATGTTGAATTAATGACAGAGATGTGTGAGTCATATGGGCTGAAAGCACTTAATGAGAGCTTTGTCTGGAGCTATAGTATGTCTGATTTGGATTAGCCATTCCAAAGTTATTACAGATTTAGTACAATAAGGTCTCTAGTGGACAACACAAAGTCTTTATCTAGGAGGAGCTCTTAATGGCAAGAATTTGTTCTAAGATTTCATTTTCATATTTCCCAATGGTTGTCAATGCTTTGTACTTGATTCTCAGCCCTCTAATTGTACTTATTTCATGAATCCTTGAAGATTAGGCCATTTTATTTTAGTCCATGTAGAGTACCCTACCCCTTTCTACCACTTGGCAATTTGTAATAAGTCCTATTTTGTTTTTGAGGACAAAAACATCCGAGTGGGGATGGAAAATGTAAAGAACTGAATTAGGGAGCATATAAAAGGGCAAAGGACACATGTACATGTAATCAATCTTTACACAATAATACATTTTTGTCCTTCTTCTCTCTCTAGCTTCTCTTGTCCTTTCATGGCTTCCAGCCATCTCTCTTCTTCTTTCCTATCTTTCGCTCTCCATTTCTAGTATTTCTCTCTCCTCATCACTTTCTTTCTCTCACTTCTGCACTTCTTCTCTCTCTTCTACAATCTTCTCTCTCCTCTTTCTCTCTTCCCAATCCTCTCCTTTACATATCTTCTCTTTTCTCATGTATCTCTAGATCCATTCTAGTGCTTGCCTCTTGATTGTGTAATTCACTAGGGAGTTGACTCCACCCAGTTTGTCTGTACTCAACAGAAGGGAATCAGAAGGACTTCAATCTCTTGAGGAATCTCTTGCCAACATTTCTTCTACTTCCTTCTTTTTAACCTCTCTAAATTCGGCTTTCATTCCACTATAAGGGAAGGTATTCGATTTTGAAGGTATCAAAATTCATTCGTCTAAGGATCGCCATAGTGTCATTTTCTTGATACTATCAACTTCGAAGAGTTTCAATAGCATAGGTTGTGAAGAATACTTTGTTTACTAACTTCTAGTGTGTTACCAATTTTGATAAATAGAAGGTTTTTAGTGCACCAAATATCCCATGTATCTTATTGTTGAGTGTCCATGAATAAATTACAACTTTTTTTCTTCTAATTCTTGTGAATATCAATTGACCATGACTCTTGTAGCTTTTTCACAATCTCCCACTTGATGATGTCTGGAAATTCTTCACCCACATCAGGACATAGTGACATAATATTTTCACCATCAAGGAATACATTTTTTATAGAAAGTGGCTATGGAATTAAAGGTCTCCAATTCTTCAACAATAGCAAGAATTCTACAATCTTTAATTTCTTTTCTTCCTCTTCAATAGTGCCACTTCTTCCATTTTCGGCCTTTGTAAGTACTTGTTGATGGCAGTATTCCTCGACTATGCACAAAAAACATGGATTCCAAGAGGAACATGGAGCACCAAGAGGAACACCAAGAAACAGGGAATCTATTACAATAAACTCTATCTTGTATCATCAACAAGCATATTTTTCATATTTTATGTGACCACAAGAAGGAAAAGAATACCAATCTTCTCAAATCTTCACATAGCTTATTTTGCCACGACTTTAACTTGAACAGAATCGATTATGCTCTTCATATTCTTCATAAAATTCATCAAGATACTAAAAAAACACAAGAGAATACACCACTTTGAATGAAAATCATCAGATAACATTCATCTTCAATAGCTCATAGGTTTCTCTCACAATCTCTCACTCATACATACATTGTTTTGCATCGATTTTGCTATCTCTCACTCCCTCTCTCTCTCATACATGCTCTCTCTCAATAGTACAATGGAAAGATAAGATCATTTTGGCCAAGTTCAATGGTCAGTCATCTTCACCATCTAATTTAGAGGAGTGGATCTCGAAATTGGAATCTTACTTTGATATATTTCCTAAAACTGATGACATGAAGATTAATTATGCTTCCTTGCATTTGGAGGGATTTGGGCATACTTGGTGGAGGTATATTAAAAAGGAAAACATACTTGTAGAGAATTCGGAAGCTTTCAAGACACTTATGGCTGAAGTCTTTGTCTCCCCTCTTGAAAAACAAAAATTGGCATGGAGATGGTATGGTTTAGAGCAAAGAGGCCTAAGTGTAAGAGAGTACACTAACCATTTTCTCAATCTAACCATGTATGTAGAGAGCAACAGTGATGAGGCTAAGCTCCACAAGTATGGCTTAGAGCCATCCTTATCAGCTGATGTCATGGCACAAAACCCTACTTCTCTTTTTAAAGCTATTGAGCTTGCAGAGTGCTATGGAAGGAAATATAGAAAGGAGTCCTCATTTCAACCTGGTTTTGGACAACCAAGGATTGTTTTAAAACAAGGACAAGTTGGTAACATTTATGGCAACAATCATGCGCCAAGTGGAGGCTTAAGAGTGCCAACTTATCCACCATTCAATGCTTCAAGACCTCAAAAGTAATTTCAAGACAACAAGCAGTCCTAGAGTTGACTTCAAACAAGGGGACAACAAGCCTAAATCCATTTCAGCCAATATGAATCCCAAGTCTATTCCTATGGACCTCTACATAGAAAGAAAGGAAAAAGGCTTATGCTTCAAGTGTGGGGAAAATTATACACCTAATCATGCCACAAAGCGTGTATATAAAAATGCCAAAGATAAGCTTTAGAGTATGTTAGTCTTTGAGGATCCAGAAGATGAGATTGATGAAGCTAATGCAATTGCATCTAATGCTAAAAATGATTATCTTGAGGAAGAAGTTGGGCAAGAGTATTTTTATGATCCAGCCAGCTCTTTTCCTTTTGATCTAGGTGGGAGTTTTTCTTTTGACCTAGGTGGGACTTATCATGAGCCACCTGCTGCCACTAGTTATTTCATTTTCATGGATGCTTGGACAGGTTCTAAGAGCCCTAATACATGGAAAAGCTATGTTCATTCCGATAGATAGTGGCACTACACATAGTTTTGTCCATTATGTACAAGCTGAATTGTCTTCCCACTGATTTACAGTATCCCATAAGAGTTCAAGTGGCCAATGGTGAAGAAGAAATCAGCACAAAAATATGCCCACAGGTTCTTTACAACTGGCTGAAAATTTTGAAGCAAAAGTAAACCTGATTACCTTGGAAATGGGGCCTATAGATATTGTACTCGGTTTTGATTTGTACATCCCTGAGGTTGTCATAGATCATTGTAAGAAGAAGCTTCACTCTTGCTCTACCATTGAATATTTGATTAAACAGAGAAGTTTTCCACTTGAGGAAGCTTCTTGGAGGCCTGATTCTATACTAGATGAGTTTCCTTACCTACGAGAGACATTGATAGCTAAAGCATATTGACTATGGAGCCAGTTATGATGCTGACATGGTCCTGACAACATCGTGTTTTAGAAAAAAAATTCTTTTGCCCTATTTTCAAAATTATGCCACCTACATAGGGTCAAAGTACTCTTCAAGATCTAGTTTTGACATCTAGCACGCTTTGTTTGAACACTCGTACCAGAAGTTATGGCAGATTTGGTTTAGCAAGGTCTGTTCTTACAACAAGTTGTCTATTTCTTTTTGAGTCCATCTTTTGAAGACTTTAAGGCTCCAAATACTCTTGAAGCATTCTTGATCATGTATATAGCTAAGGCTTACTCTCATTCCTTCATTTTCAGTCCATATGTCTTTAATCTTTCATTCATTTTTCTACTTGTATAGTTGAAAACATAGTAGTACTCTATTCCATCCATCCTTTCCAACTTTTGTAAGTTTGTTTTTGAGGGCAAAAACCTTTGGGATGGGATGGATTGTAAGAAGTTGGGAAGAAGAGATGTTTAGTGTACAAATAATAGTAATACCATGTCACACTGACATAGATACAAAAGAGAGAGACATGTAAATTTTCACATCTTTTGAAACATTAACACATTACTATCTCTTTCCTCATTACCTTGCTCATAGCTTCTATGGCTTCTCACCTCTTTCTATCTTTCTCTCTCTATTTCTAGTCTTTCTCTCTCCTCTTCACTCTCTTTCTCTCTCTCCTACACTCCTCTCACTTCTGCGGTCTTCTCTCTCCTCTTTCTCTCACTCCAGTCCACTTCTTGACACTACTTCTTCGCTTGATGATAAAGTGGAAGAACTTGCCTTCTCCTCCTCCACTGTATGCGGTTGCTCCTTGAACACCACATCATAGGTTGCTATGATCTTCTTTGCCTCTTAATCATACAATTTATAAGCCTTTTTCTCATCACTATAACCCAAGAAGATAGTTTTTTTTTTCTTTTTGGTTTTAACTTGTTTCTTTTCTCATTAGGAACATGTACATAGCATTCACATCTAAAAGTTCTGAAATGTGAGATAGATGGTTTCTTACTAGTGTAAGCCTCATGAGGTATTTTTCCCTTGAGAGACTTTGTGTAGCTCCAATTGAGAATGTAGACTGTAGTATTTATAACTTTGGCCCAAAAATGATTTAGTAATCCCTTGCCTTTTAGCATGCACCTTGCCATCTCCACAATGGTGTGATTCTTGTGTTCCACAACATTGTTTTGTCGAGGTGTATAAGGTGTCGTCAAGTGACACTTGATCCCTTTGGTCTTGAAAAAGTCTTCAAACTCCTTTGAGTTGAACTCACACCACCATTTGTTCTAAATTTATTCACACCTTTCCCCACAACAAGTTTTAGTCATTCTTTAAATTTACCAAAAGCTTGAGCCTTATCATGAAGGAAGTACACCCACATCTTCCTAATGTAGTTGTCGACGATCAACATGAAATAAGTTCCTCCCAAGGCTTGTGTAGGCATCTTACTGCACAACTTAGTATGTACCAACTCTAGAGGAGCATTTGCCCTATTCTTTCTTTCATGTGGAAATGCATTTCTCTGGTGCTTGCCCATCATACAAGCTTCACATGGATCCTTTAATTTAGTAACTGCAAGTAGGTGAGCAACCATACCTTGCTTATGCATCTATTTCAAAACTGCAAATCCAATGTGCCCAAACCTTTCATGCCAAAGCTTGACTCCAACGATGGCTATAAGAGTACTTAGCTCATACATGTTGTTCCTCCTTTCTCATTTGCCAACAACTTTGCTAGCATTGTTAAGAATTTCTACATTTGTCTTGTTGAATCTCACTTCATGACCAAGATCAGTTATGGCAACAACTTTCTCCTAATTTCTAGAACATACAACACATTTGAAAGCTTTTTGACTTCACCATTTGCAGCAACAAAGAAAATAGTACTTGTGTTTCTATCAAGGCATTTTGCATAATTTCCAACCATCATAGTGATGGATTCTTGTAGAGGCTACATAAAACTATATAGAACTTTTTTGTTGGTCATGTGATGGGATGCATCACTATCCAATACCTATGAATCAGTGGCAGATTCTTCTTGTGTTGAGGAATGTACTTTCTCAATGGTTGCCATGAATAACTCTAGCTCTACTACAAATGCGACCGAAAGCTTTGTGATATGCAATAGACATGCAAGCACCCTGAATCCACGTATCAAGTAGATAAAATGAAAAATAAATTCAGACCGTACCCTTAATTGTATAAATCAACCAAATCAATAACCACACACAATATAACCAGAACATCATTGGCCATTAGTAACAAGAGAAGACCATTCTGAAGACTACACATACCCATCCCGCGAAGCATGTTTATTGAAAAAGGAAAATAAGAAAGTGCAGTGAGGGGAATGATTTTAGTGAAGGGTTCATTTTAATAAATTATTAAAAATGGGTGAAATTTTATTATGTGGTAAACCTTAGAAAAGAAAACAACGTTTTATTTTTAAATTGTTATTAATAATTTATTAAGGTGGGATGGTGCTTTTAACGAATCCCGAACTTCGATACCTAGACTGGGTCTCTTAATGCAATTCATTGATTAAGAATTTAATGTGTCTGAAGAAGTGCTCTTCTTTTTCAGTGCATGCATTTTTGTGACGGATGGTTCATTTTATTTAAAAGTAAGGTGCCTCTGAAGTGCACATAGCACGTGCAAAGTGAATGGCTGTGTGAGAAGCTGGGAATAAGGATTTAGTGTAAATAATATTGATATTATGCCATGTCACACTGACATTCGTATAAAAGGAGAGGACATGTAAATTTTCATAACTTTTTGACACATTAATACAATTACAGTCCTTCTCTCCCATCTTGCTCACAGCTTCTATAGCTTCTCCCTCTTTCTTGTCTTTCTCTCTCCAAATCTAGTCTTTCTCTCTCCTCATCACTCATTCTCTTTCTTCCTACAGTCTTTCTCTCTCTTCTGTAGTCTTCTCTCTCCCTAGTTCACTCTCTGACAAGTGGTATCAGAGCATTGGTGGTCTTTGATCCATTCTTTTTTCTTC
Organism: Lygodium microphyllum; assembly: GCF_053477565.2. Lineage (NCBI taxonomy): Eukaryota > Viridiplantae > Streptophyta > Polypodiopsida > Schizaeales > Lygodiaceae > Lygodium > Lygodium microphyllum. The sequence goes on along the minus strand of NC_141150.1, from coordinate 115,118,527 downwards.
TATTTTCAGTTCTATTTTCCTCTATCAAAATCAATTTCAGACAAAAATTGTACAAGACAATGACTAGTGGAGTGCTACAGATCATCTACAATTAGTAAGAGACTACATCTAGAGATATCCAAGGTCAGATATGGTAGAGGATGGCTTAAGTGATAGGTCGTCATCAAATTTCATGCAAAATTGGAGGTAATTAGGGTAAAGGAGAGTTAGCCGGGCTTAGTTTGGGAACAAACTGTGGTTACTTTAAAAAGGGGGAGTTCTCTTTCCCCTTTCTTGGAGTTTCCTGCAGGTTTCATGAAAGTTCATCAGCAAGATGTGCTCATATCTCTTAGACCTCTAATCTTCTTGGCCAAGCACCACCTGGAATAGCTTCCTTCCTTCAATACCTACAGGATGACTACTTATTTGCTTCAGATTGGCTTAGCAATGGAGCCAGGAATAGCCCCGAAAATTGTGGCGCAATTTTTGGGCTGATTCCAGCCTGTTTCTTGCATTTGATACTTCATCTCCAGCCCTTGGCACTCTCCCTGATCTTTGGCAAGTGAAAACCATCAGTGAAATTGAAGGATTGAACTCTATTCAAGATTCTTTAGCCCTCCCCTAAACCCTAAATGAACAGTCCATGGCAGCCATGAAAGCTTCAGCCCAAGCTCTCATTCTTCAACAATTTCTTGAAGATTCTTCATCTTTTCAGCCCGTGGGATCATTTAAGTAAGGATTCTTTAACAAATTGCAAGGATTAAGCACGAATGGTCAAAGATTGAAGCTCAAGAGCTTCCATGGAGCCAAAATTTGGGGGAAACGGGTTTAATGCTTCAATTTCAAGCATTTGAAGCTTCAAGTTTGTTCTTAAGCAGTGAATACACAAGACTTGGGGATTATTTTGGCAACATTGAACCACCGGAGACTTTATCAAGCATATGAAGATTGATCAAGTCATCATCAACCATGTCAAAGGTACTCTTTTTCAATTCTTAATCTCTCTCATTAATCCAATTGCTGAGCCTAATCCATTTGATTGAGCGATTAAAGAATTGAATAACATCCATCAAATTTCAGCCAACCTTTTCTTGAATCAATCCATTCATGTAATGTAATGCTTGCTCTATGCATACTAGTTCTAATCAGTGAATTAGAGGCTTCAATCTGAAATTTCCAGCATAACACTTGAATCCAATTGATTGAATCTATTGATTGATGAAATTTTTCACTCTAATCCATTGATTGACTGAATTCTTTTACCCCCAAGCTGAAATATTATAAAAGGGTAAGTACTAGCAATCATTGAGTCACTGAATTGCATTGGTAAGACCCTTCCCCTATCCAAACTTTCAAGATTCCAGTCAATTGCATCTCATGAAAGGCTAAATGAATATTTTAGAAATGCATCTCATGCTGATTGATTAGATTAGCAAGCTACTGCCATGTTGATATACCCACCGAGGAAAAAGGTGGATGCCGGGGGAGATAGTGGGACAAAAGAGAGGTGACCCTCCCTCACTATCAAAGATTCCGAAGGGCTGCAACCAACCGACCCGGGGGGAACTTTGCCCACCTCCCGGTGATTCGGAGCCTGTGCAGGGAGCCTGTCATGCCGTTTTATCCCTCACACAGGTACAACGAGTGGAGAATTGAAGATTGAAGACTTTCCAAAGGCTCAAGTACCTACAAGTTCAAAATAGTGTAAAACAAGGAATTTACAAGGCACTTACAGGGCATCTACAGGTGGTTACAGGTACACCCTTCATTATTGAATTACATGTGTAGGTACTATAGGGTACCCACAGGTCCTATCCAGCCTTCTACAGGGTTTGGTAACCATTTGGGGTTACTATCTTGCGTTACAGGGTCAAAACAGGGCACTTAGGCACTTATAGGTTTAGATAGGGTGCATGCTTGGACAGTTCAGACTTAGAAATTGAGCTACAAAATTTTCTATCCTAAATTTGTTATAGCGTTCTGTAGCTCATCTTGAAGAGGGCGTTCTTGGCTTTGATTTGAACTAAAAAAATTTGAAATCAGAGTTGCAAAAGTTATAGCCATTTTTCTGACAGGGGGTACTGCATGACTACACTATTATGGCAGGACATAAGGGTAAAAATAAGATCCATGAAGTTTATGCTCAGCAAATCAGCGATTCCATGTTGGATGATACACCTCAAGAGAGCCCTGAAGAGCCTCAACAACAAGAGGAAGTCAGTATACTCAATAATACCTTGTGCGTCCATGAACAAAGACATAGGGAACAACATGAGGCCATATTATCAAGAAGAGCCCTGAAGAGCCTCAACAACAAGGGGAAGTCAGTATACTCAATAATACCTTGTGCATCCATGGAAAAAGACATAGGGAACGACATGAGGCCATATTATCAAGAATGGAGCAAATGGTTTTGTCTATTGATCAAACAAAGTCTTCCATTGAGAAGTTGGTGGATTCAACGACTCAAACAAAGGCTTCTATTGATAAGTTGGTGGAATCTAACGCTCAACTTGTGGCACAATTCTCCCAATGGATGCATATGCAAATGGGATCAAAAGAAGCTAAGGAGAAAGCTTATTCAAACAGTGAGCCTTCAGTTCCACTTCAACCATCTAACCAAAATGGTCATGGACATGGGATTATTGGAAGAAGAGGCATCCCAAATAACGAGTATGAAGTAGGAGAGGCTTCACAACGGCATGATGACTATTTGGGCAGTTTGAATGGAGCTAATTCTCAAGATTTTGGGCTGAATACTCAAATTTCTAGGGAATCTCTACCAATAGGAAGATTACATAGTGGTTCTTAGCCACCTGTTGGGAGATTTTCGTCTCAATTTGGGGGTTCCATACATGGTATTCATGATCAGCCTATTTTGGGATAGCAACCATTTCATGAAAGAGAGCTAAAGGACGAGATTGTTCTATCTAATTTAATGGTCAGTCATCTTCACCATCTGATTTAGAGGAGTGGACCTCTAAGATGGAATCCTACTTTCACATATTCCCTAAAACTGACGACATGAAGATTCATTTTGCTTCCTTGCATTTGGAGGGATTTGCCCATATTTGGTGGAGGTATATAAAAAAAGAAAACATACTTGTAGAGAATTGGAAAGCTTTCAAGGCACTTATGGTTGAAGTATTTGTCTCCCCTCTTGAAAAAGAGAAATTGGCACGCAGATGGTATGGTTTGGAACAAAGAGGCCTAAGTGTAAGAGAGTACACTAACCACTTCCTCAACCTAACCATGTATGTGAAAAGTATCAGTGATGAGGCTAAGCTCCATAAGTATATGTATGGTTTAGAGCCATCTTTATCAGCTAATGTCATAGCACAAAATCCTACTTCCCTCTTTAAGGCTATTGAGCTTACAGAGCGCTATGCAAGAAAGTATAGAAGAGAATCTTCATTTCAGCCAGGTTTTGGACAGCCAAGGATTGTTTTTAAGCAGGGGCAAGTTGGTAACACTTATGGTAGCAATCATGTGCCAAATGGGAGCTTACGAGTACCAACTCATCCTCCATTCAATGCTTCTAGACCTCAAGGTAATTTTAGGACAGCAAACAGTCCAAGAGTTGACTTCAGACAAGAGGACAGCAAGCCTAAATCCACTTCAGCCAATACAAATCCTAAATCTATTCCTATGGATCTTTATAAAGAAAGAAAGAAGAAAGGCTTATGTTTCAAGTGTAGAAAAAAGTATACACCTGATCATGCCTCAAAGTGTGTATACAAAAATGTCAAACCCAAGCTTCAGAGTATGTTAGTTTTTGAGGATTTTGAAGATGACATGGATGAAGCTAATGCAATTGCACTTAATGCTGAAAATGAAGGTCTTGAGGAAGAAGTTGGGCAAGAGTATGTCTACGAACCAGTCGACTCTTTTCCTTTTGATCTAGGAGGAAGTGTTATGTTTGATCCAGGTGGGACTTGTTATGAGCCGCTTGCTGCCACTAATTGTTTTATTTCTCTGGATGCTTGGACAGGATCTAAGAGCCCTAATACACTCTGTATGAAGGGAAGCATATGTGGAAAGCCAATGTTCATTCTGATAGATAGTGGTAATACTCATAGTTTTGTGAATAAGTCTATCATGGACAAGCTGAATTGTATTCCCACAGATTTACAGCAGCCCATTAGAGTTCAAGTGGCCAATGGTGAAGAGGAAATCAGCACACAAATATGCCCACAGGTTTCTTTACAGTTGGCTGAAAATTTTGAAGCAAAAGTAAACCTGATCACTTTGGAAATGGAGCCTATAGACATTGTACTCGGTTGTGATTGGTTGATAACATTAGGCAGGATCACTATGGATTTCTCACAATTGTATATGGAGTTTATATTCAATGGACAACTTATCCATTTACAAGGAATTCCTAATAGATCATATTTTCAACTTATTACCATTCAACAACTCAAAAGGGAGTACAAGAGGCACTCACAAATATTTATTTTTCATTTGAATAAAGAAATGCAAGATCAGCCCAATAATTCAGCAAACCATCCAGCCTTGACAGCTCTTCTTGAGGAATATAGGGATTTGTTTGAGGTACCTACTTCATTGCCTCCCAAGAGAGCAGTAGATCACCCCATTGATTTGGAGCCCAACTCAAAGACAATCAATAAGCCACCTTACAGATTATCAAAGTGTGAACGAGAGGAAGTGGCTAAGCAAATCAAGGAACTCCTTGAGATGGGATTCATTGAACCAAGTTCTTCACCTTATGCATCTCCAGTCCTATTAGTCAAAAAGAAAGATGGATCTTTTAGAATGTGCACTGACTATAAGGATCTTAATAAGATCACAGTGAAGAATAGGTATCCGATACCTAGGATTGATGATTTTCTTGATGAGCTTAAGGGGGCTCGATTTTTTACGAAGATTGATTTGAGGTCAGCGTATCATCAGATTCGAATGCGAGAGGGTGATGAAGTCAAGACTGCTTTCAGGACTGATCGTGGGCTCTATCATTTCTTAGTGATGCCATTTGGGCTTACAAATGCTCCAGCTACCTTCTAAAGCCTGATGAATAAGATTTTACAGCCTTTCCTCTTTCAGTTTGTCTTGGTGTTCTTTGATGACACTCTGATCTGCAGCAAGACTTTACAGAATCACTTGGCACATATGAGGAGGGTTTTTGATGTATTGAGACATCACAGGCTTTTTGCTAAGGAGAAGAAGTGTTCCTTCATGCAGACTGAAGTGGAATACTTGGGACATATTGTCAGTGAAAAAGGAATATAGGCTGATCCCAAGAAGGTGCAATGTATAAAAGATTGGCCAACACCTACTAGTGCTACCTCTCTTTGAGGATTCCTTGGTTTATCTTCATTCTATCGCCGATTCATTAAGCATTATGCGGCCATTGCAGCTCCTTTGACTAAAGAAACTCCTTACCTCTGCTCCTATCTTAGTATGCCTGAACTTTTCCAAAGAATTTACTATACAGTGTGATGGTAGTGGTCATGGCATTGGGGTTGTTTTGCTACAGGAGCATGGAGTGATTGCCTTTGAAAGCCGTAAGCTTACAGATAAAGAAATGGCCATGAATGTTTATGACCAAGAGATGTTGTCTATCTTGCATGCAATTAAGAAGTGGCACCATTACTTGTATGGCAGGCGATTCAGAGTACACATTGATCATAGGGTACTTAAGTATTTCCTTACTCAGTCCAATCTCTTTCTCCTATGTGGGCCTGCAAAGTTTCAGCTATGATAGAATTGCATAATGATTGGATTGAAGAATTACAGGAGGCTTATCTTTTGGATAAAGAATTCAGCCATATTTTTCAAAAATTACAACAAGGTCTTATGGAAGAAAACTCGCATTACCAGTTCAAAAATGGCCTTATTTGGTTGAAAGGAAAGATTGTTATTCCTTCTACCTCTTCTTTTACACGGATAATTATGGAGGAACTACATTCTTTGCCTCTAGTTGGACATTTAGGAGTTTTCAAGACCTATGACAGGATCAGCAAAAGTTTCTATTGGAAAGGACTGTGGAAAGATGTCAAGGACTTTGTTATGAAGTGTATGCCTTGTCAACAGAATAAGGACATCACCCATAAGCCAGGAGGTTTGTTACAGCCATTACCTATTCCTATAGGTAAATGGACTCATATTACTATGGATTTCATTACTGGCTTACCTACTACCAAGAAGGAATGGAATAGTATATAGGTGGTGGTAGACAGACTCACCAAGGCAACCCATTTTATTTCAACCAAGATTTAGTTTACTGCTTCTCAAGTGGCCAGTCAGTTTATGGAGTAGATTTTTAGACTACATGGATTACCGCGGGTGATTGTTCATGATAGAGACTCAAAGTTTATGAATAACTTTTGGCAGGTGGTATTTACATCTATGGGCACTAAATTGGCTCCATCTATGGCCTATCATCCCCAAACTGATGGACAGACAAAAAGAGTCAATAAATGGTTGGAGACTTATCTTCGCCATTTTTGCTATGATGTCCAAACTTCATGGGATTCTTGGTTACACTTGGTTGAGTTTGCTTATAACAATTCTACCCATGCTAGTATTGGAAGTTCACTCTTTGAGTCTTTGTATGGTTACAAGGTGCCCTTACCCACAGTCATATTTAATGAAAGGATCAATCCTCATGGGAATGAAGAGTTAGAAAGAATGCAGACCCTTCTTCAGCAATGTAAGATGAATCTTAGGAAGGCTCAAGACCAAATGAAGATGTATGTTGATGGGAAGAGACAGACTTTAGAGTTCCAAGAAGGAGAGTTGGTCTTACTGAATGTGCCCAAGTCCAAGTACTCTACATTAAAAGATGGATCTAGTAACAAGCTTGCCCACAGGTTTTATGGCCCTTACCGGATCCTTAAGCAAATTGGAGATTTGGCATATAGATTAGAGCTTCCCTCTTCCACAAAGATTCATAATGTCTTCTATGTTAGTCAGCTCAAGCCCTTTTATGGCGATCCAGTGGATATAGTTGACGAGCTGCCACCTATTGATGAAGAAGGTCTTATTTAGTACATCCCAGAGGCTGTTATAGGTCAGCGTGAGAACAAGCTTCGATCTCATTCTATCGTGGAATATTTGATCAAATGGAGAGGTTTACCACCTAAGGAAGCTTCTTAGAGGCCTGATTCTATATTGGATGAGTTTCCTTTATTAAGGGATACATTGGTGACAGAAGCCTATTGATTATGGAGCTAGTGATGATGCAGACATGATCAAGACAGCACACTATTTTAGAGCATTTTTTATCGTGCCTAATTTTTAGAATTAAGCTATTTACATGGGCTTAAAGTACTCTTCAAGAGATTCATTTTGATATATGGTACGCCTCATATGGACACTTCTACTAAAAGTTATGGCAGATTTGGTCCAGCATGGTCTGTTTACACAGCGAGCTGTCTACTTTGTTTTGAGATTATTTATTGAAGACTTTATGGCTCCATATACTTTTGAAGTACTCCAGATTATGTATATAGATGAGGCCTCCTCTCGTTCTTCAATCTCAGTCCATATACTTGGTCGTATTTCATTCATTTCCCATTTTTAAAGTTGTAAAAATAGAGTAGTACTCTGTTCTATCCATCTTTTTCTAGTTTTCTAGATTTTTTTTAAAAGGAAAAAAACTTTTGGGAAGGGATGGATTGTAAGAAGCTGGGAATAAGGATTTAGTGTAAATAATATTGATATTATGCCATGTCACACTAGCATTAGTATAAAAGGAGAGGACATGTAATTTTTCATAACTTTTTGACACATTAATACAATTACAATCCTTCTCTCCCATCTTGCTCACAGCTTCTATGGCTTCTCCCTCTTTCATGTCTTTCTCTCTCCAAATCTAGTCTTTCTCTCTCCTCGTCACTCTTCTTCTCTTTCTTCCTGCAGTCTTTCTCTCTCTTCTACAGTCTTCTCTCTCCTCTCTCTCTCCCTAGTTCACTCTCTGATAGGCTGGTTGAGTTTTATTTAATTAAAAAAGGTGTGTTGAGTGTGGATGTGCATGCCATGGTGGTGATTAGGATTCATTTTAGGAATTAATAGGTGAACTTTGGGGTAGTAGAAAAAATAAACAAGAAGGGGAAAAGAATTACCTGAGAATGTGTGTGTGCAAGGATATTGAATGCACACGTATCAATCCCACAATGCAATTGAGTCTTCAAAGAGAAAATCCAACAATTGAAAAAGATTTGAACATGATAAGCTCATAAAAAACCAAAACAACACCTCATTAAAAAAAACATAATCAAGAAACATGTGGTGTTTGGTTAGATTTTTGGCAAGACAATACTTTTACCGACAAGATTAGGGTGGGTGTATTTAAGTTGGTTGGGGTTAGCGTTTCGGTTGTGTGTTAACTCTTGTTTTATTTTTGTTTTGTTTTTTTTAAAGGTTAGAAACATAAAAAAGGTTTTGAATTTTAAGTATGATGTTTCAACCATCCAACATGAGTGAAAACTGAACCAACAAATTTCAGCAAGGTGTCTAGATTTTTCCAACATTTTTCCATTTATGTTTATAACTTAACATGCTTTTTTCAAGAATTCTGTTCTAAAAATAAAAAATTGACCATTTTGTAAAGCATGTTTAGCTTTTAAATATTTCAAAAGTAAAGAAAAATATGGATGGAAATTTTTGAATTTTTAAATATTTTTCTATTTTTTACTTATTTATTTTAAGTATTTTTACTAAATTTTAATGGATTTTAAATGAATTTTGACGTTTTCTTAATTTTATGCAATTAATTTTTGGAATTTCAACTTTGAAAATTAATCCAAAAATTTTCTAATTGGTCAAAATAGTTTTTTAGTTTTTTGGTAAATTTTTATGAAATTTTAGGAAAATTTTCAATTGTGATGTGTTTTTAAGGGTTTTTAACAGTTTTTAAATGAAAAATTGGGTACTCGACTGCGTGTGAATAGTTGCTTATGCACGGACGGGCATGCACCATCACACGGATAAGTCTAGACGTGTATCCTTGTGCGTGAATGCCCGCGAAGACAATGACCACATTGACCACGTACGAAAAACCATGCACAGTGGCGTGAGAATAGTCGTAACTAATCCACAAACGCATTCGTGCACACAAATCCATGTGTATGCCCACTCACAGTTGGGGGGTAGATGTGGGTGTCATAAGAGAGAGGCGCACGGGGGAAAGGGGGCGAAGGGGATGGGTTTGTTTGGGGGGGTGGGGTGGGGTGGTGGGAAGGGGGCCTTAAGGGGGAATGAAGGAGGGTGGGGTTAGTTGGGGGGTTGATGTTAGGCCAGTTTGGGGGGGGGGGGGGGGGGCGTTGTAATTAGGGTTAGTTGGTTGGGGGGGCTTAAGGGGTTAGGGTAATTGGGTGGGTTAGTGGGGTTAAGGGTAGGGGGACGGGGGTGGGCAATGGGGTGGGGTGGAATAAGGCGGGCGGGGTAGGGGAGTTAGGCTGGGGGGGTTAAGGGACAGGGGGGACGGCAGGGGGTGAAGGGGGATGGGGTAGGGGGTGGGTAGGGTGCAGGTGGTGGTGGCATGGCGTGTGCGACGGCAAGCGGCGGCATGGCGAGGGCATTAGCAGACAGCGTGGCAAAAGCGTCGGCAGCGATGGCGTGCTCGGGGTGGCGGGCACGATGAGACCAACGGCGGCGATGGCTTGCAGATGGTGGGGGGTGGCGAAGGCCAGTGGCCGCGAGGGAGGCGGATGGCAGGTGTGGCGGCCCGAGAGAAGAGGCAGGGAAGTGGAGAAGAATGGGAGGGGCAAGGAGAATGACGTGGAGGGAGGGAGATGGCGGGGGGGAAGGGGTGAGAGGGAGGAGGTGGCGAAGGGAAGGAGGGAGGAGGTGATGGGGAGAGGGAGGGAAGGAAGAGGAGGAGGGCAAGGGGGAGGAGGGGGGAGGAAGAGATAGCGGAGGCGAAGGGAAGGCGAGGAGGTGGAGGGAAGAAAAGGAAAAGGGAGAGGGAGTGGTGGACGAGGAGGGAGGAGAGGGGAGGAAGAGGTGGGAGGGAGGAAGAAGGTGATGGAGTCGGGGAGAGAGAAAGAGAGGCATAGAGAGAAAGAAAGAAAGAGAGAGAGAGAGGGGGAGAAGGGGAGGGACGCAGGTGGTTGGGTTTTTTTCTTTGAAAATCGTTATTTATTTATTTTTGGTTCTATTTTGTTTTGAAAAAATTGGGGTTTTTTTTGTTAATTAAAAAAAAGAAAGAAAGAAAAAATGGGATGATGCCCCCATCCCGCGCGCATGCATGGGACGGGGATGAAAAAAATTGTGGGGAAAGAAGCAACGGGGATCAAGATGGCAACAAGGGTGTGGGATGACGCGAGGGACACGACGTCATGATTAAAAATAAAAAAACGGGCAGTCATGCATGACACGAGAGACACGACAAGCGCAAATGGACGGAAAAATGCATAAAACCCCAAACCGGGTGCCAGAATGAAATATTGTAAAAAGAAAAACTGTGTCAAAAATCAAGGGGAAGACAGGGGAAAAGTGCAACGAGGTGTTTGAGAACAAGGCTGGGCGTCCACATGGAAAAAACGCAAAAATGGGTCTGAAAATGCATACAAAAATTAATATAAAAAAATCCATTGCCTGAAATGAAGTGCAAGGAAAAGGAAAAATCGGTAAAAAGTCATGTCGGATAGGTCTATCATGTCAGAACACAGTTTCAATGAAGATAAGACCTATTCACATGGAAAAAACAGAAAAATTCACCCCTGAAACAAGACGCAGAAATCAATATAAGAAGATCTGGGCACAAAAACGAAGGGCAATAAAAGGAAAAAATGTCAAGACACAAATGATCTTCAAGGCTGTCACATTAGAACTCAGTTTTGATGGGGTTAGGAGATGTTCACATGGAAAAAACAATAAATGGACCTTAAGAACACCAATAAAGACTAATAACAAAAAATCCAAAGGTCAAAACAGGGCAGAGAAAAAAGGCGAAATGTTCAAGAAGGGTAGCCAGACAAGGATATCCAGTTAGAATTGAATTCTGAGGAGAATAGGGTAGGTTCCTATGGAAAAAGGGCAAATATACACGCGAAAAAGACATGAAAACCTACAAAACTTAATAACGGACAAACCATATAGCCAAATAATAGGCATAAAAAATAAAAAATATCCAAGGAAAGGCGTAGGACAGGGCTGGTATGTCAGATCGTTGTTCGCATGGAAAAATATCCAATTGTGCGAGAAAAGCTTCAAAAATTAATAACGCAATAATAGTAAGCCAAGACAAGGGGATTAAAAGGGGAAAGTGTGTCATTCGAAGGGACAAACAAGGGCGTAAGGTTGGATCGGGAGTTTGGTAAACGTAGGGTGTGTTCAAATAGAAAAATGAAAAAATTGCGCAATAAAAGTAACCGCAAGGGAAACGGTCTTGACGACAGGGGATACAAGGGTGGTTGGGTGGGGAAGGGACCCCATCAGGGCAAAACTAGTACATGGTAGACACGCATGATTGGTTAATGACATATGCAGGGGATATGCACATTAGATGCATTGGAACATGTCCCCACACTTAAGACCTTACCGGTTAGGGTAGATTGATCGACACGACTTAGGACTTGTCAACCAAATGGACACTGACATCCCCACACTTAAAACATAACATGCACTTGCAAACAAAAAGGTAGGGTTAAGAACACTTGGCCCATTTTGTAGATGGTTGAAGGGAACCGTCGTTGTTGATGCAAGAAGATCGGAGCCGTCGACAAGAGGTACCAGGGCTCGCCACAGAACACGTCTAGCATGGCAAGGACCATGCAATAGCACCTAGGGAGGTAGCTCTATCGGAAAAGTCCGTCGATTCAAGTGTCAATGACGAAGAATAAAACTCTCAGCTCACGAGCACTCAGAAGGATAATAGAACAATCGTTCGCCCCATAACGCACATCGCTCAATGAATAAGCATGAAATCCCAAAACTCACGCCTGGTTTAGAATTGAAAAAGGGAAAAATGATTTGGAGGGAGTATGCCAGTGTGCACAATTGAGGGTATATGCATGCATTCCGCCCGGTGTCGGCATACAGTGCGAGAAGGAAGGCCAGGGAGCCTTGTCGTGCAGTATACAGAAACAGATCGTGCTTTGTGCATTGAGAGGCCCAACCCATGCGTGCAACACTCCATTCACACAACTCACCTCTCATTGATTGAAAGATAAGGACTGGTCACTCGGCCCACCCTCTATCTTGTACTCATTTGATAGATACAAGAGGGCAGACCATACTCACATCCCCATCCGGTTAGGATGAAAGCTCGCATCACTCAATGGGTTGTTGATGAAGATCGTTGGTTGGTTGTCAACAGGGTGCCGATGAAGAGGCGTACCCAGAGAGGTAGCCAATAGATCTAGTACTTTGATGATTTGTATGAAAGATCGTTGGTTAAAGAGGGTCACAGACGGACTGATGAAGTTGCAAGGATAGCGCACCAAGGGAGGTGGCTTGAAATTGTAGATGAAGAAGTTCTGCTGGTGAGTCAACTATCCTGAACTGTGGGGTATTACCACCTTTTCCACAGCCAGCTTCTCGCCCGAGGGTTTTTACCACATTTTCTTGGAACAAGGCCTGCTATGACAGGGAATTGCTTCCTTTTCTCCCATAGCAGTTTTTTTTTTGTTCTTTTTGTTTCTTTTTTTTTTCTCTATTTTCTTCTTTCCTACTCCCGAGGGTGTTTCCATCTTTTCTTGAAGAATAGAACAGCATAACACGGACCTAAGTTCTTTTCTCCCATGATCGATATATTTTTTTCTTTTCTTTTCTTTTTTCAAAATAAGGATAATGGTAGAAATACCATGTATCAAGACCATCCTCATCACCAGTGATGGATCAGACGAGAGGAGAACAGAGTAAGGATGGGAGCTGTCTGAGAGGGGCTAGCAGAACGAGACCGCCTCATAAGGAATATCATAAGGGCTATCAGGAGCACAAGGAGAAGGACATCGCGATGCCCAAAAGGGAAAGGGGGGTCGACTGTGATTGTCAGGATCCCCGAGGAGTTAAGTACTTCTTCAGGGGATAGCCATTTATCAGAAAGAGGTCCTCAAAAGCATCGATGGCTTGCACTTGGACAAAACCGTTTGGGTTGACAACAAGTACCTTATAAGGGCCCATCCAGCGTACTCGTTGGAAGGTAGTAGGAGCATTACAGAGCCCAAGAGGCATCACTATGTAAGCATAGGTTCTCCATTCTATTTTGAAGGTTGTTTTGGATTGGTCCTCTTCTGCGATTTGGACTTGGTTATATCCGCTAAATCCATCCAAGAGGGAATAGAGTTCATGGCCTACCAATGTGTCCAATAGTTGGTCTATGAAAGGGATAGAGAAATAATCCTTCTTCGTCTTGGAACTTAGCTTTCAAAAGTCCACACATATTTGAAGTTTCCCGTTCTTCTTGGGTACTACCACAATGGGCGAAACCCATTCACTGTTAGCCACGAAATAAATGAACTCAACTTCAAGGAGATTTAATAATTCGGCCTTCACCAAAGTCGAATAATTGGGATTCATGCGCCTCTATCTTTGCCTCACATGTTTGGCACTAGGCTCCAGATTGACGTGGTGTTGGCATACTGTGGGATCAATCCCCTTGAGATCTTTATATGACCATACAAACACGTCTAAGTTCTCCTTTAGTAGGTCTCGCAAGACCACTAGTTCTTCTTCTGGAAGATTTAGACCCACTTTCAAGTGGCATTTAGTACCATCAGCATCCAAGAACATCAATTGCCTTTCACCTTCCACTTCACGGCCCATGGATTGCTTCTGGGTAGAGATCCAACTCCTTCAAAGGAGTGGTCTCATCTTCTGATGATGCACTAGAACTACTATTGTCTTTTAATGAAGTCTTAGCTCGTTCTTTGTGAGGCTGAAAGGGTATCATTAAGGTTTCAAGTTTGGGTTGGGGATGAGTTACTTCTTGGCTCGAGAATTTGTCTTCTAAAGATGCATCCAAGAATGTCACATAACAGGAACTTCATGTGTTATGTTTGAGTTGTAGGCAAGGTGTATCATCATCATCTTCTTTAAATAAGGGCAACTTTGGATGATAAGAGCCACTGCCAAATGAAGGCTTATTCTTCTTAATCCATTTCTTATAAAGGCTTTGTGTATGACATGATTCTTGGATCAGTCCAAAGGGTATCACAATCATTCTGTCAAACAGAAAGGGATCTTCTACATTTGAAGCTTCAGGAATGTCATGAATGTCTTCCTCATCTCTGCCTTCTGTGAATAGGATAGATCCTTCTAGCTCACTTTCATAATCTTCATCTGCATTATCACTTTCGTCCTCTTCAGGTTCTGTTTCGACATCTGTGGGTGTTCTGTAAGAGAAGAACAAGCTCTCTATTATGTCCTCTGCTTTTGCTTCTGCTTTCGCTTGTGTCTCTACTTCTGCTTCTATCTCTGTCTCTGACTCTGTCTTCGACTCTGCGAGTGCCATGTAACAGGGAGAACAGTATATCCATGCTTCTATTTCACTGTCAGAGGTGATTTTAGAAGTCAATTCCGGTTCAGGCAGGAGGTATTCTCCCACGGACAAAGACTTTGCTTCATTCGGTAGTTGGCTTATAGTGCCCACTATTAGGGACTGTATCTCTGTTGTCTTGGGAAAGATCTATTTGACAGCCTCTTTGTCTCCTGATGTACCATCTGTTACTTCATCGGAGGAGATTGTTATGACTTCAATGGATGTAGATCCATTACCTTTTTGTGATCCATACAACTTCAACACCACTTCATTGGGTCCTCTTCCTAGGGCTACGGTTTCTTTGAATCAGTCCCCGTCCCAGCTCTTACTTCGAAAAGCAAAGGTCTTTCCAACATCAAAGGGTATGAGGTCCCGTAGGAATTTGGTTTGACCACCAAATATATTAGCCAATAGTCTCTTCCTACAAGGGTTGCTTTTATGTATGGGAGGATGTCCAATGGTTTGATTCTACTTTGGTCTACCAATTTGATAAGCCATTGCATAGGCTGCATTCCTTGCAAGCCTAGATCTTTCATTGTCACACCCATCATTATGTTTACTGATGAGCCTCCATCAATCAATGCATCTGCAATAAAGCACCCTTCAATCCATACACCAATCTCTAGGGTTCCAAGATCCAGGAAGGCGTTAGTCACATCTACTTCCTTCATGAGTTCTAAGGCTCTGTTGGACTTTCTACATTTTAGCTTTTTGTAACTCTTTTTAAATTTTTTCTAACCCTATTTATTCACTTGGCCTAGTTTTCAGTCCTAAGAAGTTCTTTTTAGCTTGGCCTAGCTTTTAGGTTACTATGGAAATCCTTTTTCTATTTATCATTCCCAATACATGAGGAGGGCTTGGCCATATGACCAAGAATATTGGATCAAGTTGAAGATGCCAAATTTTAGGATCATTCATTATTTTTTTATTGTCAATTTTAGTTTAGATTTTATTTGCCAAAATCTGATCAAGATAAAGGATTCAGAGTTTTATAGCTAATAATGAGTCACAATGAGTTTAATGGGACCTTAACATGTTTGATGTTGTATTTCCCTTTCATTACGAGTTATATGTAGCTTGTATCTGTAGCTTGGGCATGAAGACATGCACCTTAACAAGTGTGCAAGTTGAATAATATTTTACTCTTAATTAGCTTTTGTGCCCATATTTTAGCAAATTTTGTAATCCCTTTTTGTCACTTAGTAATATGCAAATATTTTAAATTCCTATCATTTGTCATTCTAAATACATGATGAGAGGTTGGCCATGGGGCTAAGAAGACTAAGTCAAATCAAAGACTTTGAAATGTTAGGATTATTTATTTGCTCCAAGTAGAATTTAGTTTAAAATTGTTCTCCAAAATCTTGTCAATATAAAGGATTGAGAGTTTTATGTTTAATAGGTAATAAGCTTAGTGGTACCTTGATATCATATTCTAGCTTTTGTGACCCCTTCAAATTGCCAAAATTTTGTGAAACTTGGAGACCGTACCTTGGTTATGGAAACATCCATCTTGACATTATTTAGGTTGAAGAGTAGACTTTGAAAATTTTAAGTTCGCCCATTAAAACTTTAGTAAAGTTTGGTTTAAAACTTTATTTTTTCAACCATGTCAAGAGAATGGGTTAGTGATAATGTTATGGTTAGCTAGTGGACTTACGAGATTCAACTTACCTCTTTTTTTTCCTTTTAGAGACATGAGACAAAAAATTGAACTTCTTCACGTAAACATTTGCACATATAATACACATATCAATCTCCTCATTATAAAAACATGAGATGATACAAAGTGATTTGTAACTTAACTATGTTTTCTACATATTAATATGGTATTCATATCAATATTGTGACCTATTTTCAACTCTATAAGATGCCCTTTGACATATAAAAAGGAAGGTTGTGCTCTCCACCTTATATACCAACAAACTTAATAACACATTAAGACCATTAATCTATTAGGATTTTTAATAAAATTACTTGATCGGTTTACTATGACTACCACTTCGACAACAAAGAAGTTTGATGCAGTAACTTGCTTTGATTTTCCTTGCCTATAATATTTTAGGATATACTTTGATATCTTTTTGTTATCACTTCTCACTTTGATATCATAAAAACTATTGTAGCATTGTACTTAGAATATTATCAAGTCATGTGCTTAGAATAAAGTAGACTTTAACTTGATTCGTGTCAAGTCTCCTCACAATAGGGTACACTTTTATGTGCATTAAAAATACTAAATCATGACATCTATGAAATTTCACTCTCTTTTGCCATTATCTTGATCTTAGGATTAATGTTTTCTATATGTTTTAAAGCTAATCTCAATCTCATAGAGGATATCATTGAGGCTATCCACAAGGCCATGCTCAACCTAAAGAGAGATTTATTGTATTATTGAGCTTTATCTATGCAGCTAAGTATTTCCTACTGTATTGGTATTAAGAACCCATCATTTTAATCCAAGTATAGAGACATAGAGCATGCTCTTTGTATTACAAATATTAAGTATATTCCATTGAGTTGGTTATTAGGCGATGTGCTTCAAGCATCCTATCTATTTGATAAGAGCTTTAGCATGTGCTCAAGCTTTTATCAACTATATCTTTATGGGAGAGGACCTTTGTCTTTAAGTGTAGCATGGTAGTTTCTCCTATCTCATTGAGTTGTCTATGAGAGAGAGTTTGAGATAGAGCTCCATCACATGATCAATGTTGTATCAACTCTTTCTTTTTTGGGGGAGGAGCTTCACAAGATAGGTTCATAGTTTCTCCTATCCTTTTTAGATGTATTTGAGAGAGATCTTGAGTGTGCGATCAAGCCTATAGCAACCTTCTTCATTCGATATGACACTGAGGTATCTTTTAGACATAGGGGAGGACATCTTCTTATATCCATGTTCCTTACGACTTTCTTCCACTTGACTTTTCTAATCCTTGCCACAAAATTAATATCAATTATGTAAGCATTAGACCATGCTTTTCCCAAGGCAAGTTAAAAGATAAAAGGGGAGTCCTATGATGTGAACATGAACATGTTTTCAAAGCATTTTAATGATCAACTAGGACAAGGAGTGAGGAATTTGAGTTGAACTTTCAAATAGAATGTCGAGTGAAATTGGAATTATAAGAACAATTTCTCATGTCTCGATGATGCCCAAGTTAGAGTGTGCACATGTTCATTTTCCATTTTGACATCATGAAAATTACTCTAACATTGTACTTAGAATATTGTCAAGTCATGTGCTCAAAACTTGGTGCACTTTAACTTGATTCATGTCAAATTCCCTTACAATAGGGTACACTTTGACCTTTTTTAATGAAAGTAAATATACAATACAGAAAAGCATGTTTAAACCTTATTAAAATGCATCCACAATGAAAATTTGTCAAACACCCTTAGAGTATGGTGCACTATAGCATCTTGACTCAATTTCAAGATTGAGACTATGGATATACAAATCTTATGAATAATTTAAAATCGATAAAACATTTATTCAATGTGGTATATCTAGTAATCACAAGAGATTTGTAAGAGGCCGGATTCACAATCATAGTCATGTATAAGGTTAAAGTAGGATTACATGTCTTTTCCTTGGCCCTCGTGAATATTTCAAGATTGACTGCTTGTCTTTTGTAAAGAATTTCCATATCATGGTGGTCATTTTTATGTTAAGTTAGGGGAGCTGTAATTGATTATATCTTGCTTTTGACACACTATCTTGTGGCCTTGTTCTAAAGCACTTTCTAGTTGAAGACTCTTCTCCAAGTCTTGCTTGAAGTAACATCTCGGCAATCATACTCTTTTTATAGTCCCTTCAGAACATGTATGTATATATTATCTAAATTTCCACAACACCATGTACACCATCTTGTGGCCTTGTTTGGAAGAACATTCTAGATGAAGACTCTTCTCCAAGTCCTG
Organism: Lygodium microphyllum; assembly: GCF_053477565.2. Taxonomy (NCBI): domain Eukaryota; kingdom Viridiplantae; phylum Streptophyta; class Polypodiopsida; order Schizaeales; family Lygodiaceae; genus Lygodium; species Lygodium microphyllum. Next base: position 115,100,175 of record NC_141150.1, on the reverse strand, counting down.
CTCAAACCAACATCTTGGCAATCATGCTTTTCTTATAGTCCCTTAAGAACATGTCTCTATATGTTATCTAAATTGCCATAACACCATGTACACCATTACTATGTTAAGAAAAATTGAATATGATTTCTTTGATTGTGATTGTAATATGGCTTAGCATACCATTGTACTTTGGAGGAATTGTGAAAATCCTGTAGGCACTAAATACATGAGGGATGCACCTATAAAAAATCATCTACATAACGTGCTTCAAAAGGGTATTTAAAAATACCCTTTCTTTGCATGTTGTAAGGCCATAAAATAACCCCTTTTACTTTACTAAACTTACGGTTTTTTTAGAAGTATAATTTAAAAATCCCTTTTTGTAAATATAATCTTGTAGATTTTACTAAATAAAATACCCTTTCCTTTGAACTCATGTGGTATCTTATATGTTCTATAAAGTGGACTCCCTGGGACTAAATAGAAGTGACTTATTATTAGATGCGCATTGCATAGTGCTCTCCAACTACATGAGTAACCATCATTTTGTTGAGGAACTTATAATATACCAAGTGAATAGTTTAGATTTTTAGCACCAAACACTGTGCACATCTCCAAGATGCAAAATTGATAGTAAAAATGAACCACATGACCTCTCAAGTGTGAGCTTGCCTTCATCCCCCATATACATTAGATTGGAGGAAAATCTAATTTCCAAAGAACTTGACCAAGAGCTATCTGGCAATGTGGCTAGAGCTTTGAGCAAGTGAGACAAAGCATTAGAACAGCTAACCAAGAAGGGCTAGATGTGAGTCTATTTTCACTAGACTAACCTCAACACGTTTCTCCCTAATACTTGGATAAGTGTTAGTAAAATAGAGCCTCACACTTTGGGAGGCATTGAAGGAACAGATATAAGGACCAGTGCAACTAGAAATAGGAATCAAGCAAAGACACAATACTGAAGTACATATATCAAAAACCCCGCATCGAGAACTCTACAAGTCAATGCTTTCTAACATGGATATGTATAAAGTTTTGATATGTATTTTGATTATTACATACTTGTACATCAAAGTAAGATAAATGTCATGTCTTCCTCTTTTTTTGTTTTGTATTTATCTTTGTGAAATCAATAATATATGTAATAACCTAGTCAAAAATGTTATACCTTCTAATTTCAAGATGTGTATTTGCTACTGAGTTGAGCAAATAAGCTCTTTTCTCATGTAGATCTACTACAACAAGACTCCAATGCTTGCTATATCATACACATCAAATTTTTTAATCAATAATCTTTTTCATGATACATATCCACTAAAACAATGGGACACTAATTTTTGCAATCACATCAAGTTTTTTAATTAAGTTGCATTCAACAATCTCTAGTCTATATATTTTTAACCAAGAATGTATGTTGTCATTTATCAAAGTTCTTGGATTTGTAATGTTGTAAACATTTGTGAACTCCAAATCCTAATCACAAAGGTAATGACACTAATGGATCTACAACTAGTAGATTGTTCTATTGCTCAAGACTCAATTGTGATCTTAGAAGCTTCCATGGCTTTTAACATTTATATTTAGTCAAAATTGATAAACATAGTGATATAGAAGAATAGGTTGGCAAACATCACTTTAGTGTAAAAGTCTACCATTGGAGGCCAAGTCTTTAATTTTTTTAAAAGTATTATGAGTAGCTTTAGTAGTACAGTGTCACAGTGTGTAGGGTTGAAGGTCACCACAGGGGTTTGGTAAGAGAAGAATGTATGGGGTTTCAAGAGCTTTGACTTCGAAGATGGTAGAGATAAGAGAAGGGTTGAAGGTTTCAAGCCAAGTTCTTGAAAATAAGAGATAGCAGGGTGTAGGTAGATTCAAGGAGAGGAGTAGACGGAAGAGAAGGGGTTCGAAGAGATTGAAGATGTAGAAGAATACTCCCAAAAAGGATTAGAAAATATAGAAGGATACTAACAGAGATGAAGCCTGTCAGTTTCTTTCAGCTTTATGAGAAAATATAACTCTAATAGACAAAAACGTGTACAAAATTATACCTTCCTCTATGCTGCTCGGATAGCCAATCTGATGCTTTAAATGGCTCTGAAAAAGGGGGGTTAAATACCAAGACACTTGGCCAGAATTGTGCCAGATCACTCCTTCATCTCCCACTTTCGGAGTGTTGTTCACTGCCTGGAAACGGTGATCGTGCATCGCGCGATTTCGCTAATCTCTCTTTTCACATAAAATCCTCTCAAATTAGCTAAAAGCTACATGCTTTCTTTTACATGACATCTTAATCTAGAAGTTGTCTATAGTTTTATGGATTTTTTACAAGAGATAATATCTAGAATATCAAAAATTGACTAAAATCCAATATTTCTGAACCATGGACACTAACACTAATGTCTAAAATGGCATTGGCTCTCTAAATCTAAAAGGAAGCCACACTCTAGATTTTTTTTAACACGGTGTGCGCATAGTGGCACGAAATCCATCCCCTCCTAACCTGCACATCCTCTGGCATGTGCCAAAGTCATACGAATTTGTAGTGTCAGAAGAAGTATCTTCTACCATGTCAATGTCTTCATCTTTTGCCTCTTCTTCTTCCTCTATGTCTTCATGCTCTTGAATTATATTCAAGTCTTCTAGCTCATATGTTGAACTTTCTCTTCATTTGAAGAGCTTGATTCTTTTTCCAGCTATGGGTATCTTCATGCTTGTTCCATCCAATTCAGCCAATGAATATGTGGCATTGTCATGAACGACCTTTACCACATATGGGCCAAACCAACGCTTTACCATCTTCCTAGAAGCAATGTATTGATTGTCTAGGCTGCTGTCATAGACAAGCACCCAGTCATTTTAGGCCATTCTTTGATCTTTCCTCTACAAGACTTTGCTAGAGCTTTGAGAATAGGTTGATGACCTCTCTCACTCTTTCCATTGCCTTCCGGGTTGTAGGATGATGTTAAAGCCAACTTAATACCCAATTGAGAAAAGAAGTTCCGTGCCTCATCAGCATCCAACTCTCCTCTATCTGCAGTTACTTTACCCACACAACCATATCTACAAAACACTTCTTCAAGCAAAAAAAGACAAACAACTTGAGTGGATTTGGTTGTTAAGGCTTTGCCTTCAACTTGATTGCTTAGATCCTCTCTTGCAAGCACTAAATACCGCATATTCCATATTCCTGTAGGCATGGTTATAAGATCAATAACCCATCTATAATGTATAGACAAAGGATAAGTTGGTTGTAACCCATCTTGATGCTTGACCATAGAATACATTTGACACACATAACAGGTTTCAACAAAATGTGCTATGTCCCGATACATGTTTTGCCACCAATATTTTTCTTTGACTTTACTGAAGGTTCCCCATATGCCTCTATGGCCAGCCCACAGGCTTTCATGAAATTCCTTCATTACCTGTTGTTGCAATCTTTTGTTACCTAAAACTCGGACAGGCGTTCCTTTCTTCTTCTTTGCATTCTTCCATAGATGTCATTCTTTAAGAAAAAAGCCATAAGCTTTCCTCTTGATATGTTTGAACTCCTCATCATTCCAAGTCTCCTTCTTCTTCATTGTGCTCAAATATTGGCCGATCTTTAGCCAATCTTCTTCATAATCTTCTTCAAGGAAATGAACTAGAACTTGAGCAATGCAATGAGCACATTGGCTTCTAGTTGACCATCCTGTTGTTTTCAACTTTGGACTAGTATATGCAATAACTGAAAATGTATTTTCAGCAGCCATGGAATGGAATTCAGCAAGTATAGATTCTTCAGCTTCATCTTCTTCCATCAGCTCTTCTTCATTGGCATATCTTGCACATGATAGCATGTTAGCAACTGGATTCACCTTTCCTGCAATATGCTTTAATTCGGGGTTGAGAGACTTAATATATGCAATCCATCTTAGCATAGCAATGTCGAGTGTAGAGCAGTTGGCAATCATGCCCAAGAGTGGAAGACAATCAGTTTCTACCACTACGGAAGCACCTATAAAGTATTCACGATCACACTTTAATGTTGTTACAACTCCCCACAATTCCCTTTTTACTTGTGCATACCTTCTTTGATGTTCATTGACAACTTTTGCTCCAACATGAATTGCATACCTGTTACCTTCAAGATCCTCTTGGCCAACAGCCCATCCTATCCCAATGGGACTTGTATCCAGAGTAAGGATGATGGGTTGACCATTTGAATAGTCAGCCCTTTTAAGAGTGGGGGTTGAAATTAATAGCTTCTTTAATTTATGCATAGTGAGAGTATGCTCTTTATTCCAAGAGAATCTTTGGCCTTTTCTTAATAATTGATAAAGATTTTCGACTACATTAGCAAAATGTGGTATCCATATGAGATAGAATACACATGTGTGGGAGCTTTCGCTCAACCATCAAGACCCACGGACTGATTATAGTTTCAAGCGTTCCAAGCTGAGCACTAATGGCTACCTCTCACATAGCCAATGTGCGCCATCCATATCTACAGGTGTAGTGAGCTTACCTCCATGCCGATCAAGTTACCTCCTCTCTCGCGCACTCCGGTAGCTCCACGATCCAAGTGCAAGCTTCAAGCAAGCTCCATCCTCAAGCTCCATGCTCCAAGCTCCATATCCGCGAGCAAGAGAAGAGAAGAGAAGAGAAGAGAAGAGAAGAGAAGAAGAGAGGAGAAGATGGAGAGCTTCTCCACCCCACGGTCCCTCACCCTCACACACTCACTCCCTCACACTCTCACACTCCCTCTCTCAAGCACAAGCTCAAGCAAGCAAGAACAAGAAGAAGAAGAAGAAGAAGAGGAGAGCCACTTTTGCCACACACAAGAATGAGCTTCTCATTCACTTTTCAATTTTATATACAAAACCCTAAATCCCTTTTTGGGCGGTCATCCCCTTTTCCTCTTTTTTACATGGCCTGCCGTAGCCTAGGCCCGTTTTCCATTGTCCCTCCATCTTCCTAGCTTCCTTTCCACTGCCTGTCTATATTTACAAATTGCACGGGTGAGAGCCCGGCGCTCCTTGAATTAAACCATGATGCGCTTGTACTCTTTTACAAAAGTTTTGGCTTGCGCTTTTCCTTGTGCACCTTTGTTTTCTGTTTCTCTTTGCCTTGGCATTTGTCTTTGTCTTCTATTTTAGCTTTCCAGATTTTCCACCGCCTGGCACTCTTTTACAAGATTTCAAGGTGCGCCTTTGTATTTTAAAATGCACCTTTCCCCTTTTGCATTTGCCTTGGGCTTTTTAAGGTTGCCCCTGCGCTTTTGGCCTTTTCTTTTCTTCTTTCTTCTGTCGGGCTACCTTTTTTCCGCCTTTGCCCTGCGTCTTTTTTATTTCCTTTTACTTTCCTCGTGTTGGGATTAACATTACCCCCCTACGAGGGCCAGTCCCATGGCACTCTTCGTGGAAGGTAGCATGCAGAGCTTGCACCGAAGACGTGGGTGGAAGGGACTGTTGTGGTTTGCCTTGGGGAAGTTCTGATGTTGGTGCGGATGAAGGTCGTTGGTGGCACTGTGTTGTTTTGATTGGCTGGTGATATGATTGTTGTAGGTGGCGATAAGGCTACTCTTTGTTGGGAATGGCCACTCATAGCTGGCACGGGGGTTGGTGTTCGTGGGATGCTCATGGTGGAGTCTGCTTGTGATGATTCGCTGGTGGTTTGTATAATGAAGTAAAGGACGAGAGGTCAGAGTGGAGTGTTGATGTAGAGCTGACGGTGCATTTGTTGGAGTCTTTAATACCTGCAATTGGAAAACCTCTCAGGTGGTCTCTCCCTAAGGGGTAGTGCTAGTCTTCTTTATCGTGCACAAGACATAGTTGAATTAGTTTGGGAGACAGGTCAAACTCTAAGCAAGCTGAGAGTATTGTCCTGCACTTGAGGACCCAAACGGTGTATATACTTCGGTGCAGATATTATGTGAGTGCACGTGCATACTTAGATATTACGTAGGTAGAAGACTGTGGGCTGGTTTCTCATAACGTCGTGTGGATGAAGCAAAGTGGTCCATGATGGAAAGAAGTACACGTGAAGGTGGGTGCAACATACTGTGTGTTGTGATTGCAGGACATAGCAGGATAGAATACACGAATAGTGTACTATGCTTAGGTGGTAGACATTGGGCCTGGGCGATGAGGACTGTGTATTGTTCATGGCCATTCGTGCGGTGCATGCCCCAATTGATTGCCATGGTTTTATGGTAGAGTGTACAAGGGAATTGTGTGAATGGGTCAGTGTGACAGGTCTAACCATAGGTGCGACAAACTCCGTAGGTCTGTCCTACCCTTGATGTGCCCTGAACTATTGTGGGGGGTGCTAGGGGGCTAGGGGACTAGGGCAGAGCCAGCCAACCAAGGGCACTGGATGCACCTAATTTGAGGGCCCCTAGGTGCGGTGCTGTGATCATGGGTGCCTTTTTTTTTTGTCACAGTACAACCATTGCAACATGCGGAGGCTATGAGCCTTTCAATGGGTCGGGACATGTCAAGCCTTGGAGGCTCAGGAATTGGATATGATCGTGATGATTTTGCCCTAGCCTCGTTGTTAGGGGAGCCGTTGTTGCGATATTGGTGCGATTGCGGAGACACCCGTCGTGAGCTCACTGTAGAGCTTGGCCCAAGAAGAGAGTGTAGCCCATGACTATGCTATAGTTCGTGCGATGTGGGCACTCGCAAGGGTGATTTTTTGCATTCAGCAACGTGGCTTTGTTGCGGTTCTTTGTGCGGTTGGTGGTCTTGCAATGGCCTGGCCATTGAACACGTTTGCACGAAGACTTGTGTCATCCTACATCCACTTGTCACTTCGTGAGAGTATATGCTTGCTTGCGTTAAGTACATCGAAGAAATGCCATCATGTTAAGACATAATTTTTGAGAATGCTATGATGTCTAGTGCGATGCCTATTCCATTGCTTGTTAAGGTTGCATACATTACGATAGGTAAAGGAAATGTGTACAAGTGGGGATCTTGTCCCTTTACTCATCAAAAGACAAAAAGTTATGGCATGATGACTTGTCAAGCTACTTGTACATCATAGGGGCTTAGTCGATAGGTACTAGGCGGGGTGAGTCCGGTTGGCTAGGCGACTGGGGGGGTGCTGGTGCGGGACTCTTGTGAGGTTGGGCAAGGAACATGTCGGCCGAGACATGAATGGTGTAGTCCCGGGCCGCCACCGTTTCCAAAATGCCTTTAAACAGTTCATTAAATTCTTCCATGTCTCGAGCCGCCCTTTCTTTCCGTGAGCACCTGGTGCCGGAGCGTACATTGGGGGTCTGTGCAACTGGCGTTGCCACATGCTGCGCGTTTCTTTGAGTCTAGACTTTCTTGGCCTGGGGATTCTTCGGCCTTCGTCCGAGATGGTGTCACTTAGGACCTCGTTTCTTCGCATACCTTTTGAGGATGGGCACGTAGCGCACCGGCGGAGGGGCATGTGCCGCATGTTCCCGTCGTCCGCGGAGAGTCTCTCTGCAAGCTAGTTGCCCTAGGTTTTCCATGTTTTTCTTGTAGGGGGACCTGCAAGATGCAAACCAAAGGTTAGGTCTTGATATGGAATAAGACCATTGGCTTAGGAGGGATTATAGTGTGGGTTATCAAACGCTCATGACGAGAAGGGGAGGGGTGAGGCGTGCAGTGCTTTCTTGTAGAGGGATGGCCCCCATGATGATGTTCATTTAGCCGCTAGCCTTTAGCGGATCTTGGCTCATGCTAAGTTACGCGGACTAGTGGTCATGGATTGGGCAGGGCTTATCTTCAGAAGGATAGACCGGAAAGGAAAAAAGGTGGATCGAAAGGGACTACACCTAGTTTACACCATCAGAACTGCTAGTTAGGGCTTCCTATGGTGGTAATGAGGGGTGCATGCCCTCCTCTTGGAGGTGGAAATGGCCGCACAACTTCTAAGTATGCGCTGAGAGGAGGGCCTGATGAGCTTAGCCTATAGACCCCACCCAACTCTTCTCCCTGCGCTTGACTATTATTGCTTGTGTGTGTTGATAGTGTCCATACAGGGTCACAAAAATCATTGTTTATTTACATACATATTCATGAATCCCTGTTACTTCATGAGGATAAAAGCCAATTGTAGAACTCTAGATTGTACTAGAGCGTGGCACACGCATCCAATACTCGTGGCAGCTTACTCAATACTGATAGATATTTTGCAACATCGAGTAGCATGGAACCTTGTTCAAGTCTACTGGCAACATGTAACTCCTCCTCAATGAGAACCTTATCAAACAAAGAGCTCTCTTGGCTAGGTTCAGCCAAGTCTGTCAGCACTCGAAGGGAGGTTGGTGCCACATAGGTTGGGTCTCTTTGAGACCGCGCCATTTGGCCAGTCACTCCTCCAAGACTGTCATGATCTGGGCTCCTAGTTCGTCGGCCATTGCAACGTAGTTTTCACACCAACGCTGTTCAAATTGACTTCGGCCCTCTGATAGTCATTTTAATTACTCTATCTCTAAGAGATTTGGTTGGCAAAGCGCATCATTGAACGTGACAGTTAAGTGCACTTCATCGGCTTCCTCGCCAGGGATGAGTTGCATGCATTCGCATAGGAGCCTATTATAGTGCTCGTCAAGATGTTCTTGCTTTTTCCAGGATAAGGGAAATGGCAAGTATTTTGCAAGCTGCTCTTTAGGGAATGCGCGCATGTCTGCCAGGACATAGACATGTGCGAACACTTTGAGCTTAGCATCCAACTCAGTCAAGCACTCTGTGACACTTCTATGTTTGACAAGGGCTTGCTCAGTTGCTATCTCATGCAAGGTTCTAGGGGTTTGCCTGGGCTTTAGCGTAGCTAAGGGCTCAGGCCTAGACGTGCATGTTTGGCCAATGCTAGGATTTCTTATGCTCTTGGGGTTTCCATGTTTTTCCTGAGGCTTCATTATTGCGTAATGGTTCTCGTTGGATGTGACTGGTATAGGCTTGTCACCTATTGTGACAGCGTTATGTCCACTCTTGATTGGTCAATACAATTTCCATTGTCGATGGATTGAGCGTTGCAAGCAGCCATTGATGGTAACAACTGCTTTGATTTTTTAGAGCACACAGATGTGTCTGAGGGTTCACCGCTATTAGGAGAGACATCAATGGGTTCATTGGTGGATGGACTTGATGCTTTATTCCCCAGCTCTCCAACGCTTTTGGTCTCAATGCACTTGGGGTCCATAACCACCTGTAGCTGCTGTTGTTTTCATTATTTTCTCCTCTTTTTCGTGGTCAGTGAAGGTGCATCTCTCAACAACTCAGGACCCTGGACTGGGCCAACCTGTGATGTGCTTAGTTAGGCCTCAGCATTTCCTTTCTCTAGAGTGTTCTCATGGGACATAGCCATGGCCTGCTGAATAGCCTTGCCCGGTTGGGAGGGTACAACTGTCTCCCTTTTTGGAGAGTCTAGCTCTTCCCTTCTGTTTAAGTCCTCCAGTCTAGGCTTTAGGCACTTTGGAAGTGCTGGAGTTGTCAATGAAGTTGCTTGTGACGCCTCCTCCACAGGTATACTACTAAGGACACGTGCCGCCAGGAGCATTATCACAGCCAAGGGCTGTGACTGCTGTGATCCCTGATTTGAAGTACTAGCAACTACTTCATTGGACTTGCTACGATTGGTGGATTGCAATGTCAAGTCCTTAGGGCAATTGGAAGTAGTCGTGTCTTTTGTTGCCCTTAGAGCCTTCACTTGCGTAGATCAAGCATCAGTTGAGCTAGCCACGGTGGATTGCACAGGCATATCCTTAGGTTGAGAGCTAATGGTGGTGTCGTGTCCTTCCTCTTGGACATCTGGAAGCTCTGATGGAGATAGAGATTGGGAGTGAGTAGCCACCACCACTGATGACCGTTGTTGTGCTTCCTGTGCCAAAGAGGATGTAGGAGATCTAGGACTCTTGGGTAGGCTTGGCACCGGCTGAATGATTTGCTCAAGGCTATTAGACGATGGGATGATTGTCATATCTAGTCATTCTCACTATCATAGCCTGATGTTGTTGCCTTCCGCTTTGACTAGATGTAGTCCAAATGCAACACGTATGTGTTTTTGCAGTGTGGCCTCCTTGCCCTTGTTGGCTAGATTGGCCCATTGAGGTTCTAGGGTCTCTGTTTGTCTCCATTCGGGTACAGGCTCTTGGTTGCTCTCTTGCAAGTGAGAATCCATGCTTGTGTAGAGCCATCACTACGCTAGGGTCAAATTTGGAGGACCTGTCACGGCGCGCGTTTTCTCTCCAACCTACTTGGGAAAGGAGCAGAGAGGGCGGAGCCCCCTCTGCGGGGATCCTCTCCTACTGGTGGGGTCCTTGAGTGGTTTATCTAAGTGAGTTCCTTCAGTTATTGAATGTAACCCTCACTTTATGGTCACTTAGTGTGCATGCCGCTCCTCGTGCACTTGTGCTCAGTCAGGCTTTCAATTTCTTTAAGTGCATTCAAGTGCAGAAATTCGCGGTGAGTGCAGCAAACTACTCGAAGCGTCTTATGCACTCCCGCTTTGTTCGGGCCTGATATGCTTGTTGATCACTTTTCTGGCCGCCTTGACAGGGTCCAACGCCTTTCTAATATGTTGCCGCATTCATTTTTGGCCAATCAGGTTTTAACTGCTCAACGCCTTGCGTCTAGGTCTCTGGGTCTTGCTTCTGCCTAATTAAAGCTGCCAAGCAGCTGCTCCCTACGATTTCGTCTATTTCGTGTGCCAGAATCAGGTTCTGAGCGTCCGAAGGACTTTCGACAGTTTGCTACTGCCGAATTAAAGCTGCCAAGCGGCTACTCCCTACGATTTCATCTATTCCGTGTGCCAGAATCAGGTTCTGAGCATCCGAAGGACTTTCGACAATTTATGTTGCTGAGTTCTAGCTGGGTCAGGTCAAATTTCTAAAAATTTGATGAAAATCTACACTCAGCCCAGCTAGTCCAAATTGCAAGGTCCGACTGGATCACTCGGACGGGCCGAGGCAGAAGGCTGAATTCTTGACTCGGACAGAGCTGACTCGGACGAGGTTACTCGGATGAGCCGAGGTGCTTGGGCCGAGGGCCGAATGTGACACGTGGCCGAGGGCCGAATGTCAAACTCAGACGGACCGAGGGCCGAATTATTAGCTCCGACAGGGCAAATGTTGGACTCAGACGGGGGCCGAGGCCCGATTAGGGTTTTGGGCCGAGTGGGCTGAATGGTAAGGGGCCGAGGGCCGATTCTGGGACTTGGCCCAGAAGCGACCGCTCGGACGGGCTGAACGCGGCGCAACAAAAATAGCGTGATGTCGATCTCGCTCGATTCTTGCAATTTACCCAATCATACCAAACACAAACCTCCAGATCCTATCTAGGGGGATAGGGGAAGGGATTCATGTACCTGACTAGAGCGGTAGGCTCTTCAATGGCGAGATCGGAGCGGATCATGCAATGGCTCTCTCTCTCTCCCTCTCTCTCTCTCTCACTCAAATGGTCACAAATGAGCTCTCCCTTGGCCTCTTGGCTCTTATGCCCCTTCCCGGGTAAGGTGTTGATGCCCCCAATCACTCACTTGTTGATCTTGGGCATCACAAGTGAGCTTTTTACAAATTTTTGCACAATTTTTGCCATGTTTTGCAATAGTAAACCCTTATGCTTAGTTTCTTTCTTTTTCTTTGTTTTCTCCTACTCTAATGAATCCAATTCATAAAGTAAATACCTATACTACTTCATTTCACAACATAAATCTCAAAAAAGTAAAAGACCTACTTGCCAAGGAGATCAAATACCATCTTCAACCCCCTCACTTCCTAACTATCTCAAACATCGGTTCAAGGAAAGCCCTCACTCCGATGCTCGATTTGAAGCGCGCAAGTGCTCAAGGCTTGAATCCGTTGGTCTCGGCAATGGAACCAAAATGTGAGAGTTTTCACTCAACCGCCAAGACCCACGGACTGCTTATTGTTTCAAGCATTCCAAGCCGAGCATTAATGGCTACCTCTCACATAGCCGACGTGCCATCCATATCTACGGGTGTAGTGAGCTTACCTCCATGTCGATCGAGTTACCTCCTCTCCTGCGCACTCTGGTAGCTCCACGATCCAAGTGCAAGCTTCAAGCAAGCTCCATCCTCCAGCTCCACGCTCCAAGCTCCATAGCCGCGAGCAAGACAAGAGAAGAGAAGAGAAGAGAAGAAGAGAGGAGAAGATGGAGAGCTTCTCCACCCCACGGTCCCTCACCCTCACACACTCACTCCCTCACACTCTCACACTCCCTCTCTCAAGCACAAGCTCAAGCAAGCAAGAACAAGAAGAAGAAGAAGAAGAGGAGGAGAGCCACTTTTGCCACACACAAGAATGAGCTTCTCATTCACTTTTCAATTTTATATACAAAACCCTAAATCCCTTTTTGGGCGGTCATCCCCTTTTCCCCTTTTTTACATGGCCAGTCGTAGCCTAGGCCCTTTTTCCATTGTCCATCCATCTTCCTAGCTTCCTTTCCACCACCCGTCTATATTTACAAATTGCACGGGTGAGAGCCCGGCCCGGCGCTCCTTGAATTAAACCATGATGCGCTCGCGCTCTTTTACAAAAGCTTTGACTTGCGCTTTTCCTTGTGCGCCTTTGTCTTCCGTTTCTCTTTGCCTTGGCCTTTGTCTTTGTTTTCTGTTTTAGCTTTCCGGATTTTCCACCGCCTGGCACTCTTTTACAAGATTTCAGGGTGCACCTTTGTATTTTAAAATGCACCAATACATGGTGTTTCTTTTTCTCCAATTTTGACGATTGTCTCCATTGTTGCTCTTGCCTAATGCATGCGGGAGTAATGACTGCTTGGAATGAACCGAGCCTCTTCTTCCTCATGCATGTGATGTAGACGGCCTTCTTTTTGAGAGGTGGGCTACCCAACTGGTTTGGACCAGCTGACCATTACATTTTCAGCTTTTACTTCTTTAATTTTTGCATTCATGTTTTCTTTATCTTCAGCTTCAATTCTTTAACTGCTTCAAGATGAGTTCCTTGTAAAGTCAACTTCTCTTCTTCCTACACAAACTCGAAGAACTTGCAAAAAAGCATGCACTGTTGCTTCAGCTTCATCACCAACATATTGTCTTTTCCTTTTGATTACATTAATAATTACATCATGGAATTCATGTTTGGCAATTCCAAGAATTTTGCGTAAGGTGAATTCAATTTTGCTTCCTAGAATTCGTTCTTCTAGGACTCGTTTGAGATCGGTTGCAGTTTCTATGTCAGACTGCAATTTGTAGCCTGGCTACTTGCCTTTCTTTTTTTCTTCGGTCTTCTTTGTTTGTGGCGCATCTTCCATCTCTTGATCTGGGGTTATATTTTCAGCAAGCTTTGGTTGTTAAGGTGTTCTTCTAGTTACCCGTTTTGGAGGGCCAGAAGAGGAAGGCCCTGGTTCATCTTCTCTTTTCTTCAATCAAGACTTCTTTATGATTGACGTCAGCCAAATGTGCAAAGGCAGAAAAAGAATCTACCGGTTCTTTCCAACCAGTTATTCCTCGAATATACTGACTGGCATTAGCCAAATATTCTTTGGTTGCTTTACCACGTTCCATTTGATCTAGTGCATGCATCCATACTTTAGACTGCACATTAGCTTTACATGCTTTCAAACTTGATTTAATTGGCTCAATTTGCAGCCCATAGGTAGCTGCATCAATTGCTGCATAGGCATTCTTTACAACTAGATCTTCTAATCTTTTCTTCATTCCACCATTGCCAAAATTTGGCTCCAGTGGAAGACCAGTTTCAGCTGCATGAATTTTTTCGTCTTTCCAAAGGACGAGCTTCTGTGCTTCAGCCTCACGGAAGGCAGAACACTCCCTCTTGTCATGTTGTTGGCTGTCACACCAAATACAACGCCTCTTAAAGCCTTCTCTCATGGGTCTTTGAGTTGATACTCGTCCTCGCTCTTCGACTTTGACATCCAGCTTCTCTACTTTGGAACTAATTTCTGTAAGATTCAAATGAAGGTCACGCATGCTTTTAATGAGTTCATCCATTACATCATTTTTAGAAGGAATAGAAGAAGAAAGAGTTGGTTGATTAGTCAAAGGAATAGGGGATTTTGAGTTGAAACAAGCTCCATCAATGGAGTTGTTGAAGTTGAAGTAGATCCCAATCTTAGTCGCATCCGCTCTCTTCAAGCAATCATGTTAACTGCATCAGTAACATCTGTCCATGCAGTCTTGACTCCTGATTCGGAGGTAGCATCTTCTAGGCGATTAGCAAGCTTCTCTTGCAGAATGGGATCTGCAACCTTAAGAAATAATTCAATATTCTGACCTTCCATACTTTGTTGTTCTTCAGCATCAAGTTGTCCAAATTTACTTTCAAACTCATGGTATAGAGCTGTTGCAGCTAAACCTTTGTTGGGTTTTTCAACCCATTCAGTGAAACTTTTCTTCGTCATTAGGCCGGAGTCTTCTAAGAAGATTTCTTCGCGTAGGGCTTTTTTGAATGCAGCCCAATCCGCATCTTGTTGAAAAAGACCATGGATTCTTTCTTGAAGACCATGCTTGGCTAGTCCAGCAAAATAACGGCTCCATGCATGTTGTGGTACACCAAAGAAGAGCATTTTTTCAACATATAAGTGAATAAAAATAGAGACATTTTGACCATTAAATTATCTTAATTCATGCCCAACTTCCTCTAGGGCCTTGATAGCTGTGGAATCAATCTTCTCTTCATCTTGCCTTTGTTGTTGTTGTTGTAACATTTGGATTTGTTGTTGAGTCTGCTGCAGTATGCGTACCAATTGTTATAGAGTATCTCATGAATAATCCCCCATCTTGGAGTTCTCTTACACCGACCTTCACGTCGGGTTCACCAATGTCGCAGCGCATAGGGTTGAAGGTCACCACAGGGGTTTGGCAAGAGAAGAATGTATGGGGGTTCAAGAGCTTTGACTTCGAAGATGGTAGAGATAAGAGAAGGGTTGAAGGTTTTAAGCCAAGTTCTTGAAGATAAGAGATAGCAGGGTGTAAGTAGATTCAAGGAGAGGAGTAGATGGAAGATAAGGGGTTCAAAGAGATTGAAGATGTAGAAGAATACTCCCAAAAAGAATTAGAAAATATAGAAGAATATTAACAGAGATGAAGCTTGTCAGTTTCTTTCAGCATTATGAGAAAATATAACTCTAATAGACAAAACTGTGTACAAAATTATACCTTCCTCTATGCTGCTTAGATCGCCAATCTGATGCTTCCAATGGCTCCAAAAAAGGGGGGTTAAATACCAGGACACCTAGCCAAAATCGTGCCAGATCACTCCTTCTTCATCTCCCACTTTCGGAGTGTTGTTCACTGTCTGAAAACAGTGATTGCGCGTCGCGTGATTTTGCTAATCTCTCTTTTTACATAAAATCCTCTCAAATTAGCTAAAAGCTACATGCTTTCTTTTACATGTCATCCTAATCTAGAAGTTGTCTATAGTTTTATGGATTTTTTACAAGAGATAATATCTAGAATATCAAAAATTGACTAAAATCTAATATTTTTGAACCATGGACACTAACACTAATGTCTAAAATGGCATTGGCTCTCTAAATCTAAAAGGAATCCACACTCTAGATTTTTTTTACACTGTGTGCGCGTAGTGGCACGACAGCTGGCCTAAAGAAAATCATTAGCTATTATTTGGAATGAAAATTAATTACACACCCCCTTCCCTTGCGTTTTAAGACAACAATATGTTATTGTAAAATTAGGCACCTACCATGATGCATTGGAGAGCCTTGGAGAGAGGCTTGAAAAGTAGTTCCAATCCTCTAACAATAGCCACTACTGCTACCTACAACTTTAACATTGTACTGCATGGATATAATCCATAATAAGGTGGATTTATTCTTTTAATGTAAAAAGATAATCAAGCTTCACTATTACTAGCATCATAGGTTGGCCCTACCACCTACTATAGGTGTGATAGAGATGGGAGAGGATTGGTAATGATAATAAGATTCTTCTACCCCCCTCAATTGCTAGAATGGCCCCTTTTAATTTTAGTTATTATTTTAAGCCTTCAAGGCTTATGAATAGGCCATCAACTTATTCACAATCTAATAGACTTTAATCAATACTTAGGAAATGGAGGCGCCCCCTCCATTCCTTCAAACCAAGAGTAGTGTCCCCCCCCCCCAAAAAAAAAAAGTTTAATATTGATGGGCCTTTGTAGTTAATGGAAGAAGAGCAAAGAGGTCTTATTTGTCTTAGGAGGAAAATTCACATCCAACTTCAAGGAGAAGAGAGAAACTTGAGTCCAAGAACCAATGGGTAGTGTTATTGACTCTAGCAGATCAAAGGATGCTTCTTGATTATGGTGACGATGAGGCTTCTCATGCATGTGAGAAAGTAATAGTTGATAGCAATTGTTAGACTAATTAAACCTAAGCTCTAATAATAATGTTAAATCCTCTCACCATGACATTTGAAAAAAAAAATTAAAAAGAGATTGGAAGAACAAGAGGGAAGAGAGTTCATGAGGCAAGATTCGATACAATATCACATCATGCATGAGTGAGCACCTTCCCCATGCATGTATATAGTCTATGTGTAATGTTTTTTTGCTCAAAATAGAATATGCATCCAATATAGGATTTTTAGCTCTACCCTTGCCTTTCCTCATAAATCCTAAGTTACTAATCATATTGCTTAACATAATAAATATCTAGCCATAAGGCTAGAAAGTTGTAAAAATATCAAAGAGCCGTGTGTATATACATGTATACATGTGTGACAAGTCACTCATGCATCAAATAATTAAGATAAAAATCCATACTATAAATCTAATCATTACACCCACTTATTTCTAATAAAAATTAAACTAAGTTAATTATCATAATACTAACATAGCTACAAAAGAGGTCCTGAGAAGGGTCTACACAAATCAACCATAGAGAATGTTCATGTTAAGATTCAATATGTGCGAATCGGTGAAATGCTATCATGATCTTCTATTATTTACACGTTGCAAAGAGGGACTAGAGAAATTTCACAAGAGGAGGATGGTGTAATAGAGAAGAAATATCATTCCCAACCTTTGTGCAATGCTATCATGATCTTCTATAATTTGCACATTGCAAAGGACTATAGAAATTTTCACAAGAGGATAATGGTGTAAGAGAGATGAAAGATCATTCCCAACCGTTGTTGTTCATGTGTTTGCCACTAGTGACCAATCATCACTATATCCTCCTCTATGATATCCTAATGATATTCAAACTAAGGAACCAGTACCTCACAATCATTGCATAGAATCTTGAGAAGGACAATAGATATGTAGAGAACGATGATATGGAAATATATTCATTTTTGGATCATATTATCAAAGAAAGTGAGTTCCTTGTGGTGCCAATGGAAATAGTAACCATGATGTCTAATGATGCCATGTACTATAAACATAGCCTCTCAACAAAAGAAGAGTTTGAGGCAATACAGTGAAGATGTAGACATGTGCACATGGGATGATCCAATATAGGGTCATTCTATATTCAAGTTGAGCATTTTGGGTTGGAAGATGATGAGAATATGAAAATAGTCAAATTGTGTTTACTTGTGTATGAAGATGACTTTGTAAGCCAAGCTAAAGGGAAGTAGATCAAGGGCTTAAATAACGAGTCACAACTAAAAAATTTGACCCTATATAGGGAAGCTTAGGTTTTGGAAAATTATAGTTTTTCATGCCATAGTTTTAACTAATAATGCCAAGTTTCCATTGTTCACCTTAGAGACTATTGAGTGTTGAATTGGTTGGATTTTAACTTGTTTTTGGCATAGATGTAGAGCTTCATACCAGACATGGCTAACATGTTGTAGTTCATCATGCTCAAGGGCCTCCATACCAACTCGCTATTTGTTTGGAGCTAAATTATTTGTTAGATGCATGATTTTGTGGGTTTTATGTTTTTTGTGGGTGGTTTGGATGAGTTTGGCTTGGTTTGGATATCTTTTGTAGCTCATTGAAGTTTTGGTTTGGTTTAATATATTTTGATGAGATTTAAGTTTGTGAATGGATGTGTTGGGATGTTGTTGAAGATATTTCGGATGTATTTTGATGCGTTGATATGGGTTCTATTTGGACTATGTGGGTTATATTGTGTTCTATTGACCTTCTATACTTTTTAGAGCTTTTATGTTGCTCTTATGAGCTTTTATATGTGTATGCATGTGTTCTCTTTGATGGGTTCTTAGCTTGGAAATGTTTTCCTCCTTTAGAAAGAGGAAAATACAAGCTCTTATTAGCTAGTTCAAGTGAAGAATATAGCAATGGCTAAAGTTAAAGATTTGGAGTGATAATGTAGTAGCTCACTATGAATAGTCACTGTAATGGCTCTAGTACAACCTCTTCATATCAAATATGCCCTTTGGAGGGTGGTTCCATGGCCAAGATATGGTTTCCAATCATTATTCTATCATATTCCATTGTATCTTTGTACAAGAATGAGAGTGTGAGAGATCTTAAGAGAAAAATAGTCATTTTTAACACAAAAATATTGTATATATATGAGAGGTTGTGAGATTATGAGAGCAAAAGACTATGGATAATTTGTGGAAGTTATTATTTGAATACTATCTAATCATTTTACATTCATATAATCACTGAAAGGAGGAGAAATCAATGGAGAATTGTAGCATTCCTTCTACCCCAAAATAATTGAAGCTATTACTTTCCAAGTCCACTTTCTACAAAAAAATCATTCCTAAATGGAGAAAACAAAATGCTATTTTGATGTAAGCCCTGTATGCTGGATTATTTCCACTATCGGCCTGCTATAGAAATGTGCACCATTGTAGCTAATTATCTAGAGAAAAACTAAAAGAACAAAAGTAAGGAGAATGGTTAGCAATGGGAAACTTAGACTTCATTGAGGATTTTTCCAAACAACATCAAGTGGGAAATTGTGCAAAAGTTTCAAGACTCTTGGTCTATGGAAGTTCATAAGAATAAGAAGGAAAAGAGTTGGAATGTGTTCATGGATGCACATCAATAGGATATGTGGGACACTTGATGTACTGATAATCTCTTGTATGTTCAACTAGCAACCCACTGGAAGTCGATGAATTGTGTTTTCTTCATGACATATAGTATTGAAATTCTCAAAAGCTAGTATTATCAGAATGATGGCATAATGGATATTTTAAGGCAAACGAGTTTTGACAACTTTAGAACAAATTTTCTCCCCCTTTACAGTGGCATGAAGGTTGAATTCAAAGATTGAGAAAAAAGAAGTGGAAGAAATGTTGGAAAGAAAATCTTCTAGAGACTAAAGTAAAGAAAAATCCCTCTGTTCGCTTGTGTTGAAGCACTGAAAAGTTTAATTGAGCCAACTCTCTAATGAATGAGCAGATAAAGAGACAAGCATTGAAGCATCTCTACATGTATGTAAGAAGAAAGGTGAGGCTAGAGCAAAACATAAATAACTAGGAGAAGAATCATCTAATGCCCTTGCAGCACTCTTTACATAAGCTCAAATGTCACAATCAAATCAAGGTTCCCTTGCTAGCCAAATATGCCTTGGAAATGTTGATGAACGGCTTGTCAATGTAGTTGCATAGCTATTTTTTAAAGGAGAATACAATGAAGACCTTGGAAGATTATGGTAGCATGTGTGGCCAACAATGGTAGAACCCCATAACATTATGTGGCAATAATCCCTACCACTTTCAAGGGTGCGGCATTTCAAAAGCATGAAAGACAAGCAAATGCAGCTTTGGCACATGGGATGATCTAAAGCAAGCTTTCCTCACCAATTTTAGGCATGAAAGTCTCAATGAGCAGATGAGAGAAGAATTTATGAATCTTAGTGAGCTAGTTGGAAAACAATTTGAATCTTATTTCCCATGAATGGAGTCTACACTAAAGTAATGATCCAACCATAATCTAGATGAAGGATCTCAAAAGGAGGTATTCCTTTAGAGGCAAGTAACCAAAGATCCAAAAGTTTGTGGAGCTGAGAAAACTAGCAAATATGTAAGGTGCAATGGAAGGTGCTAGACTATATGATAAATTAGAGTCTAATGAATCAAGGAAGAGGAGCCCTATCTCCCTCAATGCTAGGAGCAATGGGTCTGCCTAATCTAGTTCCTGGGATTGTACCCCTACTCTTACCTACAAGTGCCTACAGTACCTTAGTATGCTACCCCAACCCAACCCTGCAAACAATGATCTAACCACAATAGCAATGCCCTCAAATAGTCCCACAACAACAATGAAATCCTATCAATTGGAGTTAGCACAACAACCCATTCAAACAGGAGCTCTAAATCAGAATCAAAGAGTAAAGGGGGGGAATTTTTTATCAATAAGTTGGCTCATTTGTCATTGTTCTTGATAGAACTAACGTGCATTCAAATGGATATAATAATATTTTTAAAGATATTGATGTCTCTTATTAGTATTCATAAAGAGCATCTTAAAATGACAATCATATTTGGGCATGTTAGGGAATTGGGAATTGAGATAATATCATTCAATATTAAGGAGGAGGAAACTAGATTTATTATCCTTGTAGAGGAGATCAAGCTAGGGAATCTAAATTACGTCTCATGAAATCTTCAAGGTACTTACTTTATGTTGATGTTTGTAAGAAAGAAAAGTGAGGGGATTTCTCTCCTAATAAGAAGGCCTTTAAACCTCAATTCTATTGGAAGAGAGGTGACAAAAACTTGTTGTTACTAGTATTTTTGTGGGCATTAGAAATATTGGGATCATTTTAATCTATACTAGAAACATGTCTAACACAAGGGTAAGCAATGGTCAATACTAAAAGATTGTGTTCATACAAGAAATGTCCTACTAATAAGAAATTGGAATATTACCACTATCAAATGTGAAAAGTCACATGACTTAGGATGTTTTTTATAAGAAGAGAGGATCGAACATGTGGGATAAGTTAATACCTGGTCTTGATCTCGAAGATCTTGTCTTATAATGATATTTTGTGTAATGATTTATACCTAGGATAATAAACATAATGATGCAACTTGGAGAGATGCAAGTTATGTAAGATGGGAAGAGACATTATTTTTAGATGATTTATTAATAATACCATGTCAAATAATGATATTTTGTGTAATGCTTTATATCTAGGATAATAAACATAATGATGCAACTTGGAGAGATGCAAGTTATGTAAGATGGGAAGAGACATTATTTTTAGATGATTTATTAATAATACCATGTCAAACTAGCATAGGTATGTAAGGTGTTGAGACTTGTAATTTTGTACCAATTCATTAATACAATTTACAACCTCTTCATCTTACCTTCACTCTCACGATTTTCATGGCTTCTCTCACTTCTCCCCTATCTTTCTAGTATTTCATTCTCCTCGTTCTCTGTCCTCTTTTCTCTCCCTTCTTCTATACTCTCTACTCTTGTCTGTCATTCCTCTTCTTGATAAATGATATCAAATCATTGTTTCTTGATCCATTTGGTCACAATCTAACCATTGATTTCTCTCTCAGATTAGTTAAATTCCAATTACTCAAGGACATGGTGTCCAGCTCTTGAAGTGGACAAGTGTAGAAACCAAGGAGCTTTCAAGTGTAGAGGACAACCTAGTTAGAGATAAGTTCAAGACATGGAGGCCAAGTTAGAGACAAATGGATAGGATAGCAAGTTGTCACCAAGAAACAAGCCATTCTGGAGGTATTCGGTTAAAGAAAGGATAATAGAAGTTAGTTAGAGCTAGTACTCTAGTCAGTTTTTGTGAAACATGCTTTTTCTCTCTTCTCTTTTCAAGCTCTTTTGAAGCTTTCATGGAGGACACCCATGGATCTTGATCTCCTTCTCTCTATAGGCTATTTCTTCTTCTTTCACCTTTGCTCAATTAATTTGTGAGTCATGAGTAACACATAGACCATAGCATTGACCAATCTTGTTATGGAATATTCCTTGGAGCAATCCATAAATTTTGATGCAAAATGTACCAATCCACAATAGTTTTCCTAAGCATTGGCAGTCATTGTTTTTCTTATTGAGAGCATCAAACACTTCATCTATTGTGCAAGTCTTCATCATTCTTCAAGTGGTTTACTAGCATTGAAATGGACTAAAGGTACTTTTTCTTCAAAGCTTTTATGATCTTCAAGCATTGGATGGGCTGATTTATAAAGCTTAGGGATTATGAAATATTATGGATCAAATGGGGGATTCTTTTCTATTCAATAGCCAAAGCTTGATTCTCTTTAAATCATTCATCTTCTTTGATCTTTAAAGAGGTAACTTGTTCCCTTTTAATTTTTAAAATCTCTCTTTATCCACTTTCTCAAAAGTATCCAACTCTTGGTGAGAGATTACGGTTTATTTAGGCTCCTAATGAACCATAGATCAAAGATTAATACCTCTTTAGATAGATCAAAGCTTTTAGATCAATTTTTAGCATTTATGTCATTTCAATTCCAATCATAGCTAATTTGTGCCTTTGAACTTCTTGTGGCCAAGAAATAAATTGTAAAGGGCAAGCATTGCAATCAATGAATCGCTAATTTGCCATGGTAAAACTTTCAGCCATTATCCATTTTTAATCTTTGTTTATCAATCAATCCATGCATCTCATTAAAGGCTGAAATATCAATTTCAAAAATGCATTTCATCCCAATTCTCGTAGAGTAGTATGTTGTTGCCATGGATATACCCATTGAGGAAAAAGGTAGATGCTAAGGGAGATAGTGGAACAAAAGAGAAATGGCACTCCCTCACTATCAAAGATCGCAAAGGAAAACAACAAATTGACCTAGGGAAAACATTGCCCATCTCTCGATGATTCAGAGCCCATGTAGGAAGCCCATCTTGCCATTTTTTTCCTCTAATAGTAGGTACCTTGAGTGGAGTCATTGCCAATTTGAAGATAACTAAAGAGAATTAAAATAGGGCACTCATCGATCAAATTAAATAGATTATAGGTGGATTACATGTTCTTTTAGCCTTTAAAGGAAAGATACATGTACTTGCAAGATAAATAGGGAAACTAAGCACTTATTAGAGAATATTTTCACTCATTACAAGTGTTGCAATCTATTCCAAGTCTTATATACATTGTGTATAGGTTGCTACACTAAAACATGGCACCATGAGTCACTTTGGGGATAATATCCACTTAATTATAGATGCTACATGTTATCTCAACACTTAAATAGAGATTTCATAGGTTATTACAAGTGTTACTTAGTACCTATAAGTCTTATCCAAAGCGTTATAGGGTGTTGTGATCTTAGTTTTTACCTACAAGTAGTAGGTATACCAAAACAATGAGTTTATAGGATATTGGATTGCTCTATACAATAAGAAAATAATATTTCTAAGATATTATGATCTAATTCTAAAGTTGTGATTGATATCTCATCTCAAATACCATTTTTTAGCTTCAATGTGAATCAAAAGTTCCTCATTTGTATATTGCAGTGAAAAGGTATAGACATTTTTGTAACACGGGGTCTATTTGGACTGCTCTTTGATGATGGGCAAAAATGGCATGAAATTGTTGAGATACCGAGCTCCACTCGTGTTATGCCAGGGTGACCGTTGTGCATTTATGTCACCAACTTATTAGCTGCAGATGCGGTTGGTACACCGCCCATGAATAATAGCTAGATGACAGCTATCCTTATCTACTCTAGTTCGTGGCTCGGTTAGTATGCCACCTTAGTTAGTTGAGTTTGGTTTGAGACCCACATATAGGGTTCTTCTATTTCTTTTGTACTAGAGTTTTTTGGCTTACACAACTAAGAAGAGGAAAACTGTTTTCAGCCTCCACATGTGTGTGTATTCCCCCATTGTACAAGCAAGAAAGCTACAAGTGAGACTCCTTCCTTCTCTCCCACAATCTTGACATGGTATCAGAGCCTGGTTCGTGGTAAGGAGCTCAAGAAAGCAAACCAAGTTCGCGGTGTTCTGGTAAGAGGACCAGTGTTCCTTTCATTTTTCGAGTTTGGGAGCAAGTCTCTGCAGGTAGCACAGTCGAAAAGTGCAAGAGTGCATTGTCTCAGATTGAGAGACCCTTCGCGGTGTAGCAAGAGGGCAGTATATGCTGCGGGAAAGGGCTTTAGCATCAGGTTGCCCTGTTTTTTTTATTCGAGGCCATTTCGGGCCTGTTTTGGAGGCGGAAGTTTTCTGCACACACTCAGGAAAAGGCCATTTTTTTGCTCTGCGACCACTGTTCTACAGGTCGGTGAAAAGTTACTATAGAAATTGCATCGTATGCCTAAGCGCAGAGACATTGGGAGTTACAGAATCATCCTTGTTGCCTGTTGATGCAAAATCGTCACTAGGAAGTGACTGTGTGGTCAAATACCACTTTCGTCAGTTTTGCAAATTTGCCCTTGTGAGGCTAAAGCTGTATTTTTTGCAGTGATAGAATTATTTGCCGTGTTCTATAATGGTGTCTGATTCTCTTTCACAGATTGTCACTGAAAATCTTGACAAGAACAACTTCCAAGCATGGAAGTTTAGAATGACGAATTTCCTTATGGGAAAGGATATTGGGAATTCGTTGTAGGAAATGAAGAAGGACCAGTTCTTACTGATGTTTCCAATCAACAGCAAATGCAGGCATTTAAAGGATGGCATGAGAGAGCCAAAAAAGTTATGTACTGCCTGTCTATCAGCATATCAGACTTTATGATTGTGCTTATTCAAGATGCAAGTACGCCAAAGGAGGCATGGGATTGTAAAATATTACACGGCGCAGCGAACAGAATCTGAGAAAGAGATAGAGAGTACACAACAGATAAGAGGAGAATCAGTAAATTCTTTAACTTCAAACAACTGATACAAAGATGGCTCTGTCCACCCGTGCGCTTCCACTGAGTGAAGCTTAGATGGCGATCTAGACAGAAGATAGGTGAAGAGTTTAAGGCTAGCTGGAACAACAACTCTGACTGGGTGAAAGATGAGTGTAAGATGGCTGGGAAAGGGGTTTAGCTTTTATAGCCCGCGAAGGTCGTTAGGTCGGCCTGCTGACCGACCTACCATATGAGCCTCCACTAGTCGGCCAGGGAATATTCCAGGGAATATTCCCTTTACCATCGGGCCGGGGGTGCTACCCCCGGACCCCCGCCAGGGGGGCCGCTGGCCCCCCTGGGACCCCCCAGCCAGGGGCCGCTTCCGCGGCCCCCGGACCCCACAATAGGGGCCCCTTTTAACTCCCTTACCACGCAACTCAATGCAATGTGCCTCGAGTTGCTACCAGCTTAACCACTCCGTCTAACCCAAAGATTAGACCCACAACAGTCACCTTTTTTGCCATCCGGTCACATAGACCTCATCTGATATACAAGTCAGGACTCAACCAATGTCCGGGCTCACATTTGGCTTCTCCTCATAATGGGGGCCTTACAACTTTGAGCACCATGGATCATTGGTAGCACCTAATGAGGGTGGGGCATTGATCATATCTAACAGGGATACTCTGTCAAAAATATATAGCACAAATACGCAAGCCAGGAAAATGCAGCTCAAGCAAGAGTTGCACAATGTGCAAGGAGAAAGTATGAGCATCAATGACTACCACATGAAGGTGAAGAAGATTGCAAATGCACTTGCTTCCATTGGGTTGCCAGTGGAAGATGATGATTTAGTTTTCGTGACCTTGAATGGTCTAGGAAAGGATTATGCACAGTTCCGAACATCCATTTCCGTCCGTGAAAGATTTCCTGATTTTGAGGAGTTGATTGCTCTTCTAATTTCTAAGGAGCAGAGAAATGGTGGTGCATCTTCTTCAGGAGGAACTTCAAAAGAAGTTGTCTTCTACTCAAATGCTGGAAGAGGTAGACGCAGAGGTAGAGGAGGCCGATCTGGAGGCCGTGGTAGAAATCAGAATATGCAGCAAACTCAAGAAAACCAGTCCTATGGAGGAGGACGTGGTAACTCTAGAGGCAGGGGGAGCCAAAGAGGTCGTGGTGGATGGCAAAGAGGCCAAAATGCAAACAGCAATGTTGAATGCTACTACTGTGGTAAAATGGGTCATATGGCTAAAGACTGCTATAAAAAGCAGAATGACATTATGAATGGAAAATTGCAACAAGGGAATTATGCATCTTCTCGTAGACAGGGTGATGACAGAAATGAGAATTTGTTTATGGTGTAGCACATGACCAATTCTGTGACAAGTGCAGAAGAAAGCAACGATGTGTGGTGTGTTGACTCAGGTACATCAAACCACATGACAGGTCATGCAGAATGGATACAGGATGCAAGGAAAATGGAAAAACCAGGATTTGTGGAGACTGGTGATGATACTGCACATCCTATTGTGCGAATTGGGAAAATTCCTTTGTCTATGCAGGATGGGAAAAAGAAATACCTGTCGGATGTATTTCATGTCCCGAATATCACCAAGAACCTGGTTTCTGTTGGTCAAATGGTTGAGCAAGGCTTGCAAGTCAGATTTAATTCTCATGGATGCTTTGTTGAGGATATGAAAAATAAAGGTCGCTTGATAGCAAAAGGAAAGAAGAAAGGTAGGATGTTTACGTTGGAAGCAGACATGCCTGAATTGAGTGCAGCAATGTTTGCACATGGGACCGGTGTAGTTGCAGATATTGATATCTAGCATAAACTCATTGGTCATGTTAATGTACATTGACTTAAATCAATGCAAGCCCAAAATATTGTTGCAGGATTGCCTAAATTCAAGGTTGCAGAAATGCATAAGATATGTGAAGCCTGTCACTTTGGAAAACCGGCAAGGAAACCATTTCCTAGACATGTTCAAGAGAGTAAGAAGCCATTGGAATTAATCCACTCTGATGTGTGGACTACTAAAGCTGCATCTATTGGAGGTTGTCATTATTTTGTCACTTTTATTCATGACTATAGCAGAAAAGTTTGGGTATATTTTATGAAAAAGAAAAGTGAAGTGTTTGGGCATTTCAAAACTCTTAAAGATATGGTTGAAAAAGAAACACGCCTACAAATAAAATGCCTAAGGTCAAATGGAGGGGGAGAGTACCTCTCAAATGAGTTTGCAAGGTTCCTGCAGGAGCATGGCATAAAGCAGCAATATTCATGCAGTCATACCCCATAACAAAATGGAATTGCAGAAAGGAAAAATAGGCACATTGGAGAGGTATCTCGTGCCATGCTCAACAAAAAAGACTTGCCAGATTTTTACTGGGCTGAAGCAGTTGCTACAGCAGTCTACATAATGAATAGGACTCCCACTGCAGCAATACATGGGATGACTCCAGATGAGAGGTATACTGGTAGGAAACCAGATATTTCTCATTTGAAGATTTTTGGTTGCATTGCCTATGTTCATGTGCCAGATGAGTTGAGATCCAAGTTGGATCCAAAAGCTGAGAAATGCATTTAATTGGTTATACTCTCTGCATCAGAAAGGATATAGATGTTATAACCCTTCTACTCGTAAGTTTACAATGAGCAGAGATGTTTTTTATGAGATGAGTAGCTGGTATAAACTAGTAAATGCGATTGATGATGTAGATGCACAAAATGGTAATGCTGCACAGAATTCACAGCAGCAGTCACAAAATATTAGTGGACCTGGAGTGTCCTCTAGCAATGGTTCACATTCTTCGCCATGGACAGGTAGATTGAGATCAAGAGAATCTCCTCAAAACAATGCAGATAGTGGTATGCAGGTTTCACGAAAAGGAAAAGAGAAGGTAGATCATCCCATGTTTGATGTGAATGCAGGTCACTCTTATGTGGATGGTGAATCCAGTGGCTCAGAACAGAGCATTGATGATGAGTTGGGTATTCCTTCTATTGTTACACCTGGAGTAAGGAAGACCAGGGTTTTGAGAGCACCTGGGAGTGAACCTACTTTGTGCAGGTCTACCAGAGCTAGGTATCCTGTGGATAGGCTGAAATATGATGGATTTACAGCCATTCACTATGCCTATATGGTCAAAGTGATACAGGAACCAGAACCCACTTCTTTTGAGCAAGCCATGGGAAAAGAAAAATGGGAGAAAGCCATGGATGAAGAAATGGATGCCTTGGAAGCAAATGCTACATGGGAATTGGTACCTTTGCCTAAAGATAAGAATGCAATTGGTTGTAAGTGGGTTTATAAGGTGAAACACAATGTAGATGGTTCTGTGAATAGATACAAGGAAAGATTAGTAGTCAAGGGGTATGCACAAACATATGGCATTGATTATGAAGAAACATTTAGTCCGATTGCAAGGATGGCAACCGTAAGAGCAATCATTGCTATGGCTGCATCAAAGGGATGGTCTTTACATCAGATGGATGTAAAGTATGCCTTCTTGCATGGTGATTTGCAAGAAGAGGTCTATATGGAGCAGCCACCAGGTTATATGCATGATGTTCATCCTGAGTTTGTTTGCAGGTTGAAGAAAGCCTTGTATGGCTTGAAGCAAACACCTAGAGCATGGTCTGACAAGATAGGACAGTATCTTGTCACTATTGGCTTTCTGATTTCCAAGGCAGATTTCTCACTTTATGTGAGAAAAACAGAGAAAGGTATTATGCTACTTGTCATTTATGTTGATGATTTGATTATGACAGGTGATAGTGATGAAGATATCCTTCATGTGAAAATGTTATTGAAGTAGAAGTTTGAGATGAAGGATTTGGGAGAGCTGTGTTATTTCTTGGGCATTGAGGTGATTAGATCACCAAGTGGGATACGGCTCTTGCAGAGGCAATATGGATTGGACATGCTGTCCAAATATGGGATGACAGGCTGTAAGCCTATTTCAGTTCCTTTGGAGCAGAATGTGAAGCTGAGCGCAGATGTAGGTGAGCTTCTGGAAGACCCTACTATGTACAGACACATAGTAGGAAGTTTGATTTATATGACTATTACCAGGCCAGATTTGAGCTATGCTATTGAATTGGTAAGTTAGTTTATGCAAGCTCCAAGGAAACCGCATTTGAATGCGGCTAGACGCATACTCAAGTATGTGAAGTCCACATTGCAGTATGGACTATTTTATGAGACTGGGGTTCAGATACAGTTGCATCGATACACTGATGCTGATTGGGCTGGTAGATTTCTAATAGACGATCTACTAGTGGATATGTGTTCTCTTTTGGGAGTGCTACAGTCACTTGGAGCAGCAAAAAACAGCCTACAGTTGCTTTGTCGAGCACAGAGGCTGAGTACAGGGGCGCAGCAATGGCTGCATGTGAGGTAGCTTGGTTGCATAAGCTACTTTATGATATGCATCAGCCTATAGATGGGCCAGTTCTCATTTATTGTGACAACATGAGCAGTATACACTTGGCAAATAACCCAATCTATCATGCTAGAACAAAGCACATTGAGGTGCATTATCACTATGTGCGGGAGAGGGTTTTACCAGGTCTTATTAATCTAGTTTATGTCAGCACAGAGGATCAAGTAGCTGACATATTTACGACGGCATTGGGCGCAGAGAAGCTACGCAAGTTCAGAGACCTGCTTGGTGTGCAGGAATTGGGATTGAGCTCAAGGGGGAGTGTTGAGATATCGACCTCCACTCGTGATATGCCAGGGTGACCGTTGTGCATTTATGTCACCGACTTGTTAGCTGCAGATGCGGTTGGTACACCGCCCATGAATAATAGCTAGATGACAGCTATCCTTATCTGCTCTAGTTCGTGGCTCAGTTAGTATGCCACCTTAGTTAGTTGAGTTTGGTTTGAGACCCACGTATAGGGTTCTTCTATTTCTTTTGTACTTGAGTTTTTTGGCTTACACAACTAAGAAGAGGAAAACAGTTTTCAACCTCCACCTGTGTGTGTATTCCCCCATTGTGCAAGCAAGAAAGCTACAAGTGAGACTCCTTCCTTCTCTCTCACAATCTTGACAGAAATAAGGGGAAAAATAAAGCCAATGAGAATGTCTAGCAATAAATCAAGGAAATAAATGATGTGATACTTGAACCACATCATGAGAAAGAGGAATCACAAGAGTATGATACATAAAGTGCTTTAAATGTCACACTTTGTAATCATGAAACTAGACATTCCATCAGACATATGGAGCTTTTTTCCAAGTTAGATCAAGTGGTTGAGTAGATGGTTTAGTCAAACACCTAAACCAAGGAAGTAACAGACCAAATGGCTCACTATACTAAGGAATCCTTGGAGAAATTCACTGCTTCCACTAAAGAATATTTGGACAACTCACTGCTCAAATATCCATGCTTATGGCAACACAAATGGCAAATAGTGAAAGTAGAGATAAGCAACCATTTCAACATTCAAATCCTAGTCCACAACTTGGTATCTTGGAAAGAAAGGCATACCACACACTACCTATGAGATAGAGGAGACATCTTTTAGGGCTAATGAGCCAAACTTCAGTATTCATGTGTCTAACCCTTTAGGATCTAGAAGTTAGCCACCTATTCCTCCGAGAAGATCTCAAACAAATTATCATAGGAGTGCTTCTAATCTTTCAACTCCCATTGGTAGCTACATGGACCTACATCCCCAAGCATCAAATAGGCAATAAGGCTTTGTAGAACAAGTACTTGATGACAAGCTAGTGTTGATAAATATAGTGGTCATTCATCTTCACCATCAAATTTGGAGTGGATGTCCAAATTAGAGTCTTAATTTGATATCTTCCCTAGGTCTAATGTGATCAAAAGATCTCTTTTGCTACACTCCACCTTGAGGGCTTTGCTCATGCATGGTGGAGTTACAATAAGAGAGAGAGATCCAGGAGGCTGATAGTTGAAGCAAAGACAGCTTAAGTCTTTGTGTCCCCCATAGAGAAAGAGAAATTGGCGAGGAGGTGGTACCAACTAGACCAAAGAAGCCTATCTATTTCAGAGTGTACCAACCAGTTCTTGAATCTTACCATGTATATGGAGAGTATGAGTAATGATACAAAGTTGCATAAATATATCTATAGTTTGAAGCCTAGTTTATTAGTTCATGTTATGGCCTAGAAACCAGTCACATTATTCCAAGCTATTGAGTTAGCTGAGAGGTATGCTCATAAGTACAGGAAGGATATCCCTATGCAGGTCACTTTTGGATAGTAAAGGACTATAAATAGATAGAGTAACTTTGGTGGAAATTTTGCTGGATCTAGCACTTCATTTGGTAGCCCCAAAGTCCCAATATATCTCACATTTAATGCTTCAAGGTAGCAAAGGACTTCAAAGCTAGCAATCGACCACAAATTTGAATCTAAGCAAGGTGACAAAAATTGGGCGAATGGTGGAAATTTTATATTGTGAATCTCTTTAAAGAGTGAAGAGAAAAGGTTTTATGCTTTAAGTGTGGTGAAAAGTATATTTACTAACCATACATCCAAATGTGCCTATAAGAATGTCAAAGCTAAATATTACAACATGATTATGCTTGAAGATGTTGATGAGGAAGAAATTGACGAACCAATTGTGGGTGTATAGATTGAATTTGAGGATCTTGCACAATATTTGTTCTATGACTCGACAAATGGCTTTCCATTTAACCCAAGTGGGCATGTTCCATTTGATCTAACTAGGATTGATCTACATATTGCTATTGCTATGCTTTGTTCCATCTCCATGGATGTGTGCACAAGTTCCAAGGGCCCTAATTTACTATGTATGAAGGATACCATTCATGCAAATGATATATTTATCTTGATAGATAGTGGCAATACACATAGTTTTGTAAATAAGTTAATTATTGACAGGCTGAATTCTCTCCTCACTAGTTTATGATAGTGCATAAAATTTCAAGTAGCCAATGGTGAAGAGAAAATCAACACCTAGATGTGTCCATAGATTCATATACAGTTGGTTGAAAACTATGAGGCAAAAGTGAACTTGATTATCTTTGAAAATGGAACCTATAGATGTAGTACTTGGGTGTGATTGGCTAATGACTTTAGGAAGGATTACTATGATTTTTTACAATTGTGCATGGAATTTTCCATTCATGGGTACCCTATCCATCTAGAGAGAATCCATCGTAAGTCAAATTTTCAACTTATCATCATTAAGTAGCTCAAGAAGAAGTATAAGAAGTGCTCTCAAATTTTTGTCTTACACCTAAATAAAGAGGTAATAGATCACTCCAATGAATTAGCTAATAAATCAACATTAAAATCTCTACTTGAGGAGTACATGGATTTGTTTGAGGTGCCCATAGCATTACCTCCCAAGAGAGTAGTGGATCGCCCTATTGAACTAGAATCTCACTCCAAGCCAACCTACAAATTTTCTAAATGTGAGTGTGAAGAAGTGGCCAAGAAAATTAAGGAGCTTTTAGCGATGGATTTCATTGAGCCTAGTTCTTCACCATATGCTTCACTAGTCTTGTTGATTAAGAAGAAGGATGGATCTTTCAGAATATGTATCGCGTATAGATATCTAAAGAAGATCATAGTGAAGACCAGATGCCCTATTCCTAGAGTGGATGATTTGCTTGTTGATGAGCTCAAGGGGGTTAAGTTCTTTATTACAAAGATTGAATTGAGGTCAAGATACCATCAAATCCACATGCAAGAGGGTGATAATATTAACAAATCCTTTAGGACTAATCGTGGGTAATACTATTTTTTATGCCATTTGGGCTAACCAATACCCCAACCACCTTCCAAAGTCTGATGAATAAAATATTGTAGCCTTTCCTCTTCAAATTTGAACTAGTGTTCTTTGGTTATATACTCATTTACAGCAAGACACTAGAAAACAATCTTTCACATATAAGGAAGGCATTTGATATTTTTAGGCATCACAAAATCTTTGCTAAGGAGAACAAGTGTTCATTCATGCAAATAGAGGTGGAGAACTTAGGCCATATTGTTAGTGAGAAAGGGATCTAGGCTAACCTTAAGAAGGTGCAATGTATCAAAGATTGGACAATACCTGCAAACACTACTTCTCCTAGAGGATTTCTTTCTCGATCATTAACCAATATTGCATGTTCATAAAGTGCTATGTGATTATAGCATGTCATTTGACTAATAGGTTGAAGAAGGGAGCTTTCTTTTGGGATGCCATTGTTGATAGAATCTTCAATCAATTAAAGGAACTCCTCACCTCTACTCCTATAATAGTATACCCAAACTTCTCTAAGGACTTTACTATACAATGTGAGCTAGTAGGAGAGACATAGGGGCTATATTGTTATAGGAGCATGGTGACATTGCCTTTCAGAGTCACAAGCCCATGGATAAAGAGATGGCTATGAATGTGTATGACCAAGGTAAGTTGGCTAGACTCCATGGCATTAAGAAGTGGCACCATTATTTGTATGACAGCTAATTTAGGGTCGAGAGTAATCACAAGGTCCTTAAGTAATTCCTTATCTATTCACATCTCACTCCTAGCTAGCCCATGTGGATGGCTACCCTACAAAATTATGATTGTGACATCACACACACACATACCACCTAGGAAAAGTGGATGCATATAACCATTCATTTTACTATTGGATTTCCTACAATTAAAAAGGGATGGAACAATATCTATGTGATGCTAGATACACTCACCAAGTAGGCCATTTTATTCCCATGAAGATGTACTTCATTGTATCATAGATGGCTAGTTGGTTCATGGAGCATATCTTTAAGGTACATGGATTACCATAGGTGATTGTGCATGAAAGGAATATAAAAGATCATGAGTAACTTTTAACATGTAGTATTCAGGCCTATGGATACTAAATTGGCTCCCTCTATAGCTTATCATCCGTAGACTAATGGCTAGATAGAAAGGGTAAATAAGTGATTAGAGACCTACCTTTGCCATTTCTGTTATGTTGTGCAACATGTGTGGGACTCCTAGTTATACACTTGGTTGATTTTGCTTATAGTGACTCTACCTATGCTAGTATTGAAGTTTCT
This sequence comes from Lygodium microphyllum, assembly GCF_053477565.2. Taxonomy (NCBI): domain Eukaryota; kingdom Viridiplantae; phylum Streptophyta; class Polypodiopsida; order Schizaeales; family Lygodiaceae; genus Lygodium; species Lygodium microphyllum. Next base: position 115,066,477 of record NC_141150.1, on the reverse strand, counting down.
CCCTTCGAGGCCTTGTATGACTATAAAGTGCCCCTTCCCATTGCTCTTTTTAGTGATAAGATAAACCCTCATGGAAAAGAGGAATTTGAGGTGATGCAAACCCTTTTCCAATAGTGCAAAGTGAATCATAGGAAAACCAAGAGGAGATGAATATGTATGCTAATGAGAAGAGGTACCCTATCGAGTTCCAAGAATGAGAGTTGGTTTTGTTGAACATACCCAAGTCTCATTACTCTACCTTGAAAGATGGTTCCAGCAACAGACTTCTAACAAGTTTTATGAACCATATAGGATACTAAAGCACATAAGAGATTTTCAACTAAGCTTCATAATATGTTTCATGTTAGTAAACTCAAACCATTTTATGGCACATAGGTTGATGTAGTAGATGAGTTGCCTCCCATTGACAAAGAAGGTCTCATATAGTACATCCCTGAGGAGATCATAGCATAGCATGAGAAGAAGCTTTATTTTAGGTCTATCATAGAGTACTTGATTAGGTGGAGATTATTTCAACTTGAGGTAGCTTCTTGGAGTCTAGATTCTATATTTTTCACGAGTTATCCTATTTGTAGGATACTCATGCTAGTATTGGAGTTTCACCCTTTGAGGCTATGTATGGCTATAAGGTGCCCTTGCCCATAGTCATCTTTAATGAAAGAATTAATCCTCATGGGAAAGAAGAGTTGAAAAGAATGCAAACCCTTCTTCAACAATGTAAGATGAATTTGAGGAAAGCTCAAGAACAAATGAAGATTTATGCTAATGAGAAGAGGTGGCCTTTAAAGTTCCAAGAACAAGAGTTGGTCTTATTGAAGATGCCCAAGTCTAGGTATTCCACTTTGAAATATGGATCTAGTAACAAGCTTGCTCATAGATTTGATGGTTCCTATCAAATCCTAAAGTGCATTGGAGACTTGGCATACAGATTGGAACTGCCCTCTTCCACAAAGATTCATAATGTCTTCCATGTTAGTCAGCTTAAGCCTTTCTATGGTGATCCAGTTGATACAATTGATAAGCTTCCACCTATTGATGAAAAAAATAGAGATGTTTACCACCTGAGGAAGGTTCTTAGAGGCTTGATTCTATATTGGATGAGTTTCCTTTCTTAAGGGATACATTAGTGGTTGAAGCCTATTGACTATGGAGCTAGTTTTGGTGCAGACAGGGTCAAGACATCACACTGTTTTAGAATAGTTTTTATTGTGTCTAATTTTTAGAATTCAGCCACCTACATAGGGTCAAAGTAATATTCAAGAGCTACGTTTTGACATGTGGTACACCTCATTTGGACACTTCTACTAGAAGTTATGGCAGATTTGGTCCAGTAGGGTCTGTTTACACTGCAAGCTATCTACTTCATTTTGAGTTTATTAGTTGAAGATTTTATGGCTCCATATACTTTTGAAGCATTCTTGATCATGTATATAGCTGAGGCTTACTCTTTTTCTTCCATCGTAGTCCATATGTCGATCATTTTTCATTCATTTTTCCATTTGTAAAGCTATAAAAACAAAGTAGTACTCTGTTCTATCCATCCTTTTCTAGTCTTTTAAGAGTTTGTTTTTTAGGGAAAAAACCTTTGGGACAGGATGGATTGTAAGAAGTTGGGAAGAATAAGGATTCAGTGTACAAATAATATTGATGTTATGCCATGTCACACTGACATTGGTATAAAAGGAGAGGACATGTAATTTTTCTCATCTTTTTGACACATTAATACATTACTGTCCTTCTCTCTCATCTTGTTCACAACTTCTATGGATTCTTTCTCTTTCCTATCTTTCTCTCTTCAATTCTAGTATTTCTCTCTCCTCGTCACTCTCTTTCTCTTCCTTCCTGCAATCTTTCTCTCTCTTCTGCGCACTCTCTTTCTCCTCTTTCTCTCTCTCCAGTCAACTTCTTGACAACCACGGGATAGGGCGACTCAGCCCATCGAATCCCACGAACTAATCTGCACAAACAATCAACCAAAGAAAGCATCAAGTTGCCACAAAAAATATAATTAGCAAAGCACGAGAACAATTCTCACCCTACCCCCTGACAGAATCAAGGCATGAAAATCCACAAGGGATAGGCCCAGCATAATCTAACAGAAATCCAAAGTGAGTCGCTAACCAACTTCTCTAACACGGACTGGCTAAAAAGCTTATCAAATGGTTCATTCTAGTGGTGGTCTAAACTACCTACCTAACTTAAGACAACTGGACCCCTACTAGGCAAGGACTCATATAGCCTGGTCATCATATTTTTCTTATAGCACATTTTCTTCCAAGGTTTCCATACTTGGGCATGTAAAAAGAAGGGAGCTAAGCATAGAGTGACCCAAGGAGAACAAGGCATCGGTCTCAGATTCTAATTCAGTACCCAATAACCTACCAAGCTCTCACGAGGTGACACTTAATTCTTTTCTTTCGCTCACTTTTATTTTCACTCCAATGTTCCTTTTCTGTTTTCGGCTAGCTACTACCCTTAGAAAGACAAGGCATCGAACTTGGTCGTCCCCAAAAACCTACCAAGCCTCCACAAGGCGATAATCAACTACTAGTAGGAATTTTCTTCCTTTTTCTTTTTCTTATTAAGGGGTTAGAACCCCTTTTTACACACCTATGTAATGTTTATCTTTAGATATATTTAGCACTTGCTTTTCTTTACTATTTTGGCAAGCTTCTCTAACTACCTCACACTAGCAGGGACTTCTAGGATAGCTGCCTAACAAGCAAGGAGGACAGGGTCACAAGGACTATCCTCTAGCACATGTCTTTAATGCCTATAATAGGAGGTAGACAACTACTCAAATCTCCCTCAAATATACGTAACCAAATCCTAAGACTTCATGCCTTAATTACCGGTCCCCACAAACGAAAAGAAAATAACCCCCACATACACATATAACATTATCAGCTTAAGGGAAAAACTTGAAAGGCGATGATACCACCTAGAATGGCTACAAGAAGCTTTCTCACAGCAAAGGCTCCCTCCAGGCACTTTGTCAACCTGTGTGATGATATTGCTAAATAGAAAACCATTAAATGTACCTACACCAAACAAATGTGTGGCCCTCTTGGCCTAAAGGGATATAACATTTCACAACCAACAAAACTAGCCCTCTTGGCCTAATGAAATAAAACATTTGAACTTGCCAAAGATGCCCCCCTTGACCTTATGAAATAAAATATTTTACTACCATTCAGCACAACGTACTATTGAAACAATCCCTTGGTCCTAACATTATTCTATTAAAGCACAAAACTGACCAAGGATAAGGCCTCTTAGGCCCTACACTAAGTGCATCAGGTTATTCGCTAACCCCCCTGCATAAATAGCATGGGGTGTCTCACAAATATGATGATACACAATCCTATGTGTCCATGACAAAGTAGGAAGGTACTCACTTGTTGCTACCTAACTCATAACCCAAACTAACCATCAACAGCCGAAATATGACGTGTCAGCAAGAATACCCCAAAGTAGTCTAGGGATAATGTTAGGAGGTAATTGTAAGGGCTCCCCTAGACCACAATTGAAAAAGACATCTTCCACAAAAGTATAGTTAGCCAAGGAATCCGCAAAGCAATTCCATTGTCGAGGAACTAACTAACAAGTCACCATCTCAAAGATATGCAACGTATCCAAGGCTGCACGACGGTACATCCGTAAGATGCAATCACGCACACTATAGGTCCCATTTAGTTGATTGATTACTAACTGCGAATCACCTTTAACTAATAATCAACGGATACCACCACATTGAACTACACTCAGTCCCATGATCAAGGCCTTGTATTATGCCATATTATTAGTAAAAGAGGATTCTAAATAGACTCCCATCTTCATAACAACCCTACGTGGGGAATCTTTAATTACCACACCAATGCTCGCATGTTTAGCGGGTCCTCTAGAACCTCCGTCAAGATATAGAGTATTAACCCAGGCTTCATTGATAGGCCACACCATAATAATCAGTTCACTCGTACTTATGATAATCAAAATCAAGCCAAGAGAGAGGATGTAAAATATGCACAATCCCTCCTTCCTCACTGAACTCAATAGAAATGCTAGTCAGAAGTCATTGACAATGGTGGTAGTAGACCTTAATTTCCCACATAAAGGATTCGTCTTGCCACTCAGTAACATGATACCCTTTGCTCCACCAAATCACTCGACCTTGGTGGTAACGTTGCTCAAGGTACAGATGCTCTAGACACGGAATGATGTGTTTCATCTGCTCATCTTAGTACCTATTGCATGTTAAATATGAATCCTGAATGACCTACACAGGTACCAAGCCCAATGTCAGCTCTTACACATAGTAAGGCTTCAGCTTATTAAAGTTAACTTTGGTCTTAAACTCTACCCCCTACAAATCTACTAGAAGTGTTGTAGAGTCATTATTTCATAAGCGTACTATCTTGTATGGTCCATCCCATTTGGGTTCTAATTTTCTTGGAAAGAGCTCCCTTCAAGCATCATATTACAGCACTAACTAACCTTTCGAAAATTTGTACTTCTTAGCCTGAAGATCATGAAGGTCTTTCCTTCTCTTCTTCCCTACTTCTTGATGTAATAAAGCCTACAACCAAATCTCATCAAGATGTACCAGAGAAGTATACCGTTCATGTAACGCTTTTTCCTCTCCCAACGAATGATTGAGGGAAAAACGCACATTGGGAAGCTCTGTTTCTAATGGCAAAACACACTTCTCCCCATACAGTAACTTGAACGGGGTGTGGCCTATGGCTCTCTTGAACATCGTGTTGTAAGCCCAAACTGCCACATATAATTTCTTATCCCAATCGCACTTGCTTTCCGATACTATCTTGGATGAGATTCCCACCAATTGTTTATTTGTACTCTCAACTTGACCATTAACTTGTGAGGATTGTACGGGGTAGTCTTGTTGTGCTTAATCTTTAAAGGTTCATTCAGGGCCACTATAACCTTGTTCAAGAAGTGTGTCCCTTGACAATCTCCTTCAGTGGACTGAAACAACAAACAATTTGTACCATAATGAAACTAGTCATCTCCTTAGCATTATCCTTCACCGTTGCTCGAGCTTCAGACCACTTTGTAAAGTAGTCTGTTGCTACAATGATATACCGCTTTCACGTGGTTGATAAAGGGTATATTGGTCCCACAAAATCAATACCCCATTTTTCAAAGGGTAGCATAACCAAAGTGGGATTTAGAGGTCACCTACAATTTTCCCTTGCATCGTGTCTTTGACAAACATCACAGCATAACTAAAAGCATCTTGGAAAATCGAAGGCCACTAATATCTAGCATGGAGAACTTTTTGGGTGGTAAGTCAGCTAGCAAAATGTCCCCCACATGCTGAATCATGGCACTCCTCAAGAATAAATTATACCTCATCAGGTACTACACAACAACGATAGATATCATCTACTCCTCTCCGATACAAGGCACCCGCTATAATCGAAAAGCGTAATGCTTGTTGCTTGATCTTTCTCTTTTCAGACTTCAATAAAGGATCCCCAAATCCTCCTGTGGATAGATAATGTGTTATAGCCACATACTAGGAAGGGATGGAAGCTGTATCGATTTTAAATAGACCTTCAATATCACTTCCCTCAACCAGCATTTCCTTTGGCTCCCTAAAATCTACAAGACACTCTACAATACCTTACAGCTTTGGTGGCTTGCTCCTAATCTTATAATCGAACTCCTACAAAGTGATTAACCACTTTGCTAAATAGTCAGGTGGCCGCAACTTGTTTAGCAACAATCTGAGTCCTTCCGCCTTTGTAAAGAATATTACCTTCTCATAGAGAATATAATGCCTAAATCTCTTCGTCACAAAGACCATTCCAAGGCATAACTTCTCCATGTACGTATATTAACTTCATATATCCCCAATTTCCTACTAGCAAAGGCAATCGGATGATACCATTTCTCCTCCCAAATTTGAGCTAAACAACAGCTAATACTATGCACTGTGACTTTTGAAAATATATAGAAAACTTCACCTCTTTTGGGTGCTTTTAGGATTGGTGCTTTTGCTAATTCATGCTTCACATCCTCAAAGGATACTTGATAGGCTTCATTCCACTAAAACACACAATGAAAAGATAGAAGGTTCAATGGCAACACTCTTTCAGCCCCACTGCATTGATAAATCTTTGATAATATCCCATTGATGACAAAAAGTTGCGCACCTCTTTTGGTGTAACGTGTCCCCCTGTCTGCTTGTAGGACACGTCTTAGCAGCCCATCGGGAAGAGAGTCCAAAAAGCGCCGCTCGGCACTCCCAAAAAATGTCACGAGGTTTGTGATCAAGGTCTTCTCGAGTCTGCTATGAAGCGGAAGCATCCTGCCGTTCCCACTTAGGACTGACCTGAGTCAGGGTTTCCCTAATAGTCAAGTTCCTAGGAAGTAGCTAGCGTCGAGCCCCAAACGACGAACCACTTTACGCAGAACATCAGGGTCGAAGCAGATTTATATCGCACTTAGTTTAAGAAGAATGGGAAACGAGAGGGATGCGAAGCTCGACCTCCCTGCCCGTAAGGCATAGTCCCATTCCGTTCCCCTAAAACAGTACAAATCAGGACTCTAGCTCTATAGATTCTAGGTCATTGTTACCTTGCTATCACATCCTTTGAGAAAAGTTCACGGCCAACCGGGACCATCCTTTGAGTCATGTCCACCGCACTTTCCTTAGGTTGCTTTAGTTATCTAATTACCTACCACATTTAGTTTGACAAGCAAAAACAGCTTCCTTAATTAACCAATTAATCATTGGTTCCTTCACGTAACTTAGGCACTGACATGGAAAAACAATGTCAAGCAAGTTCCTTCTCAACATTTGATCTTTATTTATCAATCTTTGGAATACATCAAATAAACCTGCCCGAAGGCTATACCAGCAATCCTCAGGGATCGCTATTCCAAGTTCCGCTCGTTGACTAGTATGCGGGCCTCGAGATCCCATCTCGAGTCACATCGGCCTCTTGTGCAGGATCCGGAGGAAAGGGATTTACAGCCAAAGCCTCCCATGGCACCCTAGCGTCCTCCTGCTCCAAGTAGCACTCACGGAGAGACCTCTCGCGGTGGGTTCGGTCCATGTACCCGGCGCGGCTAACAACCCCCTTGGATAGGGTCAGGTAGACAGTCGGAGGTAACTGATACTACCTCTCCCTCCAGGCTTTTAACTTGAAGCATTAATTATTTTTCCCGTATTAGTTCCTTGAGCAAAGAAGTACAAACAGTGCTCCTAAGTGTACAATCACGAGCATCCCAGTGGTCGTTTGTACGGCCAACTGCTAAGGTGTGATTCCTTCTCCTCGAATACTTCCAACATTCGATCCTGGATCATTCGCGACTTGGCAAGATCCCATGGGTTTCGTAAGCTGAGTTGCTTGATTACCCCTTTTTCCTTGGGTTAGGGTTTATACCCTGTTGACCCAAATTGTCACTACCTTAGGTATTCTTAAATTATAGACAATAAATCCTGGGCAACCTCATCGCCCTAACTTGGTTGGTCAATTGCTTTCTTGGCAATTCATTGCTACCCTGGCTTGACAAATCAGTCTTCAAGGAGGAGTGTTTAACCAGGATGCCTACTCAATTCCTAGGAAATTTAACTTGCAATTAGAACTCGCCAAACTTGGTCTAAGGAGTAGCAATACTATTTTGAGATTTAGACACAAGATCGTACGACATTGCAGCTCGTAGCACAAGATAGGTGTCAGTATCTGACTTGTGGGATTGTATCTTCCTTCGTACGGTCTTTCTTGATCAAGAATACCTTTGATCAAGATAAGGGCTTGGGAGTCCTCTTGACCCAACCCAACCCTAACCCTACTAGGCCGACAAACGTTTTGGCCCTAGGGTCCGTAAATTCATACGGAGGTCTAGTATTTGGTCAATTGATCCTTAGGGTGAGAACCCTAGATCGTTCTTGCACGGTGTTTAAATAATCCTAACATTTCGTAAATATGGGTAGGACCTTTGAGATCGAAAGTCTTAAATTGGCATCCCAAGTGCGATACTAGGCAGAATTTTATCATCGCTTAACCCTACCTAGCACATTGAGGTGACCGACATATGCTAACTAATCACAGCTTTATGAGTTTCATGTAGGCTACTCATTTACACATGAATTACTTAGTTGATCTAACCAACCCACGATTAAAAATGATCTTTCCTCTAAAGATGCAAATGCTTTCTTCTAGAGTTCGCAAGACTTTCCTTAAAAGATGGAAGTAACTGCAAGATGTATCATTCCATGCAAATATGCAATTTCAAAACCATAGACCTTTTGCCTCTATTCAACTAAAGGATCTATAGAGATCTTTCTTTTCCTTGCCCTATACTATAATGATTGACATTCAGAGCTAACTCTTATAAACCCTACATCGATGCATCGAATTCAAAGCTCTAATATTTTAATGAAGATGCATCCTTTCCCAAATTCAAACTTTGATAAAAGAACTCCATACATGAGCAAATGCCATGAGTCCATCATTGATTTAATCTGTCCTTTATCACTTAACCCAACCTAGAATGTAACTATCATCGCATGCGATTTGCAAAGTTCATAAATCCTTTCCATGCATTGCAACTATTCGAACATCATTTAATGACCGTCTATGATTATCTTCTACATGAGTCACAACCAGGAATTTATTTCATAAGTGCATTATGTGTCATAAACCCTGTCCTTTGCGTGATGCAACAAGGATGCCTTTGCACAATTCCATCTTTTAACTTATGCAATATGCGTTCAAAATTTGCAGCTACCCTTGATCATGGAAGTGCAAGTAAATGCAAGTACTTGTCGTGCAACTACACTTTGTAAATCAAGCGAGTATAATGCATTTAAGTTTCCTATGTGAATTAAAACATGCTTTATGCATCCTTTCCATGTGGGAATATTATTCGAGACCTGGGCATTCAATATCAGGGCATTTTCCACTCTCGCACTTTGGGTGGAAGCTCCCGCGTGCGCTCCTCTCGACTTTTGCTTATGAGCCATTGAAGTAGTGGATTTCGTCTCAGCAACTCTCCCTTGGTCCCCTTTTTCGATTTTTTAAATTGCCTTCAATTTGGGATCTCCCTCGCGGCATGGGAAATAGGCCTTGGGGAACACGGATTAAAAATCCGGGAGGCACGGGTAAACAAGGCCTAGAAGCTTCCAATAGAAGCTTCTGTAACACAGGGAGATGATGTGGAGGTGGGAATAATGATGGTGAAGATGACGACGATGTTGATGATGATGATGGTAATGATGATGACGAAGACGACATGGGGCGGGTGCAACCTGGTGGCGTGGCAGTATGGCGGCGGCAAGCAAAAGGCGACGAGTGGCTCCACAAGGTGGTGGCAACACGATGATGATCCCCCCTCCAAGCTTTGGGGGGGGGGGGGGGGGGGGGGGGGGGGGGGGGCGTAGCCACACAAGTGGCAGGTAGCATGCTTCCCCCTCCCCATGCCCCTCCACCACTCAAGCTCCACCATACTCCCTCTCCCCGCCATGCAATAGTTCAAGGGGAGGGGTTTTAATTAAAAATTTTGCAATTAATTCATTATCTTTTTGTCCCATGAAGGGGTGTTCCCGCGTGGGCTACAATTTTTAGCCACATCTGCATATGCACTATGTCGAAATGGTATTGTAAATGCATGATGCTGGAGCACTTAGGCCAGTGTATCTTTATTGTGGGAGATTACTTTGGGTTGCTTTTTGTGTGGGGTGTGCGGATCTAGGGTCGTTAATATTTCGTTGCGGAAATATTACACTTTTGGAGTATGCAGTGGGTTCATAGAGACTATAAACTTTATCTTTTCAGGGCCAATCGCAATACTAGCTGAACTAACCACATGGCCCAACCCATGGGGCACTCCAAATACGCACCTAGGGTTAAGAGCAATGTAGAACTATCAACCACGCTCAAAAATTTTCCTCAGAATAATCAGTTGTCGCTTCTTTGTGGTGGCTTCCCAGGTCATCAATAAAGACTTTTAACTCTTCTGGGGAAATATCACCAAAGATCTTATCACATGTTCATTGCCCGGGCGTATTGCATAGACTGAAGGCCATCACATGATACGCAAAGGTACCAAAGTCCATAATAAATGTCATTTTCAATTTGTCTTCCTCCGCAATAGCCATCTGGAGCAAAGCAATCCATAAACGAATAGATTTTCCTGCCCACTAATAACTGATCCAAAATCTGATCAATGAATGGCAACATGTAGTAATCCTTAACTACCTGCTTATTAAGCTCTTTGAAATCTACACAAAGCCGAATCTAATTATTATTCTTCTTCTTGATAACAATTGGGGAACACATTCCATGTGTTAAACCAAAAATATCAAGCTAGCCTTTCGTAGCTTCAATTCTTCGAATGGCATGTCCCTTAATTCGAAAGGCATACGCCTTACTTTCTATTGCACAAGGCAGCTACTTTGCCTCAAAGGAATCGTATGAACAGCCAGGCTGGGAGGAATGCTTCTCAGCTCATTATAACTCCAAGAAAATATATTGCAAAATTCTTGAATCAAGGACACATAGTCCTTCCTTTCTTTCAAACTGAGCATGGACCCTAATTTAATTGGTCGTGAATTATTCATTGTACCAAGGTCAATCTCAATTACGTATGCATCCCTTATCCTCTCCGGAGCCTCTATTGGCTCATTCAAAGTCACTCGATAGATATCTGATGGACTTAAAAACGGGCCGGCACTGGCTCATGCACTAGCCGGACCTCGTCACTATGCACAAGACAACCCCTCGGCCTCGCGGCCAGGAGCGTCTATCAAAATCTCTGCCTTCCTAAACATTGCGTTTGTAATACGTTGTAGTCCAACTGATCCTAACCCAATATTGCTCCTCAGAGGGAGTCCCTTTCACATAGCCAAAAGGCTCGAATCACATGCACATGGGGTTCCTCCTACGGCTGAATGCCGTCAACCCTCTGCGACTCTCCTACACCTTGGGGATTGGCCCCTCGATGCGTCGCTCAACATTTAGACATTTCGCACAAACGTCGCTCAAGGTACCAAATAAGCGTATCCAGGAATGTACCATTGTCCTTACTTGACTTCCCATTTATGATCCCACAACTAGCCTACAGCATGGGTATCTCACTGCCTCTCAACGTAGGTCATATCCTCACAAAACAATTGCAATGCATGTCCAGGAGCTGATCACTGATACTTTTAAATTCTTTTTCATGCTCCATGCATTTGGTGAATGTCTAGTGCTCAAACATTTAGCAAACAGTATCGTGCAAGTGCAAACCATCTCTTTCATGCTTTTCTTTCTAACCGCTTTGTGCTTCGCTGCAACACCTAGCACCGAAGTGATCTTCGTGCTACTAGGTGTTAATTCTTATCATTATTATTCCGTCCTAGATGCGATGCATATAAAATCAGCAAATTATTCCTCATGCTCAGCGGCATTTAACCATTTTTTCCACAACTCTACCCTTCCCCGTTGATAGTGCATCATTGCATTCATTTCTTTTAGGGTTTCCTTGTCATTTTATGTGGAGAAAGGAAGGAAACACGCACTAAAACATATAAACAAGGCTGAACTGAAGCATAACTTCATGCCCCAGCCTTGTTATACATCAACAAACATAAATCCTATTTTTCTATATTTTTCGTAGCCCCAAATGTATTTTTTCCCTATTTTTCATGGTGTTTTTATCATTTTTCCCCATTTTCTTCATTCTCTTGTATTTTTTAAATTGCTGAAAATGAAAACCAGTTTGTGGGCTGTGGCCCTTAGTTCATTTGCAACAAAATTGAAAGATTAGTTGATGTGTATCGACGGTGTTCCCCATTTATATGCCCAAAACCCTTGTTTTCCTTTATTTTTATGGTTTTTCGTGTCTCGGTTCCCTATTTTCTGCTATCCCACACATGTTTTCTAGATTTTTAAATGATGAACAGCTAGAAACCAACTCAAAGCACGACATACTCAAAACTCAATCCATATGAACACATTTTTATCAACCAAATTTGCATCAAAAGACCATTTTCTTTGTAAAAACAATTATTACCGTGTCTTGCGGGTTTTTTCATTAAATTTGGCACATCCCACGATTGATTTCCAGCCATGAATTCTGCTTGGAATCAGCAATCTACAACGGTTTTGCATTGCTCTTTCATCCCGTTAAGAATCGGCATCCATCCGGCCGTCCATCTCCATCCTATTCCTTCAAGCACGAACGGGGGCCAAGAGGAGAGAGAGAGAGGAGAGAGAAAGACTGATTTTCTCTCTCTTCAACCAGTCCACCATTGCGGGAGCGGAGACCGGCGATTTGATCGGCATGATGTCTTGATCCGGCCTGGAGGCTCGTAGCTATGGCTTATGTGTAAGCCCTGCAATCGATTGGGGGGGGGGGGGGGGGGGGTCGCGTTTTTTTCGGCGCGTGCAGGTCGTCAACCTCCTCTCGTCCTCACGCGAAGTTTTTGTGGGGGGGAAGCCCCCAAAGGGCACCCCCCACTAACTATGCCTTTTCATTCCACAAATTTTGGCCCTTCTTGCGGGCGGTCGGCCGGTTTTGGGCAATCTTGAGCATCCGGCATCGAAACTGAGTTCTGGAAATTTCTGTGAGTTCGTCTCGAACCCTCGGACAGGCCTGCGGCTTCACTGACTGGCACGGGCGCACGGAAAAATTATGGAAATTCACGGAGTGTTGCATGGGCGCCCGTCAAGCACTTAATGCTTAAAATCGTCCTAGGTCGAGCTGCCGCCTTCGTGGTTGAGCATTTTCCCCCCGCATTTCCATATTTTTCTTCTATTTTTAGGCATGTTCCGGGGCCTAAAATCCATCCTTCATTGGCGACCACGGGATAGGACGACTCAGTCCGTCGAACCCACGAACATATCTGCACATAAACAACCAAAGAAGCATCAAACTGATACAAAACAATTATCATCATAAAACTCAGCACAATGCTCCCCCTACCCCTAGACAGAACCAAGGCATAACATCCACAAGGAGTAGGCCTAGCATCATCTAATAGAAGATCCGAAGTGAGTCACTAACCAGTTGCTCCAACACAGCCAAACTAAAAAGAACTGTCAAAGAGGTTGCCCTAAATGGTAGTCTGAACTACTTACCAACTAAAGACAACACCACTAGGGGCTCCTACAAGGCGAGGACTCCTATAGCCTGAGCAAAGGATATTTTCTTTCAGTCCATTTCTTCTTTTAGGATTTTTATGGGATGAACATACTTGGGCATGTAAAAAGGAGGGAGCTGAGCGTAGTGACCCAAGGAGAACAGGGCATCGGCCTCGGGACCTGTCTCGGCACCCAAGAACCTACCAAGCCCTCGCAAGGCGACACTTAATCCTTTTCTAACGCTCACTTTTATTTTCGCTCCAACCTTCCTTGTTTTGATATTATTTTTTCCAGCAAGAAGCCACCCCTAGGAAGACAAGGTATCGGCCCCGGGTCTGACTCGTCCCCAGGAACCTACCAGGCCTTCGCAAGGCAATGATCAACTGCTTATATATTTTCATTTCATTTCTTTTCAGTGATAGGGGTTAGAACCCCTTTTTACACACCTTCGTATTCATATTCATCTTTTAGGACAGTCAGGATTTCTTGGCATCATTATTATTATCTTCGAGCAGGCTTCTCTAACTGCCTCACTGCTAACAAGAACTCCTAGAACGCTGCCTAGCAGGCTGGCAGGACAGGGCCACTAGGACTTCTTTCTAAAACAGGTCTTTCAATGTCTAACAATGTCGTTGCAGGAGGCAATGACTACTCCGTCCTCCCTCAAACATACTTAGCCCAAACCTGGGACTTCATGCCTTGGTTGCCGACTTCCACAAAAAGTATCCCCTCAACAAGTACAAATACACATATAACAGGAAAGAAAGGTACTCGTAAAGGAGAAATATCACCTGGAGTGGCCACAAGAAGCTTCCATCGCAGCAAAGGCTCCTCCAGGCTCCACCAAATTCCACGAACCACGAAATCTGTCCAGCACAACACTAAAACAAAAACCCAATTAAACGCACCCACACTAGACAGGAAAATGGCCCTCTTGGCCTAATGAAATCAGACATGACTTTGCTACAAAACTGAATCGGCCCTCTTGGCCTAATGAAATCCAACAATACTTCGCATAACATCCACCTAGGAACAACCATGATAGACATCAAAGCATACCATTCCCAGGGGAACAGGGCTTGTAGCCCTATACTAAGTGCATTAAATTATGACCTATCCCTCCTGCGTATATCGCAAGAGGTGTTCGCATCACATGTCGTCTAATCAGTCTATGGGTCCAAGATAATAAAGGCAGATGAGTCTCGCTTACCCTCTGCATCACCCAAATCAACCATCGTCTGCCAAAGAGGGCATGTTCCGAAAGCATACCCCACAAATGACCAGGTCCTGTCTCACCATCAATAGATATATCGGGACAAGGGCCACAATTAAAGAAGAGGTCCTCTTCATACGCAAGATTAGCCAAAGAATCGGCAAACTGATTCCAATTCCGTGGAATCAACTGAAAAGACACTCTATCGAATTCGTCTAGCAGGGCTATGGCAGTGTGATGGTACATACAAAGGATGGGGTTCCGCACCATGTACGTCCCATTGAGTTGATTTAAAACCAACTGAGAGTCCCCTTTCACCAACAACTGGCGGATACCACCCTTTTTTGCAATATTCAAACCCATGATCAGGGCTTTGTATTCTGCCATATTATTGGTAAAATTCGCCCCGAGATAAGCAGCTAACTTCATGACAATGCGTCGTCGGGGGTCTCGGATGACAACTCCTACACTTCCTTTTTTGCATGCACCCCTGGACGCCCCATCAAAGTACAAGGTGTACGTCCATAAAGGGTTTACATATTCTGCCATCCTGAACTCTACTCGTAATTATGGTAATCGAAATTCAGCATATTCAACGGGTGGACTGTAGGCTCCATCCCTCCATCATCATTGAATTCAACAGGGATGCTCGTCAAAAGTTGTAGGCAATGCTGGCAGAAGACCTTGATTTCCCAAATAAATGTCCCGCCTTCTTGCTCAATCACCTTGTATCCTTTGCTCCACCAAATGAGCTTTCCCTGATGATACCTCTGTTCCAAATATGGGTGTTCTAAATAAGGGATCAGACGACCCATCAACCTCTATCACGATTTCCTTGCAGATGTTTGATCATTCTTGCCTAGACCTGCAAGGCAGTTATAGCATTAGTACAATCAGAAGTAATAAGGTTTAATCTTATTAAGATTAACCTTATTTTTAAATTCTATCCCCTCAAGGTCAGCTAACAACACTGTAGATTTATTCTTTCCTATCCTAACGATCTTATAGGGCCCATCCCATTTGGGTTCTAGCTTGCCTGGGAATAATTCACGTCGTGCGTCATAATACAGAACAAGCTGTCCTTTCTTGAAGGTGTATTTCTTGGCTTTGAGGTCGTGTAGCTTCTTCATTCGGCGCTTCGCCACTTCTTGGTGCAATAAGCTCTGCAACTTAAGCTCGTCTAAATGGGCCAATGTCGTCAAGCGCTCAAAAAGAGCGTCTTCATCGCTCAAAGAATGATTGATGGCAAACCGAATAGTCGGCAGCTCAATTTCTAGAGGCAAGACACACTCCTCCCCATATACTAACTTGAACGGGGTATGGCCAGTGGCTCGTTTGAAAGTCGTATTATAAGCCCATACTGCCACGTATAACTTTTTATCCCAATCCCGTTTCTTTTCCGACACAATTTTGGACAGGATGCCTACAAGCTGCTTGTTGGTGCTTTCAACCTGACCATTGGCTTGCGGATTATATGGGGTTGTCTTGTTATGCTTGATGTTCCACAACTCTGTCAAACCTTTAATCACCTTATTCAGGAAATGAGTTCCGCGGTCCGACACTAATTCTTTCGGTGGACCAAACCGGCATATTATCTGCTCTAAAAGGAAACTAGCAGTTTCTTTAGCATCATCTTTCCTTGTTGCACGTGCTTCTGACCACTTTGTGAAGTAGTCAGTTGCTACAATGATGTATCGCTTTTGCGTAGTCGACGACGGAGTAATAGGACCCACAAAATCTATTCCCCACTTCTCAAATGGAAGTATCACCATAATAGGGTTGAGTGGTCGTTTCCTATTCTCTCGACTATCATGTCGTTGGCAAATATCGCATCGCTTAACATACGCAAACGCATCCTGGAAGATGGCAGGCCACCAATAACCTGCTCTTAAAGCCTTTTGTGCTGTGAGTCGTCCAGCAAAATGGCCACCGCAAGCAGAATCATGGCACTCTTCCAAAATGAACGGCACCTCGTCAGGCGTCACACATCGGCGATAGATATCATCAACCCCTTGCCGATATAATGTACCTGCGATCAAGGCAAACTTTAACGCTTGCTGCTTAATTTTCCTTTTCTCAGCCTTAGATAGTTCGGATCCCGCCTCTCCTGTTGATAAATAATGCGTTATTGCAGCATACCAGGAGGGAATAGATGCCGTATCTATTTTAAATATCATCTCCATGTCACTACCTTCAGCCACAGATTCTTTCGGCTCCCCAAAGTCCACTAGACATTCCACGATGCCCTGCAACCTTGGTGGCTTACTCTTAATTTCATAATCAAATTCCTGCAAAGTGATCAACCACTTCGCTAAACGATCAGGCGGCTGTAACTTATTCATCAATAGTCGAAGTCCCTCCGCCTTCGTATACAGCACGACTTTCTCATAGAGAATGTAATGCCTAAATTTCTTGGTCCCAAAGACCATCGCTAGACACAGCTTCTCCATGTAGGTGTAATTAATTTCGGATACCCCCAGCTTCCGACTAGCAAAAGCAATCGGGTGGTACCACTTCTCTTCCCAAAATTGGGCTAAACAGCAGCTGATACTATACATGGTGGCTGCTGAAAATATATAGAACACCTCACCTCTTTTAGGTGCTTTTAAAACGGGCGCTCTTGCTAGCTCTTGTTTCACATCCTCGAATGCTACCTTACAAGGGTCACCCCATACAAACGAACAGCTAAAGGACAATAAATTTGTAAGCGGCAACGTTCTTTCTGCTAAGGCGTTAATGAATCTACGGTAGTAACCAACCGAAGACAGAAAGCTATGAACCTCTTTCGGAGTGCGTGGTGGACCCATGGCAACTATAACTTTCACCTTCTCGGGGTCTGTCGCAATTCCTACCGAACTGACCACATGGCCCAGCAATAGCCCATAAGGTACTCCAAAAGCACACTTCCGTGGGTTTAGGGCGATGCAAAATTGTCTACAGCGCTCAAAGCATTTTCTCAAAATGATCAACTGCCTTTCTCTCACGGTGGCGGCCCCTAAGTCATCAATAAACACCCTCAACTCTTCAGGGGATATGTCACCGAATGTCTTATCAGCTGTTCGTTGCCACGAACCAGGTGCATTGCGTAAACCAAAGGCCATCACATGGTACGCAAAAGTACCAAATACCGTAATGAAAGTTGTTTTCAACTTATCCTCTTCTGCAATTGCCATTTGGTTGTATCCTGCAAAGCAATCCATAAACGAATATATCTCCCTACCCGCTAATTGATCCAAAATCTGGTCAATAAATGGCAATGGGTAGTAGTCCTTAACTGTCTGCTTATTCAGCTCTCTAAAGTCTACACATAAACGGATTTGATTATTCTTCTTCTTTCTAATCACAACTGGCGAACACCATTCCGTGTGTTGCACAGGAAAAATCAAACCCGCTTTTCGAAGCTTCTGTAACTCTTCAAACAGCCCGTCCCTCAATTCGAAAGGCATACGCCTTACTTTCTGCCGTACAGGACGACTGCCTCTTTCAACGGAATTGTATGAACAGCAAGACTAGGAGGAATGCCTCTCAACTCGTCATAACTCCAGGCAAAGATATCACGGAATTCCTGGATCAAGGCCACATAGTCCTCCCTTTCTGCTGTGCTGAGCATAGAGCCTAATTTGATTGGCCGCGAATCATCAAGCGTACCAAGGTCTAGCTCGATAACATCTGCATCCCTTATACGATCTTGGGCCTCTATCGGCTCGTTCAAAGTGATCTGATAGATGTCCTCCGTGGTGGATCCCTCTTTGGACTCATCACTCGATGATGTCTCACTGGCAGATAAATCTTCTAATGTCTCCAATTCTGTAGAAGATAGAGGAGCTCTCTCACTCTGCGGGGACTCAGGATAAGCATCAACCACCACACGCTGGGCACCTCTGCCGAATATCAATCGACCGGCGGGTATATCCACTTGGCAATCCGCTTGCAAGATCCAAGGTCGTCCAAGTAATACTTGGTAACTTGGCCGCCCTGCAAAACGAATCACCCTAAAGTCCAACATGCATTCTACATTTGCAACAGTGACATGGACCTTAGTAATGCAGCCTTCCGGCTGTCTCAAACTGTCATCTGCCATTCTGAGAATTGTGGAGGTATCTTTCTGAATCGCAAGACCTAACCTTTCCATCAGTTCAGAACTCATAATGTTAACAGATGATCCCGTGTCGACAATGGCATAATCTACTAATATCCCATCGACATAGGCTGCAACCCTTGGGCAATGCATCTCAGCATGCTCGAACCAGTCATCACCAACTCGCGCAATACCCAAAGGTTCTACGATATACCCGGTACGTAGGATCTTTCTAAATTCCTTACGTACTCCTGGGGAAAGCTTAATAAGCTGCAAAAGGTTCACATCCGGCTTGACTTCGCAAAGAGAGCCCGCCAAATCGAATTCATGATAGTTCGATAGAGCTCGCTTTTCACGCCAAATCATCCGCTCTTTAGGTTGCTGAACTGGCTTTATTGCCTCTTTCTTAACTTTCACCTTCTTCTTTGGTGCTTCCTTATCGGCTTTACTCTCTACGGGCTTCAAAGGTCCCCCTTCTAGGGCAGGATCCAAAACTTGTGTTCCTTTGTCGCCTTGTTTAGGGTTTCCGTCGACAGGCTTATCCATGTCGGCTTCTCTACCCTTTTTACCTCTTGTAAGGACAGCTCGTAGATTAGAGGTTTCAGCATCATTAACGCGTACAGCCTCAATCAAACTAACCCCACTACCACTTGGTAGCTCTTCCACTGTAGTCTTTGGTCGTTGAAGTATTTGTTTAGGCCCATTTTCTGGCTGGGAATCATTTCCTTGGGCACGATGATTAACAGGCCCTGGTTGCCGACTACCACGCTGGAGAGAACTGATCTTACTCCAGCAAGTAGCTGCTAAATGGCCAGATTTTCCACAAATGTCGCACTTAACATTTGGGCAATTTCTTGGATAGTGCTGCCCGCCACACCATTTGCAACTAAACCTCGACGGTGCACCCTCCTCCGGGTATCTACTTCCTATCAAATTTTGTTGTTTTTTAAGGAAGTTGACATCAACGGCTATTTGTCGATACTGCTCCGTAATCATGTCGGTATAATGCTTCATCATGTCCTTAACCTCGCCAAGAACATTGGAAGAACTCGACTCATAGCCTTGGTCATTACCGTGTCTTTCAATCGGCCTAACAATTCGATTAGGCACAGGCTGTTGAGTCACAGGCATGGTATTGGAATTGACCGCCTGGCCTCCACCACTTGGAGCCATTTGGCTGCCCGTCGGCATCGACATGCTAGGGGGAGCTGGTAATAGAGGGACATTCTGTATCATGTTCCCTCTCCCATTAGGGTTAGCCATCGCTATCCCTTGGCCACTACTGCCATTGGCTATCGCCATATTGTTTCCCAATACTAAACCCATATTCGAATTGCCTCGAGAAGCATAAGCTGCTTGTAGTCGGGATTCCACCTCTTGTGCTCGTGTAATGGCAGTGTCTATATCCCCCAAGGGGACACTACTCAACTGCAATTGGATATTGAAGTCCAACCCATGTAGAAAATATTGCAATTGGGCAGCTGCGGGGATAGGAATAGAGGTGTCCAACTTACGGAAGACCTCTTTTATCTTCTTCGCATAAGCACGAATATCCTCATGTGGATCTTGGCGGGTCACGTTGAGTACACGCAACCAATATTGCCCACCCCTTTCAGGGGCAAACTCCCTTCGAAAAGCTCCATAAAATGCATCAATGTTCAATATGGTTCCGGCTTCTAAACCATGATACCATATAGCGGCTCTTCCTTTGAGAGTCATATTGAAGAACATCATCAAATGTCCTTCCTCTTGAATGCGACAGTTAAACATCAGCTTTTGAAACTCCCTAATGTGGAGTTCCGCATCCTCCTCAACTAGCCCATTAAAAATGGGTAGCGGGTAACCTAGAGCCGGCAAATCCGTCGTTCCTGCTGGAATTGCAATAGGCTGCGCCATGACGCGGATTGGATTTGTACTAGGAATAGGGGACGGTGGGGTTACACCTCCCGTACTTGACGTGGACTGACTTATAGAAGAAAGGGGAGCACTAGAGCTTCCACCTTCTCCTAACTTACTGCTTGGGGTCCTAAGACCACTAGATCCACTCCCTCGTAAGGGTTCAGCACCGCTACGCTTAGGGGAATATCTCCTAAAAATTTCAGCACGTCGCCTAGCTCTTTCGTCTCTTTCTTGCTTTTGGATTTCTGCTAGACGATGCTTATCAATAAATAACGGATCAATCTCAGTATCCTTTGGCATAAACTGCTAGTTGGTCCTTAAACAACCAGGATTCGAGAACCGCCACTTTTAAGCAGCTCCCGGCAGACTCACCACTGATGGACCTAAAAACGGGCCGGCACTGGCTCATGCACTAGCCGGACCTCGTCACTATGCACAAGACAACCCCTCGGCCTCGCGGCCAGGAGCGTCTATCAAAATCTCTGCCTTCCTAAACATTGCGTTTGTAATACGTTGTAGTCCAACTGATCCTAACCCAATATTGCTCCTCAGAGGGAGTCCCTTTCACATAGCCAAAAGGCTCGAATCACATGCACATGGGGTTCCTCCTACGGCTGAATGCCGTCAACCCTCTGCGACTCTCCTACACCTTGGGGATTGGCCCCTCGATGCGTCGCTCAACATTTAGACATTTCGCACAAACGTCGCTCAAGGTACCAAATAAGCGTATCCAGGAATGTACCATTGTCCTTACTTGACTTCCCATTTATGATCCCACAACTAGCCTACAGCATGGGTATCTCACTGCCTCTCAACGTAGGTCATATCCTCACAAAACAATTGCAATGCATGTCCAGGAGCTGATCACTGATACTTTTAAATTCTTTTTCATGCTCCATGCATTTGGTGAATGTCTAGTGCTCAAACATTTAGCAAACAGTATCGTGCAAGTGCAAACCATCTCTTTCATGCTTTTCTTTCTAACCGCTTTGTGCTTCGCTGCAACACCTAGCACCGAAGTGATCTTCGTGCTACTAGGTGTTAATTCTTATCATTATTATTCCGTCCTAGATGCGATGCATATAAAATCAGCAAATTATTCCTCATGCTCAGCGGCATTTAACCATTTTTTCCACAACTCTACCCTTCCCCGTTGATAGTGCATCATTGCATTCATTTCTTTTAGGGTTTCCTTGTCATTTTATGTGGAGAAAGGAAGGAAACACGCACTAAAACATATAAACAAGGCTGAACTGAAGCATAACTTCATGCCCCAGCCTTGTTATACATCAACAAACATAAATCCTATTTTTCTATATTTTTCGTAGCCCCAAATGTATTTTTTCCCTATTTTTCATGGTGTTTTTATCATTTTTCCCCATTTTCTTCATTCTCTTGTATTTTTTAAATTGCTGAAAATGAAAACCAGTTTGTGGGCTGTGGCCCTTAGTTCATTTGCAACAAAATTGAAAGATTAGTTGATGTGTATCGACGGTGTTCCCCATTTATATGCCCAAAACCCTTGTTTTCCTTTATTTTTATGGTTTTTCGTGTCTCGGTTCCCTATTTTCTGCTATCCCACACATGTTTTCCAGATTTTTAAATG
Organism: Lygodium microphyllum; assembly: GCF_053477565.2. Lineage (NCBI taxonomy): Eukaryota > Viridiplantae > Streptophyta > Polypodiopsida > Schizaeales > Lygodiaceae > Lygodium > Lygodium microphyllum. The sequence goes on along the minus strand of NC_141150.1, from coordinate 115,044,581 downwards.
ATGAACAGCTAGAAACCAACTCAAAGCACGACATACTCAAAACTCAATCCATATGAACACATTTTTATCAACCAAATTTGCATCAAAAGACCATTTTCTTTGTAAAAACAATTATTACCGTGTCTTGCGGGTTTTTTCATTAAATTTGGCACGTCCCACGATTGATTTCCAGCCATGAATTCTGCTTGGAATCAGCAATCTACAACGGTTTTGCATTGCTCTTTCATCCCGTCAAGAATCGGCATCCATCCGGCCGTCCATCTCCATCCTATTCCTTCAAGCACGAACGGGGGCCAAGAGGAGAGAGAGAGAGGAGAGAGAAAGACTGATTTTCTCTCTCTTCAACCAGTCCACCATTGCGGGAGCGGAGACCGGCGATTTGATCGGCATGATGTCTTGATCCGGCCTGGAGGCTCGTAGCTATGGCTTATGTGTAAGCCCTGCAATCGATTGGGGGGGGGGGGTCGCGTTTTTTTCGGCGCGTGCAGGTCGTCAACCTCCTCTCGTCCTCACGCGAAGTTTTTGTGGGGGGGAAGCCCCCAAAGGGCACCCCCCACTAACTATGCCTTTTCATTCCACAAATTTTGGCCCTTCTTGCGGGCGGTCGGCCGGTTTTGGGCAATCTTGAGCATCCGGCATCGAAACTGAGTTCTGGAAATTTCTGTGAGTTCGTCTCGAACCCTCGGACAGGCCTGCGGCTTCACTGACTGGCACGGGCACACGGAAAAATTATGGAAATTCACGGAGTGTCGCATGGGCGCCCGTCAAGCACTTAATGCTTAAAATCGTCCTGGGTCGAGCTGCCGCCTTCGTGGTTGAGCATTTTCCCCCCGCATTTCCATATTTTTCTTCTATTTTTAGGCATGTTCCGGGGCCTAAAATCCATCCTTCAATATCCTTTGTAGTGGACCCCTCATTAGATTCGTCACGTGATGACGTCTCACTAGTAGATGGAGCATCTAGCATATCAAACTCTAACAAAGATAAAGGAACTCTCTCACTCTGGGGGGATTCAGGATAAGCATCTACTACTACATGTCTAGCACCTCGATCAATTGCCCAGCGGGTATATCAACCTAATAGTTTACTTGTAAGATCCATGGCTTGCTAGCAATACTTGATAGCTAGGCCGGCCTGCAAACCTAATGACCCTAAAGTCTAGAATGCATTCTACATTGGCAACGGTCACATGGACTTTAGTAATGCAACCTTCGGGTTGTCTTAAACTGTCATTAGCCATTCCAAGGATCGTAGAGGTATCTTTTTTTATTTCTAATCCCAATCTCTCCATTAATTTTGAACTCATAATGTTGACAAAGGATCCTATGTCCACAATAGCATGGTCCACTAATATTCCATCAACATATACTACTACCCTCAGACAATGCTTTTCAGCATGCTCAAACCAATCATCTCTTGCTCGTGTTATTCCCAAGGGCATAGAATCTTCTTAAATTCTTTGTGCACTCCTGGATACAACTTAATCAACTGTAGAAGATTTATATATGGCTTAACTTTGTAAAGAGAACTCGTTAAATCAAATTCATGATAGCTAGCAAGAGCTCGCTTTTCTTGCCAAACTGTTCTCTCCTATGGTCTTTGAATCATCTTTGGTGCTTCTTTCTTGGCTTTTTCCTTCTTCTTTGGTGACTCCTTATCCTTCTTGGGGTTGGCTTTACCATCTACGGCCTTAAGAGGTCCGCCTTCCATATTGGGGTTAAGGACTTGTGTCCCCTTATCATCTTGCTTGGGGTTTCACTCAATAGGTTTTGCCTTAGCTTTGTCGACTTTTGTACCCTTTTGACCTCTCATAATAACCCATAGATTAGAAGCTTCAATGCCATTGATGCAAATATCTTCTATAAGGCTAACTCCACCGCCACTGGGTAGATCCTCTACCATAGCTTTCCCTCTTTGTAATATTTGTTTCGGTCCTTCATCTTGTTGGAGATTATTCCCTTGCGCTCGATATTAACTAGACATGGTTGTCACTCCTAGAGAGAGCTAATTTTACTCCAACATGTACTAGCTAAATGTCCAAACTTCCCACATATGTCACATTTAACATTTGGACAATTCCTAGGGAAATGTTGACCACCACACCACTTACAGCTGAATCTTGAGGTGCCACCCTCTTCAGGTTTTTGATTCCCTATCAAATTTTGCTACTTCTCAAGGATATTAACATCAACGGCTATTTGTATGTATTGTTCACTAATCATATCAGTATATTGCTTCATCATATCCTTAACTTCACCAAGGACATTCGAGGCACTTCACTCATAGTCGCGATCATCTATCGATAATTCCATTGGCCTAACCACTTAATTAGGGATCGACTATTGATTCCCTGGAACAATGGTGGGATTTATCATTGGGCTTCCAACTATTGATGGAGCCATTTGACTAGTCATAGCCATGGTCACTCTAGGAGGAGTTGGCAACATGGGCACATTTGGAATTATGCTTCCTCTCCCATTTAGGAGGACTCATGGGCATCCCTTAACCTCCATTTGTCAGCACTAAAGTATTTCCAAACCCTGAACTCAGGTTCCAGTTTCACCTAGATGCATAAGCCACTTGTAATCGTGATTCTACCTCTTTTGCTCATGTGATAGCCGTATCAATGTCGACAAGAGCAACACTGCTCAATTTCACTTGAATGTTAAAGTCTAACCCATTCAGAAAATATTGCATCTGAGTAGCAACTGGAATAGGAATATACATTTGCAATTTCCAAAATACCTCCTCCAGTTTCTTGGCATACCCACGTGTAACATTGAGGACACGTAGCCAGTACTGACCTCCCCTTCCCAGAGCAAACTCTCTTTGAAAGGTTGCAAAGAATAAGTCAATTGTAGTTATGGTTCTAGCCTCTAAGCTATGATACCACACTGCATCTCATCCTTTCAGAGTCATGTTGAAGAACATCATCAAGTGTCCATCATCTTGAATTTGATAGTTAAACATTAACTTCTAGAATTCATTGATATGAAGTTTTGTGGCTTCCTCTGCTAACCCATTAAAAATGGGTAGAGGAAACCCTAAGGCTGATAAATCCGTCGCTCCAATAGGAATTGCAATGGGTTGTGCCGCCATGGTAACAATCGGATTTGCTAAAGGGGTTCAAACAATCGGAACTATCACTCCACTCAAAGTGGATGAATTGATTGAAAGGGGGGAAGTACTAGAGCTTCCTCCCCCTAACAGACAATGCGTCAAGCTAGGGCTACTAAGACCCTACCCTTTTAAGGATATTGGATCACTCCTTTGTAGAGAATATCTTCTATTTATTTCAGCCCACCGTCTAGCTCGTTCATTTCTTTCTTGCTTTTGAAGCTCAGCTTGATAGTCTTGTGAGTCTATCCCACTGATTTTTGGCATAATGAATCGATCCCTTTTGACCAAGATCCTAAAACTGCCACTTATTAGTGGCTCTCGGAAAATGCACCACCTATCACAACCTAAAATGGGCCCGACACTAGCTCTAAGCACTAATCGAACCTCTCTATACTCAAAAAACCACACCCCCTCGGCCTCACGTCCAAGAGCATCTAAGGGACACACTACCCTAACTACTATCGTGAATCTTACATTTGTTCTAATTTGTAGTCCGAAGATTAAACCCCACACTCCTCAAAGGGAGGAGTCCCTACACATAGATCGGTATAAAAATACTTCGTAACACAAACAGAACAAGGCACCCCTCCAGCTAAATGCCATGGCCGTACTATAACTCTCCTACACCGAGGGGATTGGCCCCTCAATGTGCCGCTAACACAAATAACACAAGCGTAACAAGTTTCACTCTTATTTACCAAATGCTTAAACCGATAGCTTAGGTGTCTCACAACTCATTGTGGGTGATGTGTATAAGAAACCAATTGCAATGCATCTAGGAATTACCATGTGATATGTGCAATGCAACTGTGAATGCCATAGTGCTCAAACATTTTATGATTCATAAATCAACATTGTGAAGTGCAACAAACATTTATTTCCATGATTTCAGCCTATACGTCATGCTTTGTTGCTAAGGGTCAATTGATGGGGTTGAGCTTGCAAAAAGGTGATGTGCTTGATCAATCTCTGTCGTTCGGTTCTCCCTTTTTTTTCCTTGAAAGATTAAGGTTTTAATACCTTTATTAATGTCCCCCCTCCTTAAGTCTCCTTTGTACCTTGGGAGGGTCAAAGGTCGGGATATTACACATTGAATTGACATTCGATAGTTTAATCACATGCGTAGCTATATCTCTATACAAGCTTCGAAGCACTATCATCATATGGATATTTGACAATATAATCACATGGATAGCTATGTCTCTGTGCAAGCTGAGCTTCTTTTGATTTTTTATATGCATTTTTAATTCCAACTTTGTGTTAGATAGATTTCTTCAGTGTTAGAATTTGACTTGTAGCCCTACTTTTCATGGGACACTTTCTTTTGGACCTTGCCATTCCCATTGGAATGGCAAACTTGAACCTTACCAATCCATAGACAATCATCATAGATTTATACTTTTCACATTATTATGATTATAGGTATAGATATAAAACCAAAAGATGCAAACCACAATTACAATTCTAACCACTAAGCATATGTCTTATACTTATGTTTGTATTGCTTTATGACATGATATGAAACAAATAACATGATAGAAATATCCAATACAATTACAAGTAATGTCACATTTTCTCATTATATGATATTGTGTGCTCTAAATTGCTTTTAGTTTTGGATAATCATTCCTCGTCATTTCCCATCCATAGATATTTATCCAAAAAGTTTACACTTCCATATGGATTGGCAATTTTCTGAGTTATTAGTCTAGTGAAAAGTTCCATATTATTTTGCCATTCGTAGGATCGGTTGGAGAACCTTGGATTGGTTGGAGAACCTTGGATGGGTGGACATCCATCAAATCCTAAAGTTTCATATTATTTTGCCATTCATAGGATCGATTGGAGAACTTTGGATGGGTGGACATCCATCAAATCCTAAAGTTCAAATATATAAAAAGAGATATGAAACTCCCTCCATTGGCAAGTTTGTGAAAAAGAACCAAAGGGCAAAACTAAAAACGAGTACAATACCTATGAAGTAAAATTAAAGATTAAATAAGATAGAGATTTGGATGTCCTAAAAATACCAAAGCATTTCTATCCAACCAAATATGCTAGAGATATAATCCCCTAATGCATGCCCACTGTAGAGCTAGGAGGTTGTTTACACAATAGTAGTTGGAGTAGATTCATTTGCTTGCTCCACTAGGGAACCTTGATTTTGCCTATGCCAGCACGGTGCCATAGTTGAGAAAATATATTTCCCTAACTCTTTGGTGATTTGGTAATGATTCCATGATTCCTTTCTCTACTTCTTTGCCCACAACTCTTTACAACATCACGTTGATGCTTGGGCCAATATCCATGGGGTGCACTAGCTCAAAGTCATCATAAGTTGAGAAGCACTGTAGCCAAGATTCTCCATCGACAAACAGAGACAAACAGACAAGCATAAAAAGATAGAGATAGAGACAAAGAGACAGAGAGAGAGAGAGAGAGAGAGAGAGAGAGAGAGAGAGCAAGCTATGGATCCAACTACCTACTGTAGTAGGTCAAAATAGTGAGCCTCCTTTTGGGGGGTAGGGGGAGATGGAACTCAATGAGTGAGCTAAGTGACCAACATTAGTGGAAGAACAGCAATATGTGTTTTTGAGACCAGCATGGACAATGTGATCAAATCTGTGTGGAGATCGTTTAAGCTTGAAATGTACTTAATGCTATGTCAACATTGGCAATGATTAAGGCAGCCCATTGTTGATGAATGCCATACTTGCAAAGGGTACAATGATTGATAAGTGATCATGTCATTACCTTTAGTCGATTAAGCACTGGTGGAAGCTATTGAGCTTCATGTACATGCAATTCACAGCAAACGTACTGCAGTCATAACCTTGGAATAATCTGAGACTTGAAGTTTTGAAGCTCACAAGAGTAAGCATTGATATCTAACCATTCCTAGATGAGGTCACATGGTTATTAGATGACTTGTGGAATGTTGTGAGCATTAAATGCTCAATTCAAACTAGTTTACTACTATTATTGTAGTAGGTGGCAAGCATATGTGGCATTGTTGCCTAAAGAACTAAACAAGCATTGGTGTCAGTTGAGTTATGTATTGACTCCCAAAGGTTGTGACACCTAGTTGTTGTGATTGTGGCTTGTTTGAGCTGAGGATATCCTCATTCCAATAGAGAATACACAATTGGTTATTTAAAGACTGCTAATTAGATATTGGTGCTAGTCATTGAATGTTGTGTATACCTATATCTCTATTGATTAGACAATGCTACTCACTTGGAATGCTATTACATCCAGATATTGTGCCACATGGTTGGAAATGTATGACATGGTTCTAAATTAAAATTTGTTGGTTATTGCAGAGTTCTTGATAGTTATTTCCTTAAGGATTGAAATTTCCTACCTAAACAGTGACTAGTAGACACTTGATCAGTGAAAGGTTGACTTGCTTTGCAAGGAGTCATGCATTGTTTGGTTGAAGAGACTGCATTGAGTAACTTCAGCTGCAGATATAGCAAATGCCGAGAGGGGTGACGACATTATATAGATAGTGGGTGAGAAGTTAGACAATAATAATTATGCCATCTAGAAGTTTAGAATGGAGAATTTTCTCATTAGCAAAGGCTACTAGGATTTAGTCATAGGTGGGGAAGCTAAACCTAAGGCTCCTGAAAAGAATGCAATAGCTAATCAACTTAGGGCACATCGTGCATGGATGGAAAGATCCCAAAGAGTGTTGCATTGGCTCTCTTTATGTATCTCTGATGCAATGGTCATGCAAATAATGAATTACAAGTCACCAGAGGATGCTTGGAATATTTTTATGAGGTATTATGGCATGACCACTAGTGCATGCAAAGTCGAGTTAAAGCAGAAGTTTAACTCAATGGACAGGAAAGGGTAGTCCATACATGATTATGTGACCGAGACAAAGACCATTCGAGATCAGTTCGTTGTAGTAGGAGTTGATGAAGATTATGGGGATTTGGTAGTTGTGACCTTGAGTGGTCTAAGACATGAGTACAAGTCTTTTGACACCTCTATCTCAATGCAACCTGAGATGCCAGATTTTAATGAGCTTGTTTCATTGCTCATACATGAAGACTTCAAATTCGGATTAGCTACTAGTTCAAGTAGTTCATAAAGGTAGGGATACATTATTCTATTCAAATCAAAGGGGTCATTTCAATCATGGAAGAGGATTCACTCGTGGTAGAGGAAACCAATAGAATGCATCTCAAAATGCCAATAACTAGTAGGGGCAAAATGCTAGAGGTAGTGGATACTTCCAATCAAGGGGAAGATCCAACTCTAGAGATCGAAGATCATGGCAGTCACAGATGATACATGAGAATGATAACAAGGATAGAGATTTTCATTACTATGGCAAGTATGGGCACATTACCAAAGAATGTTGGAAAAAGCAAGCTAGTTAGAAAGGCAAACAATAGGGACATTATGCATCATCAAGTCATACTAAGGATGCTTCTTTTGACAAGTCGTTTCCTATGACGTACGTTCAGAATCATGTAGCTAAGGAAACTAAGACAAATGATGTTTGATGTATTAACTCTGGAGCATCTAATCATATGAGACCACATGGTGAATGATTTACTGACATCGTTCCAAAAAAGTATGGGTATGTTTGCATAGGAGATGATACTCAACATAGCATTGAAAACAAGGGTGTGATTCCCTTGGTCATTCATGATGGGTATAAGAAAAGTGTGCATGATGTATTGCATTGCCCTCTATTGCGAAGAATTTGTTATCAATGGGACAAATGGTAGAGCAGGACTTGCAAGTTTGCTTTAATAAGCATGGTTGTTTTATAGAGGAGTTGGACAATGGATGCAAGCACATTGCTTGCGAGGGAACAAACATGATCGAGGAATGTTCACATTGGATGCTACATTGCCTCAATTGAAATCAGCCATGTTTGCACATGGTCAAGGTGTTGTTAGAGATATTGAAATATGGCATAAGAGGATTGGGCATGTAAATGTTTAGCAGCTGCAAACTATGCAAAGAAAGTAGCTAGTCACAAGGTTACCAAAGTTTGCATACACTAAGGTAGGTCATGTTTGTGATGCTTGTCAATTTGGCAAACAATCTAGATTTTTGTTTGTAAAAAAATTCTTGGACAACTCTAGGCCATGACAGTTGATACACTCTGATGTCTGGGGACCAACCCATAATGCATCTCTTAGAGGCTCCAAGTACTATGTGACGTTTATAGATGATTTCAATAGGTATACCTAGATGTATATCCTAAAACATGAAGATGAGGTGTTTGTTGTTTTAAAGGATTTCAAGAGGCAAGTTGAAAAGGAATTTGATTGCTTCATCTCATATTTGAGATCCGACAATGGTGGAAAATATGTATCTAATGAGTTTGATGCATACTTAGCCAAGAATGGCATTCATAGGCTGCTCTCATGCAGTTATACTCTACATCAGAATGGAGTGGTTGAAAGAAAGAACATGGTACTAATGGAGACTTCCCATGCAATGCTTAATGAGAAGAACATGACACTCTACTCTTGGGTTGAGGCCATTATGATAGCAATGTATGGTTTAATCGAACTTTGACTGCAAGCATTCATTAAATGACACCATATCAGAAACTATATGGGCATAAGCCAAACATTAGCCACTTGAAAGTTTTTTGTAACATTGCATATGTCCATATCCCAGATGAAAAGAGGAGGAAGTTGGATCCTAAGGCACACTAGAGTGTGGTCATTGGTTATGCTTAGGAGTAGAAAGCCTACAAATGTGTTGATTTGTCTACATGGGAAACATTTTTCAGCAACACAAATGTCATCTTTGATTAAATGGCTTCTTGGTATGCATTATCTACTATTGTCCCCTTCTAATATGTCTTCAAAACATGAGTTTAGTGTTGTTCCACAGTAGAATACTACTTTGTATGGGCTCGCAAGTGATCTATCTCCTAGTGTATCTCCTTGGACTCGCAGATTGCATAGCTTTGCATCACCATTCATTGACAACACTATGTCAGTGAGAGGGAGAAATGATGTAGAAAGAAGAGGAAAAGAAAAAACTCTTAGCATGATGACTTCTGGATATGAGTTGGCTAAGAGCCTAAACAATGAGCTTGGGATCCCAACTATGTATACTCCCGATGTTAAGCAAAGCATATACGTTCTACCTCATGAAAGAGGGGAATCAAGCAGTGCATTGTAGTTGAGATGCTCCTAAAGGGTGAGATACCCTGTTGGCAGATTTACATATAGTGGATATTTTGCAAGCCATTATGCATACGAGTACAAAGAACTTGCTACATTTGGTGAAGTTGTCTTGGATAAGAACTGGTGCAAAGTAATGGATGAGGAAATGAATGCATTAGCTGAAAAATCAGACTTGGGAATTGGTTGCATTGCCTGAAGGCAAAAATACTATTGGTTGTAAATGGGTGTATAAAGTTAAATTCAAGTCTGATGGTAGCATTGAAAGATACAAGGCTAGGTTGGTAGCAAAAGGGTATGCTCAACAATATGGTTTAGACTATGAAGAAACATTCAGCTCGGTTGCCAAGATGACAACTATCAAAAATTGCTTTGGTTGTAGTAAAGGGCTAGAAATTACAACAAATGGAAGTGAAGAATACATTCCTGAATGGTGACCTAGAAGGAGAGGTATTGATAGGTTAGCCTGAAGGGTATGTACATATATAGTATCCAAATTATATATACAAACTGAAAAAGGCTCTCTAAATGCTGAAACAAGCTCCAAGAGCATGGCATGCATGCATTAGTGTTTACTTGCAGAGTCTTGGCTTATGACATTGGAATACAAGATGTGATGGCTATGCTGAAAACTGAATTTGACATGAAAGATTTGGGTGAGCGGAATTTCTTTTTGGGCATTGAAGTAGTAAATTTACCCAATGGACTTTGGATGATGTAAAGACAATATGCATTGGAAATGTTGAAGAAGTATGGCATGACGGATTGTAAACCACTTGAGAGTCCATTGGATCATAATATCAAATTGGATGCAAACATTAGAGCTGAAATTGTAAATGTTACCATGCATAGGCAGATGGTGGGAAGTTTGATATACTTAACTATCACTAGGCCTGATCTTAGTTATGCAGTTGGGCTTGTCAGTTAGTTTATGCAAAAGCCTAGAAAACCTCATTTGGATACAACAAGAAAGATCATGCGTTATGTCAAGGAAACCCTAGACTATGCACTCCTTTATGAGAGAGATAAGGACGTAAAGCTCATGGGATACACTAATGTAGATTGGGTAGGATGTCCTTATGATAGACAATCTATGAGTGGCTATGCATTGAGACTTGGAAGTGGGATTATTAGCTAGAGTAGCAAGAAGTAATCGACCATTGTACTATCTAGTACCGAGGTAGAGTACAGAGGTGCCCCATTAGTGGCTTGTGAAATTGCTTGGTTGCTGAAGTTGATGGCTAATTTGGATATGCTGATAGAAGCTCTAATGGCATTGTACTATGATAATATGAATAGTGTACTTCTGGCTACAAAACATGTTTATCATGTGAGAACAAAACATATAAAGGTACACTATCACTTCATACGTGAGATGGTACTTGCAACAAGAAAGGTGGATCTCATATATGTCAAGACAAGTAGTTGATATCTTTACCAAGTTACTAGGTAAAGATAAGTTCAATCACTTCAAACAGCTACTTGGTGTACAAAACTTTTTTTACTTGAGCTTGAGGGGGAGTGTTGAGAGAGTCAAGCTCATCCACTACCATCTTATCCCCAACAAGATAGTCGTGTTATTTAGTGTTAACCCTCAAATGAACAAGGTGAAAAATCTAAAGTAGAAGACAAGGCCAAGGCAAAAGTGAAATGAAAGATGAAGGCATGCCAAAGAAGAATCTGGAAACACAAGAAGTGTAAAAAAGTCCTAAATCAAGGAGAGAGGCGCATAAGAAAAAGTGCAAGTCAATACTTTTGTTAAAGAGTGCAAGGCACACCATGATTTATTTTAAGAGCGTCGGGCTCTCACCCACCGTGCAAATTGTAAAGGTAGATAGGTGGAAGGAAAGAAGCTAGGAAGATAAGAGGACAATGGGAAAAAGGGCCTAGTGTAAAAAAACCGGATAAGGGGATGACCACCCAAAAGGGATTTAGGATTTTGTATATAAAGTTGAAAAGTGAATGAGAAGCTCATTCTTGTGTGTGACCAAAAGTAGCTCTCTTCTTCTTCTTCTTCTTCTTCTTCTTGCTTGCTTGAGCTTGTGGTTGAGAGAGGGAGTGTTCAAAGCTAGATAGGTAGGAAAGTGATGGAGTTTGAAGAGGTATTCGGTCTCCTTAGCAAGTAAGTTTTTGGTTTTTGGATTTGGAAAAGTAGGTTGGAGTAGTGTGGGTATTTGCTTTGTGATTTGGATGCACTAGGGTAGGAAAAAACAAAGAAAAAAAGGAAAGCAGGCATTAGGATTTTTGTTGTCATAACAGGGCAAGAGGGTTTGATTTGTTTGCTAATTTGTATTTTGGAATTTATTTGCTATTCAAGGTATACACAATCCTTCATTAGGGTCTATTCTTACATTCTAGAAGTTTGTGAGACCCCTCATAAGCAAATTCGTTAGAATCGAGTTGATTTTTGCCATCCCTAGAAACTTGTATCTGCTGGAATCAAGCAATGTTATCAGAGTCTGATTCCCAAAATCAGACTCGAACAATCCGATTCCCAGAATCAAAT